>NC_137459.1:274892935-275492935 GCF_964235325.1 Thermobia domestica | reverse complement strand
GCCCATTTTAATCTTTCCACGGAAATATCTCAAGAATGGTTAAACATAAATGAACTGAACAAAAACTCAAATAAGAAATGCCATGGGGCAAATCGAATGATGATATCGGGGTGCCCCCAGGGCCGCTCTTCAAGTGGACCCGAGGCCAACTTAAAAATTTTAAATGGAAACATGGGGCGAGTGACACTTCATTCGATAGATCTTTAAAAACTAAAAAGCGAAGTGGCAAACGGTTTTTCATATAGGTCACCGTATGAAAAATTGCCGCCAAAATATGTTACCTATATCAGATTAACGTCCAGTAGCACTAATATGAAAACGGTTGAACATAAATGAACCAAACCAAAACTCAAATGGGAAAGTCATGGGGTAAATCGAATAATGTTGTCGCCCTGGCCCATGGGGGCCCAGGTCCAACTTAGAATTTTTAAACGAAAATATGGGTCACGTGATACATCGTTCGATACATCTTCATACACTAAACAGTGTTGTGGCAAAATATTGTTCATATGGGTCACCGTTTTCAAAATGGCCGCCAAGACATCTTGCCTGGATCAGATAAAACGTCCAGTATCGCTAATATGAAAACGGTTGAAAATAATAGCGGATGAACAGAATAGAACTCCTATAGGAAATCACAGAGGGTATTGTTCATTCCACGCCTCGAGAATGATCGAATGGAGAAAAAAAAATATTAAAGTATAAGTGATAATGCTAAAGAGGAAATCTAATTCTTAGAAAATCATCTTTCCGATCTCCTTCCGTAAGGGGTGATGCGGAAATGAATGGTAAAATTTCAAATAAGAACCCCCACATTTACTTGCAATAGGTATGGTTTGTCTGAAACACTTGGTTGAGTTGAATTGATTTTGGGTTTAACGTCTCGTTCAGCAGTGAGGCTATATGAGACGTGGACCTACTGATTAACGTGCAATCCGAACTACATGTGCTTCCGCCGGGAATCGAACCCGGGTCTCCCACGCCAAAGGCGCGTGCGCTAACCGCTTAGCCATGGAGGAGCTCCTGAAACACTTGGGGTGTACAAGTGACTGGTACTATAATGAACCAACATTGTGCAGACGACTTTTGAGAAAACCAACGTTTCTACACATTGTTCTAAAATTGCATTGTTCGACAAATTGGTTTCGCATTTCAGTTGATTCATTTTGCACAAATTATTTCCTGAATCAAAATGGAAGGTACCGTTTAACAAGAATTTTACCTACTTTTTTCCATTACAGACATACAGATGGTGATCAGAAAAATGGAAACATCTGAACGAAATTGCAACTTACCAGATTAATATGGTGCCGGGCCACCTTTCGCCTTAAGAACAGCCTTGATGCGATGTGGGATGGAGGAATAGAGGTCGTGAATGGTAGCAAGTGGAATTTTACACCATTCCTCGTGTAGGGCATCGGTCAGCTCTGTGGGAGAGGATGGAGGTGGAAATCGTCGCCGGAGTCGTGTTTCCAAGACGGACCACAGATGTTCAATTATGTTGAGATCTGGGGATTGGGCGGACCAGGGGAGGTGTTGAACTTCATCCCGATGTTCCTCAAACCACGCTGCAACAACGCCAGCTGTGTGAATGGGTGCATTATCATCCTGGAAGATGGCGTCATTGTCCGGGAACAACATCCGGACCTTAGGATGCAAGTGGTCTCCTAAAATTGCGACATAATCGTTGGCAGTGATTCGTCCGCTAAGTGTGACCACAGGACCCAATAAAAACCATGATATTGCGGCCCACAGCATCACCGAGCCGTCGCCATGTTTCACAGTTGGGTGGAGACACTGCAGATCATAAGCTTCTTTGGGCGTTCTCCACACATAAACACGGCCCGTGGTTGGGAATAGGGTGAAGAACAACTCATCCGACCATATCACACGTTTCCAGTCCTCAACGGTCCAAGTTGCATGGTCGCGGCACTATTTGCGGAGTGTGAAAGCGTTGTGGTCCCTGATGAGCGGTTTGGCCCGTGCAACACGACCCCGTAAGTTCATGTCATGTAATTCGCGGCGGACTGTGATTGTCGAAACAGGGTGGGGAAGGTGCTGATTGAGTTCCTCCGTCACTTACTCCGCAGTGGCACGATGGTTCTGCGTGACAATGCGCTTTAATACCCGGTGTGACCTGTCACTCATGATTTTCTTCCACCTACTGTTCCGCTTCCCCGAAGTGGTTTTCCCATGTGTTGTGTAGGCCATCATCACCTTCGACACTGTCCCACGCGACACACCTAACACAGTAGCCACTGCCGTCACACTCACTCCACATAACCGCGCACCAACAATTTGCCCTCTTTGAAAATCTGAGAGGTCTCCCATTTTACACTACCTCCGTCTGCTGTAGCCACTGGACACTGCTGTTCCACTGCGCCTGACGTAGTATGGAGACCGACCTAACACACCACCACCAGCGGTCCGGCGCTGCGGGCGCCACGACACCACTGCCAACCCATACATCTGACGTGTTGCCAACTACAGGTGTTTTCATTTTTCTGATTACCATCTGTATATCTCATAAAAACATGTATAAGATAATTTTGTTGTGTAGATACAATTTTCAAAAACTAAGGTTCTCGTTTGGAATTTCACCGTTCCTTCCCGTCCCCTTCACCCACTTATCGTTGGACCGTTTTCTAGGAATTAGATTTCCTCCTTTGCATTATGGCACCTTTACTCTAATCATCTTCTCCTCCGTTGTAACATTTTCGAGCCATGGAATGATAAATACCCTCTGTGATTTCCTGTAGGAGTTCTATTCTGCTCATCCGTTATTATCTTCAACAGTTTTCATATTAGTGGTACTGGCCGTTTTATCTGATACAGGCAAGATGTCTTGGCTTCCATTTTGAAAACGGTGGCCCATATGAACAATCTTTTCTTACAACGCTGTTTAGTGTATGAAGACCTATCAAACGTGGTATCACGTGACCCATATTTTCATATAAAATTTCTAAGTTGGACCTGGACTAAGATGTAAGGCGGCCCTGGGGGCACCGCGACAACATTATTCGATTTGCCCCACGACTTTCCTATTTGAGTTTTTGTTTGGTTCATTTATGTTCAACCGTTTCCATATTAGTGCTACTGGACGTTTATGTGATGCAGGTAACATATTTTGGCGGCCATTTCAAACACGGTGACCGATATGAAAAACCTTTTGCCACATCGCTTTTTAGTTTTTAAAGATCTATTGAAAGAAGTCTCACTCGCCCCATGTTTGCATTTAATATTTTTAATTTAGCCCCGGGCCCCCTTGAAGAGCGGCCCTGGGGGCATCGCGACAGCGCCGTTCGATTTGCCCCATGGTATTTCCTATTTGAGTTTTTGCTCAGTTTATTTATGCTCAAACGTTTTCAAGATATTTCCGTGGAAAGATTAAAATGGGCCACCCTGTATATATAATGTGTGTGTCTACTCCGCCACTGGTTTAACGTTCCGTTCAGCAGCGAGGCTATATGAAAAAAGGCATGTGGGTCACAAATTGATGCTAGAATCTTCCTACAAACCACGTTCATCGTCCGTTTCAAAAACATCGTAGTCTA
This sequence comes from Thermobia domestica, assembly GCF_964235325.1. Taxonomy (NCBI): domain Eukaryota; kingdom Metazoa; phylum Arthropoda; class Insecta; order Zygentoma; family Lepismatidae; genus Thermobia; species Thermobia domestica. The sequence continues at coordinate 275,489,381 of NC_137459.1, read as the reverse complement.
CATTATTTATTATTTCCGTAATTTCTCGGGGCGAAAATACGCCACTATCATAAGAACCACGACTTGTCGCGGTGGTATTCATAGCCAAAAGCTCAACTAAAAAGAAGAAGGAATAGTAAGCAAACTACAAGAAGGATGTGAAACAACCATACACACTTCCATTGGCTAATAGGAAAGGGGAAAACAAAAATAGCTACATGTTTTTGCCTTTTGAGTATTTATATTTTTTTGGGATGTCATGTCATTTAAATCGACGCAATACGCATGAAGGTGAAAAATATTCGTGAAAAGTAAACAGAAGGGACTAGTTGTTGCTGCTGTTGTACTCTAACAGCCAACTCAATGTTCAACTAACGGAAATGACCTTGATAAGTACTGACTAAACGCCTTGTAGTTACCCATGGGTCTCTTGCAGCTATACCGCGAGCTCTATGCGTTCTGAGTCACAGCCTGGCTGTGTTTGCAAAAATATTGTTTGCTTTTCTTGCCTTGAGGCAAGGATTAAGAAGGCACCCTTGCACACCTTGGGACAGTGGGGCGAAGTAACATAAAATGATCGAAAGGCGACCGATGTTAATATAGAGTTAATAGTTTCGAGCAGTGGCGTATACTGGTTTGAAAGCATGGGCTACCACTGACCTTGTATATTATTATTATTATTATTATTATTAATGATAATAATAGAAAAAGTAATAATAATAATAATAATAATAACAATAATCATTAAATTTGCATAACAATGAACAAAAAGTGGTTGTTTTTAATTTTTTTGAACGTTTGTTTTGAGACCATTAATGTTTTCCACAGTAAATGAAATTGCACCATACATTTGCGCAGTTCTCGTGGATTACATTCGTAAAATGTAAATTTTCAAAATTGAAAATTCCATCAAAATTTTTGCGTAAACAAAGTATTCTCCGGCCCTTGTGTTGCGGAGTTCTTTTGACCGGGGCACTTTCGATGAGGAGAGTTTTGATTCGGGCCTTTTGACTCGGGCTTTTTTGTTGTGGATACATTTTGACTCGGGCCCTCTTGAGGCGGGGCCGTTTAAGTTGGGCCCTTTTATAGCGAGACCGTTTTTGACAAAGGCCCGTTTGACGCAGGTTCTTTTGACTTGGGTCATTTTGTCGTGGGACCCGTTTGACCAGGCTCTATTTATGAGGGGCGTTTTGATTCGGCTCCTTTCGATTCGGGCCCTTTTAACTGGGTCCGTTTGACTCGGGCCATTTTGCAACGGGTCCCTTTTTTACCTGGGCCCGTTTGAAACAGGGCCTCTTGACTTGGGTCATTTTGTCGAGGGACCCTTTAACCCGGGCACTTTTTATGAGGGGCATTTTGATTCGGCCCCTTTTGACCAGGGCTCGTTTGATGAGAGGCGTTTTGATTCGGGACTTCACTCGCGCCCTTTTGTTGCGGAGACCATTTGACCCGGGCTCTTTGACGCGGGGCCGTTTGACTCAGGGGCCGCCGTGGCTCAGTGGTAGAGCGTTCACATCTACTGCTTGGGATCCCGGGTTCGATCCCAGCCCACGCCAATTGAACTTTGAGTTAGACAAACACCGTGTGCGTGGGTTTTCTCGGGGTTCTCCCGTTTCCTCCCACTTTCTTCATTCCACCATTTCATTCATTACTCGTCATCACCCTCTCCCTTACCCTAACCGGCATAAACATGGGACGTAAAACTTAAAGATTTTTCTATATCGGTCTTCCCCCCCCCCGTTGGAAAAAATCCTGCGGGCGTTAGTGATTATGATGTTGCTTAGTTACTGTATTATATTGTTCTATACACGGATAATATAGAGTTAATAGTTTCGAGCAGTGGCGTATACTGGTTTCAAAGCATGGGCAACCACTAACCTTGTATATTATTATTATTATTATTAATGATAATAATAGAAAAAGTAATCATAATAATAATTAAATTTGCATAACAATGAACAAAAAGTGGTTGTTTTTTTAACGTTTGTTTTGAGACCATTATTGTTTTCCATCGTAAATGAAATTCCACCATATATTTGAGCAGTTCTCGTGGATTACATTCGAAAAATGTAAATTTTTAAAATTGAAACTTCCATCAAAAGTCGCCTCTGTTACTGACGTTGGTTGTCATTCCTTAACACTCTTTGCAAAAATTCTGAGTATACTAACGTAATGCAAAAATGCAGACAGTCATTATAATTGTTATGTTTATTATCGCTACCTAAATCCCAAATTTTTGCGTTAACAAACTATTCTCGGGCCCTTTTGTTGCGGAATTCTTTTGACCGGGGCCCTTTCGATGAGGGGCGTTTTGATTCGGCATTTTGACTCGGGCCCTTTTGTTGTGGATACATTTTGACCCGGGCCCTCTTGAAGCGGGGCCGTTTGACTTGGGCCATTTTATAGCGGGCCCATTTTTGACAATGGCCCGTTTGACGTAGGTCCTTTTGACTTGGGTCATATTGTCGTGGGACCCGTTTGACCGGGCTCTATTTATGAAGGGCGTTTTGATTCGGCTCCTTTCAATTCGGGCCCTTTTAACCCGAGGCCGCTTGACTCGGGCCATTTTGCAACGGGTCCCTTTTTGCCTGGGCCCGTTTGACGCAGGGCCTATTGACTTGGGTCATTTTGTCGAGGGACCCTTTAACCCGGGCACTTTTTATGAGGGGCATTTTGATTCGGCCCCTTTTGACCAGGGCTCGTTTGATGAGAGGCGTTTTGATTCGGGACTTCACTCGCGCCATTTTGTTGCGGAGACCGTTTGACGCAGGGCCTTTTGACTTGGGTGATTTTGTCGTGGAACTCTTTTGACCCGGGCTCTATTTATGAGGGGCCTTTTGACTCGGAAGCTTTTGACACAGGTCCGTTTGACTCGGGACCTTTTTAGCGGGACCCTTTTTCACCCGGGCCCGTTTGACGCAGGGCCTTTCGACTTGGGTCATTTTGTCGTGGGACCCTTTTGACCCGGGCTCTTGTTATGAGTGGCGTTTTGATTCGGCCCTTTTGACGCGGTCCCTTTTGACGAGTTGCGTTTTGATTCGGGACTTTTGACTAGCATCCTTTTGTTGCGGAAACCTTTTGACTCGGGCCCTTTTCACGCGGGGCGTTTGACTCAGGGGAAGCGGGGGCTCAGTGGTAGAGCGTTCACCCCTGCTGCTTGAGGTCCCAGGTTCGATCCCAGCTCACGCCAATTGAACTTTGTGGTGGACAAACACCGTGTGTGAGGGTTTTCTCGGGGTTCTCCCGTTTCCTCCCACATTCTTCATTCCACCATTTCATTCATTACTCATCATCACCGTCTCCGTTAGCCTAACCGGCATAATCGTGGGACGTAAAACTTAAAGATTTTTCTATATCGGTCTTTTGCCCCCCCCCCCCCCTGTTGGAAAAAAATCCTGCGGGCGTTAGTGATTATGATGTTGCTTACTTACTGTATTATATTGTTCTATACACGGAATAAATACTTCTGTGTTTTATATAATAATGAGAACCTTATTTACATTTATTAATGTCCTTGCTTTACGACAGCGAAACATATTCACGTTAAGCGTAATCAGTTTCCATTCCCAAATAATTACAGTGAGGCGAATGATATAATTCATGCACAGATTTAGGGCTTAGGAAACATGTCGTAGTAAATTCCTGAAGAGTGAAAAGCGCTAGTAGCAGTAATTTGCTCAGTCGGTCCCTGTAGTTCCTTAGTGAATTACATAAATCTTACAGATGTTGTATCTCTTTCTTTCTCTTCTCTCTACATCATGTTTGGAGATTAATGCTTGGACAAATAAGCTAAGTGGCAATTTTAAAAAGTAAGATGATCTACGCTATCAGTGACAGATGTTGTGGTGTTTAACTTAACATATAAGGCAATAAATTGAAAAACAGAGATAACAGTGCACTGATGCTTGAAATATATGCCGTTACTCTCTATACCTACGTTATTTCCCTAGTCAAAATAAAAACTCTTCAAAATTAATCACAAATTCTTATGCAACCATCCCTTCCTTAGACTACTGCGCGTTCACATACCCGTCACGGCGATGTAAAGGCACTTTTGGCGACGAGGATACAAGTGAATGATACTGTAGTGAACCAAAATTGTGCAGACGACCTTTGAGCAAAGCCAATGTTTGTACACATTGTTCTAAAATTGCATTGTTCGAGAAATTGGTTTCGCATTTCAGTTGACTCATTTTTGCATAAATAATTGCCTGCAATCAAAATGGAAGGTACCATTTAACAAAAATTTTAACTATTTTTTTTTTTTTTTTTGCATTACAGACATCTGTATCCTATAAAAACACATTTTCGATAATTTTGTTGTGTAGGTCCCTACAACTTGCAAAAACTAAGGTTCTCATTTGCAATTTCACCGTTCCTTCCCGTCCCGCTTCACCCAGTAACTCAGGACGTTAGAACGATGATTTTCTAGGAACTAGATTTCCTCCTCTGCATTATGGCACTTTTACTCTAATCATCTCCTCTGTTGCAACATTTTCGAGCCTTGGAATGATAAATACCCTCTGTGATTTCCTATATTCGGAGTTTTATTCTGTTCATCCGTTATTATCTTAAACCGTTTTCATATTAGTGGTACTGGACGTTTTATCTAATACAGGCACCGTGTCTTGGCGGCAATTTTAAAATCGGTGACCCATATGAACAATCTTTTGCCACAGCGCTGTTTAGTGTATGAAGATCTATCGAAAGAGGTATCACTTGACTCACATTTTCCTTTAAAATTTCTAATTTGGGCCTGGGCCCTATGAAAGGCGGCCATGGAGGGCACCGCGACAACATCATTCGATTTGTCCCATGGCTTTCCTATTTGAGTTTTTGTTTGCTTCATTTATGTTCAACCGTTTTCATATTAGTACTACTGGACGTTTATCTGATACAAGTAACATACATTGGAGGCCATTTTGAATACGGTGATAGATATGAAAATTCTTTTGCCACATCGTTTTTTAGTTTTTAAAGATCTATCGAACGAGGTGTCTTCGCCCCATTTTTCCATTTAAAATTTTAAAGTTGGGCCCCGGGCCCCCTTGAAGAGTGGCCTTGAAGTGCACCGCAACATCACCATTCTATTTTCGCCATGGCTTTTTCTATTTGACTTTTTCTTCAGCTCATTTATGTTCAACCGTTTTCGAGATATTTCCGTGGAAATATTAAAATGGGCCACCCTGTATATATATATATATATATATATATATATATAGCCAACCGATGTTGCCCTGTAAATTCTCAAACTAGCTGTCATGCTAGTTCCTGCCTAAACTTGTGCTTAAAAGACATCCGGATTGTCACTTAACAGCTTAGCGACCCCGGAAACTATGGATTCGATACCGATCTTGGTCATTTGGTATTACATTTTATTTTTCATTCCTTCTTACACCGTGCCAGTAAGCCTGAACTTGGACTTTAACGCTATTGGGTGTGTAATGGATTCGACATTAGTATCGATCGTTTTCGATTATTTTGTCACCCACCAGATCTACTAGAGGGGTATTACTCATCACTGGGGTTTAAACTTGTACTTAAACTGCATCGGAAGTGTCATGAATCTCTTATCTCAGCGATCCCGGAAACTATGGATTAGACACTAATATTTGCCATTTTCAGTTATTTTATATTCAACCCATTCCCACTCCCCAAGGGATGCTAATTGGAGCTAAATGTGAACATAAATGGCATTAGGAGTGCCAGTACTCATCTCAGAGATCTCGTGAACTATGGATTCGATACTAATATAGGTCGTTTTTTATTACATTTTTTTACACGTTTTCTAGTTCTCGTGACTTCCTAGGACACTAGAAGGTCTTACCTTACTTACGGCAGAATTAACTTAAAGGACATCGTGACTGTCGCCAATCAACTTAAACGCTGAAAATTATGGATTTGGCAGTAATAATTCTAACCGTTGTTTTTAATTATGTTTGCATGTTATCATTTCTTCTCAGGTGTACTAATGCGGGTTGATTATAGAATCAAAGGGGATTTGGAGTGCTACTATTCATCTCACCGACCCCAAAAACTACAACTTCGACACTAGCATCTGTTTTGTTCGGTATTTTTGTATCATATTCTCCCACTCCCTTCTAGGTGAGCTAGAGATTTGTCTTAGTTCTACCGGGCTCAACTTGTACTTAAATTGCATCAGGAGTGTCACTATTAAACTATCATCTCAGCAACTTCGAAAACAATGTTTTAGAAACTAATATTAATTATTTTCGATTAATTTTACACATCACCATTTTGCCCTCAAGAGGTCCTAATGGGGGTTGAACGGCATCACGGAAAAAATGAACGCTGAATTTTGACCTAACGTAATGGAGTATCATTATTCGTCTCAGCGATTCCATGGACTAATACTGTATCAGTTTATATATTAAATTTAAAAAATAACCCCTTCCAATCCCCAAAGTATACTAGTGAGTCTTACCCCACAGTGTTTGTTTCAGATTGTAAGCAATGTTTGTACTGTTTGGTTAAATTTGATCCAGGCGCTCTAGAGCTATGGTGGAGCATGCGAGCATGCATGTGCATGTACTATTGCATCCATATATATATATATATATATATATATATATGTGTGTGTGTGTGTGTGTGTGTGTGTCTGTGTGTGTGTGTGTGTGTGATCTCAATAGTATCAACGTGTCGGTCTCCAATTAACATAATTGCTGGCACACTCACACTGATTCCAATGCTCATATAAAAAATCATTGGAAGATATGCTATAGCTGTATCTAATGACTCATAAACAAACTTAATGGGAGTTAGTGAATAGATTGGTAATGTGCCTGATTGATGCATTAATCGATTTATGTATTGAATGAAAACAGAAATTTCAAAGGAAATGAATGTTGGATGACTGTCAAATGAATCATACGTTGATGTATTGAACTCAAAAATAAAAAGAACTGATTGATTGTCCATCGCGTTTAATGAACATATATATCTGTGCCAATATGCAGTACAACAACTGAACGTCGAGTACGTGCAGGTTTTGTTCTATTTCAAATTTATCAATGAGATATTTCTTAAGCCCATAATGTGTTAGTTAAACAATAAGTAAATAAGTGGTTTAAAGGGACGCTTCTTAATACTCTGATGAAAATTACTTTTTGTCAAATTTCAGTGCTAAGGGATTGTATACCTTTAGAAGAAAAGAAAGAGGTTATTAAAGAAATACAAAAATTGAAAGGAAGTTGAAAGATACTATCTGAAGGTGAGTAAATATACACAAATATTTTTATTGGTCCTCACTTCGATTATTAATAATAATCTCTTTTAGCCACTAATATACAAAATTGAAGAATATTACCGAATAACAGAAAAGAAAATATAGAATGTCAGCAATATCACTGACCTTTTCTAAGTCACTCCGTGTTTTGAAATGGTAGAATACCACAAGAAATACGTACTATTTCGAATAAATCAAGATAATTTTGAAGCTTGAAATTTTTCTATTAATATTTTTACTTTCCAAAAACTTTGTGTGTAAGGGTGCCGGTCCTGGAGAGCCGGCGGAGCCCCGTAATGCTCATGCAGTTCCCCATGTATGTTTATGAATATGTATTTTTACCTAGGTATATGTATTGATTATTGGGGCCGCGGTGGCTCAGTGGTAGAGCGTTCACCTCTGGTGCATGGGGTCCCGGGTTCAAACCCTGCTCCCGCCAAGTGAACTTTGTGGTGAACAAACACCGTGTGCGTGGGTTTTCTCGGGGATCTCACGTTTCCTCCCACTTTCTTCATTCCACCATTTCATTCATTTCTCATAATCACCGTCTCCTTTAGCCTAACCGGCATAACAGTGGGACGTAAAACTCAAAGATTTCAAAGATTTTTGTATTGATTATTGTTTTATGTATTGTTATATGTATTTTTTCATGAACATATAATATTTGGCATATTCGTCTTAAGATCCTCATATATACCTTCTTAGAACTTTGTCTACAACCAAACACACATCAGAATACTCCCTACAAAGCTACAGAGAAATCGGCACCCTTGTGCTACATAACAGAATTAAAGTAAAATTTAGTATATTTAATACATGGTCGTGCTATAATATCTGCCGGCTCTAGGAAATGGTAACTATGTTCAGAAATTCATTTCAGGTGGCTCAGTCGTTTTCTTCCTATGATAAAAAAGATAACCTCTATATAATCTTCATTCACTACATTGAGAAGATATGTAGAAATAGTTCCCTTTCAAACCTTAAAAGCGAAATTTTCAGAAATGCAGTAACACGGTTCCACACATTTTAAATGAAGAGTTTGTGTACCGAGTATCATCTTCGTAACTTTAGGGGTTTCAGAGATATTATTATTTTTAAAACATAAGTACTTATTAGGCCCACTCCGCCTCCTTAGAGTATGCATTTAAATTATTATTTTTTTAAAATCCAATTCGAGGTTGGTACCATGTTCAAAAATTCATTTCAAATGATTTAGTCGAGGCTTCCTTACAAAGAACGAAACCTCTTCTAAAAGAACCCTTACCTCTCGAAGAATAGAGCTGGGAGAATTACATAGGCCGATAGCCAGCCCAAATATGTAGAGAAGGCAGCAGGGGTGTCATTTCAGACTTTGCTTGAGGGGGGCAAGAGCACCACCTATATAAGACTTCCATGTTTTGTAATAGTATATTCGTAGTCAAACGATTGAATTATATATATATTCCTCAAAGTCTTGGGGGGCCAATTGCCTCCTCCTGCCCCCTTCCCCTACATGACGCCCTTGGAGGGCAGCAGAAGTTAGGGGGGATCCGATCCAACCATATATAGTCCATCACCATATTATAGTTCATTTGCAAGCCTACCTTGAAGATTTTAGAGGGCAGCAAAAATTTAGGGGAGCCGCCCCCCTAGCCCCCCTTGCATATGGGCTTGAAATTACAGCAAACAATAAAAAGTGGCTGCAAAAGAGCTTTCACTTCCAATGTTACTGTATCGAACATAAAAGTGGATTTTACAGGTTTTTTTTTTTTTACCTTTGGGGGAGTTCATGTGATTGATATGCAATGGTCAGGTCCACGTCTTATATAGCCTCGGCGTTGAAAGAGATTGTAAATGCTAATCAACCATTTCTTTTTAATACCTTATCGGATTGATCTGTAGACCTGTGTGCTCTTGGCAGATAAAATTTTCAATGGGAAAGAAAACGATAGAACGTGCAGCACTGCTTCTTCTTTTTTGCAATAATTCCTATGGAGAATTTGCAATTATTTAGAATGAAGCGGAGGTTAATGAAATATGTAAAGGACAACTACGTTAATATTGTAGCTGTCACTAATGACAGTAAGCATGTCGTATTACGAATGTGAATCTGGGACAAACTCAAACAAACTATAGCATGTATTCAATATTATATTGCTTGTAATATCACATAGGTAAAGATCTGCGAAAATATGAAATATTTTATCCTCAACTGTACCAGATCCGCAGTACCTTTGCCGCTTACACAACATCTCTATTCGCATTCGCAGATATTGAAATACAAAATACATAAAATGTGTTTTTCCTACAAGAATTATGATTTCAGAAGTAGTTTATAACATTAATTATAAACATATCATTTGTATGTTATTTTTCTGAGTCCTAGATGTTATATCGATAAAATTCAAGCTAAGCTTAAAATAAGTCAACTACACAAAATAAAGTGGAGTAAAATTCATGCAGAAGCAAATTACGAAATTAGTGAAAAACATGCCTTCCCCAAAAGCAGACTTATGACAAGAAAACTGTCAAGTTGATAACACTGTATCTGTCAATTAGTTCAGAAGAAACCATTTTTTGTAATTACCTAACCTCATTACTTACAGAATATGCTAGTCTTTATTTAGAGCGCAAAAGTGGAATGGAGAAAAAATGTCTTTGAGAATCAAGAATAAGTCACCTCAAACAAACTTAGGTAAAATCACATACCACTTCATATTAGTCACATGTCTTTGGAAGTAAGGAAGAAATAAAGTCTAGCAAAACACAAGGTTGCTCTGGCGGTTATTTGCTCCAGAAAAGATAGTCATACTTTAGTACAAAAAAAAAAATAAAAAAAAAAACAGTGTTTAGAAGAATGACAATAAAACTCGTGTTTTCACCAGTATCCACCATCTGCCAAAATAGATAAACTAAAAAAATATCATCTGCCAAAAGTTATATTGGTTCGGATATCCGTATCCATACAGACGTCTACACATACGAATCTCATTACTAATCCATGCCCGAAGTATTATTATTATTATTATTATTATTATTATTATTATTATTAGTAGTAGTAGTAGTAGTAGTAGTAGTAGTAGTAGTAGTAGTAGTAGTAGTAGTAGTAGTAGTACTTGTAGTAGTAGTAGTAGTAGTAGTAGCAGTAGTAGTAGTAGTAGTATTTGATCCCATAATAGCATATCTTCAATTTATCTCAGGAGGGTGGCATACTACTTCGCTATAAAGTGCAAACGGTAATGAATAGCAAGAAGGTATTTATTACAATCAATTAAACGTCTCAAGAAATATATTCCATCTACACTTTAATTTCTGTAATCTACTACCATTTCCAGTTTCAGAATTGAGAAGATGTCATATCATACAAACCAAACTCTTACACGTGGTGTAGATGTGAACATTGCTACTTTTTTCACGCGTCCTGCCATTTTTTAAGTATGGCTGGTGGTTATTCAACTTACATATTTAAAAAGCTTGTATTTGTTCATGAGTAAAATTATATTTTAATGATCTCTGCGGCGGGAAAACAGGGCAAACATTTAGTTCAGCTAACGACCACATATTCAAATATAAAGTATATGATTTATGCCAGGAAAACACTTTTCAATCAATGTCTTACCCAGAAGAGGTGGTATTAGAGGTCAGAAATGTTGAATAAGGTTAAAATACTATTGAATTTTGAGGCACCCTGCAAACAGAAGACTAATACTTATATTAGAGTGGTACTTATATTTCGACTACCGATGTTTTTCGAGTCTCAATGCTTAAAATGGTTCCATATCCAACAAACATAGCCAATGATATATATATATATATATATATATATATATATATATATATATATATATATATATAGACGGATCCAGGATGTGATTAAACCATAGTTTGCAGCTTTATCCAGTGTAAAGCAGGATTGAATCTCATTTTATCCAGTGCATAACTGAGCGTCAAGGGAATAGCCCCTATAGCTCCCATAGCCCCCTTTGGATCCGCGCCTGAATATATATATATATATATATATATATATAGAGAGAGAGAGAGAGAGAGAGAGAGAGAGAGAGATGGAGGCTATATTTAACTTCTATTGATTTACTTTCGTCAATAAATGAATTTAGTTATGTGTCTGACTGTTCCTTTAGAAGAGAAGCAATATGAAATATGATATATTTCACATATTTTAGAACATTTCTTTTTATTTCGTTACATTGTTGATCAATTACAATAAATATGAACTTGAAAACAGTAATTTGCTTGCATTCAGACAGTTTGCAAGTGCACAAAGAATTGCTTTAAATTTTCTTAACGATACAGAAATTAGTAGTGTTGAGGTAGTCTGAAATGAATAGAACATCAAGAGGGAGCTACTGGAATATGGCCAATCTGTAAAGTGAGGGTTTGATAATGCGGAAATTCCAACATCCAAAGAGATTTGTGGAACAGAATACACAAGCAGCAGATTTGTAATTCAAATAACTGTAATTTGAATTATTCGCTACTCCTCCTACATTCATGAAGTTCATTTGCGAACTAAATCGGCAAAAAAAAGGGTAAAAATAAACATAAAAATACACGTAGAAATATTGTGTGCTATACAAAGCTGTATTTGTAGAAATAATTCGGTGGTTTCATGGATTTTTCTATACATTATGTGATATAACAAATGAAATTTGGAAATGTAAGCAATTCTAACGTTATCCTCAAAGCTTTTATTAGATACAGCTGCAAACTAGCTTCACGTGGCAAATTAATTTTAGCTTAGCAGGTATTAAAAGACTTAGAGTTGTAAAATTAAAATGAATTTGTAATTTCCTTGCCTCAGTCCATTCCCTTCAAATCGTCGTGGTTGGTGGCTTTAGGAACACAAATGCAAATGATTTATATTATATGTTGTAGATCAACGCTTATTAAAAGACAAATTCACAGTTACTTGTTTATTCATTTTTTTTTTAGCTTGCTCAATAGTGCATTAAATTCTTCAATATGTGTTGGCATAATTGCAAATTATTAGAGTAATAGGACGTAATGTTGTTTTGTATTGCTCGCGATAATAGTATGTTACTAATTATAATATACTGTGTATTGTTTTGATATTAGAAACAGGACATATAGCAAGTTAGACATGTTTTATTCGTGATTAGTTTAGCAACATAGGTTTTGGTAGGAGATATATTCCTGTTTAGATCTAAAGGACTACTGTGCTCACGCTGATTTATTTGTGCTTATACTAATATATTTGCGTTAGATACAGCTCAAAGTACGGCAAGTTCCCAATTTAACTGATAAGTAAACGTTCTTTGTCTACACATCTCTAGTGTAGATGTTACTTTCAAAACTCTTAAGTGATGTCAAGATTGCTTTGATTGACACCTGGCATAAAGACTAATCTTCTAGTGTTTTGCACATGAACACAAGATTCGATATCCCGAACAGTATGTAGGTCATTTTACTTGACTATTAAATCTGTTAATTCTTTGTTTTATGTCCATGTTGTCTCTGGTTTCATCATTGTTGCTGATCCTAAGGACACACGCATATACACACACACACACACACACACACATATATATATATATATATATATATATATATATATATATATATATATATATATATATATATATATAGGGCGATCCAAGGGGGCGCTACAGCCCCCCTTGACGGTCAAGTATACACTGGATAAAATGGGCTTCAGTCCTGCTTAACACTGTATAAAGCGGCAAACTATGGTTTAGAACCTCACTTGATCATATCCTGGATCCGCCACTGTATATATATATATATATATATATATATATATATATATATATATATATATATATATATATATATATATATATATATATAAAGGTAAGGGCAGAAAATAAAGCAATCTTATCCTTGCAAAAATGTAAACAAATCAATAAATTCCTAAATAAGCAAGTGGAAGATTACTGTATATATAAACGTTACATGTAGGGAGTTTGACGAACACACTTATCTCCATCAGAAAATGGCAGGCGAAACGTGAGAAAATGACTTGTTCTCGTCGAATTACAACATTACAAATCAGTACAAGTACAATTGCAATTGTGAATAAAGCTCAGAAACACATACCAGTGACATCTAGATTCCTTCGAAATAGTCTCCCAAACAATTCATTATATGGCAGGATCATGATGCCACAGTAAGGCCACATGGTATAACTGTGAATGCACTGCACCGATTTCATAGTTTCTTGCAACGACATCTACGTGTAGCTATTCGAAAGAATTGTCCTGAACATGTAGACAATGCGCTCATTCTTCACGACAACACGACAGCCCATACGGCAGCATATATTTACACAATCTTTTAGCACAATTGAAATCGGAAGTACTCAAGCATCCACCATATTCGCAAGACTTATCACCTTGCAATTTTGATCTCATACCAAAACTGAAAGAATAATCGTTAGAACACGCTTTTAAAACCTTAAAGACATTAGGACTACCTTAGGGTTAGAGATCCAAGGGCTTGAAGAAACATATTTCTTATTTAAAAAATGATTTTTTTTCTCTGCTTTTTGCGTGGAATTTTTTTTGTTTGTTTGCTTATATTTCAAATTTAGAGATATAATAGTATAAATATTCTATACTAAAAACAAAAAAAAATGCTATTGAATTATAATTTTAAAAGTATAGTTTATAGGTCTTTCATTTCCCATTATAACACGAAAATATTTTAATTGGAGCATTCTAAAAGTAAAATCCTGGGGGAAGATCAAAAATCGAAGAGAATTGGTCATTTCATAGAACAGGAAAAAAAAATGCAAATTGGTGTTTGCACTTCAGTTCCAATAAATTGTTTATAGAACTATTAAATTAGCGTTCAACGATAAAAATAATCTACTAATATGTTAATTACTATTAGCATGAAAAAAATATAATTTATTATTTATGGATCAACTAAAATTTCATTGCAGTTATATATAAAACATTTACTAAAGCCGCTAAAATTCGAGGGAGAGGATATTTAGAATGCTATCCAAAAATTCCCTCTATCAAAGATTTTCACACAATATAGCAGTAAACAAAGCAGAAATTCTGTGAATAATTATGTTAAACTAATACCTTATCCAAAATAACCGTTTATGGTTTTAATTTTGTAAACTGAGTTCTCTGAAGCTCAGGATACAATGAAGAGCGAGATATAGTCAAATTTCATACAATAAAAAAGGTAAGAAGAAATACAGCTTTGTATCTGTTTCTTGGTTTATGATACTTTTACCTTGCCTGCCAGGTTGAATACAGGAAACCAGCAAAATTCATATATGAATACGTATAACTTCCAGGTACTTGACAACGTGATCAGGCAACCAAAACGACATTAGGGATATGGTGGTTGCATAAAGTATGCTTATTGGCAACAACTGCAATGTCCGTTTGGGAACCAATCAAGACAGTTAGCCTTGGTCTGAACATGGAACTTACAAGTACTGGATGTTGTAAAATCATTTTCTTAATTGTAGAATCCACTAGAGGGAACCAAAAGTAATACTTGAATACGAAAGTCATAAAAAGTCTTAAAAAGCTAAAATTGAATTTTTCCTGTAAAGCCGGCAATATGAAAAAAAGAAAAAAAAATCGCCCCCAAAAACCAAGCTTTTCGCATTTTCACTTAGGATACTGGTAGAGTTTTGTTTCAGTGATCTTTCCTTTACTTTATAATTATTCACCCATATTTTGATTTTGTGTTTAAATGATATAGCATCACACCTGCAGAGATTACAATAGCATCTTCAATTTAACAGTAATGACACAATCATACCGTACCAGTTAGGTCTTCTGCTCATTTTGTCGATCCGTTTTTCTGCAAATTGTGTTTGTTGAAGCAAGTATAAATCAATAATTACGTAAAGTATAGTTACGGAACGTCTCCAAAGAAATCACACTAAATCTTACATTTTGCAGAGGGCCATTAACCAGAAGCTATTGCAAAGCTTTGGTCAATTGTGTGCAAAATCCCAAAAAATGTACTGCGCGCCTGAAGATTAATACGTTGAATGATTTCTTTTTCCTTCCTTTTTTTTTGGGGGGGGGGGGTTAAAACTATACCTTCTCTTAACGTTCTATCTAATTTATTGACTTGTTTTGCATATGCAGGAACAGTGAAAATGTACTAAATTATTCATGTAGCAAGGGTGTAATTGTTCATTTTCTTTCTATATTTAAACTAATCATTTTTTGCTAGCATAATATGGTTCTAGGGGAAACCGAATGTAAGAGATGTGATACTAATGCCTTATGTTTTACTAGCTTTATTTCTTCTGAAAGTTTCTGGTTTTCCTCATGGACCCATGATCACACCACAATACTCTTTCAATCTCTTTAGGATCCCTTTGCCATTGGCTTTTCACACCCCTCTTTCGTCCACTCTATGTCCCTTACACTTCCTCCTTGTTCCTCTAGTGATCAATTCAGCCTTCCCCTAGCCCATCTTTCAACCCTCATCCTTTACATATGCCAAATCCATCTTACTGTATTTTGCTACCTTCTTCGAAAGAACCTCGGGTGGAACCCTATGCACAGTCTTACTGGAAGTAATATATTGAGCCCAATCTCCCACACTCCTTAGACACACCCTGACGTGTATATATATGGAGAAAAGAGAGAATCGAGCATATCTATTTTTTTCTTCGCCTTCGATGCAGATACACCCTATAGTTCTGTATCGATGTTTACTACGTGAAATTTGTATTTGAAACTAATCAGAAACACTAGTTTCCTTGTAGAGTACCATTATTTTTAACAATAAATTTGAAAACAATCATTTTACTTTAATTTTTATTTCAATAAGTTTTGTACTAACTTAGTGAAAACTCATCATCATCCAGGGGTGTATCCAAGGGGGAGCCATAGGGGCCGGGCCCCCCAAATGGTTTCCTGTCCCCCCCAAATGACCAGCTTTTAAAACACCATAGTAAAATTATCTCGCTTTATTCATTTGAAAGTAACAAATTTTATTGACAATTAATAATTTATGGTAAAATAGTAAGGAGAAATATTGTTTTTTTTTTTCATACCGATCGAAAAATAGTATAATATCTCTTCCTTATACCGATCGAAAAATAGGATACTTTTTTTTGTGACAGCAGATTACACAATTTACTGCGATTTATATGCTTTAACAAGTATATTTTTATATGTTTTAACAAGTGTTTTAAAAGACATAGAGGATGGAAAATTTGGTGAGAAACAATGCTTTTATTCAATTTGGATTTCATTCGCTCTCTCTTTTATTTCTACTCAGTGTAATAAAATATATATATATATATATATATATATATATATATATATATATATATATATATATATATATATATATATATATTTAGTCACGAATAATAAACATTTTTGTCAGGAAACCATAAAGAAATTAAGTGAAATTTCAAAGAAAATCAATCGTGTGTAGATAGGTTCTGTATACAAGGTCTTAAATTTAAAGGTAACCAAGAAAAGTTTTGTTGTTTTTTCATCCACCACCTTCGAACATCGATATGTCACCTAACCTGGAAGATCAAAAATAGTCCCCATCAGCATCGACGACCTTCTGAAAACGTTCTGGAAGGCCATGGAATCCATCGCGGTAGAACTTGGTGGCCCGTGAAACGAAGAAAGTATCAGGTGCATTTTGGACTTTTACTAAGGATTTGAACTGGCGTCCTCTAAGGTGATTGTTCAAAGAATGGAACAGATGATAGTCGGACGGTGCAATACCCGGGAAATATAGTGGTTGCAATATTGTTTCCCATCCAAGGCGGAAAATGGTGTCGTGAGTCATCTTAACCACGTGGGACTTAGCGTTGTCCGGTAAACGAGGACCCATTTGCAATTCAGAAGCGATGGCTCCAGAGTTTTGAGTTTTTGTTGAGCACAGCTCAACTGCTGACATTACACAGTTGCATTGATACTCTGACCAGCTGGTAGCAGTTCCCGATGCACGATTAACCAAAGACACAGAAGGATTTTATTCTGGTACAGTGCTGATTTCGGCTGTTTTGAAATCGGTTCATGGGATGATAACCAATGATGACGGCGCCGTGGAGCTTCGTATAGGACACACTTTTATCACATGTTAACGCCCTGTCCAGAAATGGCTCCGAAACAGTAAATAAACACAGGCGACTGCCGCGTTTCCTTCTGGCCCGGAGTCAAAATATGTGAGACCCATTGACCCAACTTGTAGTGCTTCACAAGTTGATGGATGTGCTGCCGAATGGTTTCTCCACACACTGAATTGTAGTCCCAGTTCCTCTTTGTACATGTGTTGGTCTTCCGGCACGTGATGTTTTCGGGTGTTTCGTCATCGTCCTTAAACTTGTTAAACCATCGCTGCAATGTTCGCGTCGTCACGACACCCTCACCAAAGGCCTGGCATATCTTCTGTACCGCTACAGCGGCGTTTGACCTCCATTTGAACTCGTTCAGCATGCATGCTCTTATGACGCTTTGTGGATGTCCCATGTTCCCTCAGTCTTTACGTAAGTTCACGGTGTGTCTGAATTGCCACAACCAGGTAGTATGTTGGATATACCCACACCAACAACTGACGTTCGCCTTATCTCCACTCGCATTCAACTCACGGTGTGAGGTCCAATTGAACACAGACTTCCACGAAAAGGGACAGAACTTTCTTGGTTACCTTTATAGTTATGCACAAAAGTATAGCGTTTGGTCCTGGGCAGTAGTCCTTGATTAAGCATAATAAAAACTATCTTGAATATAATTTATGGATAATAATAATAATAATAATAATAATAATAATAATAATAATAATAATAATAATAATAATAATAATAATAATAATAATAATAAGCTAAAATAGTGTTTTTAGTTTTCCAGAAGAAAACCAAAATTTTCCTTTCTTTCAGGCCTCAAAAACACTAGCAGCAACACTTTTTTTGGCTTTGTTCATTGTAGCTGCCCCCCTGAAAAACGACGCCCCCTTCCCTACACAAGCCTGCTGGCTACACCCCTGTCATCATCATAGGTATTCTGCCATTATTGGCAGATCACTTGATGCAACTGAGAAGCTTTCACGTTTCACGGTCTTCGTCCTCACGTACGACTTTCAACGAACTTAAAAAGTTCGTTACTAAATTCTCTCTCTCTCTCTCTCTCTCTCTCTCTCTCTCTCTCTCTCTCTCTCTCTCTCTCTGTATGTGTGTGTGTGTGTGTGTGTGTGTGTGTGTGTGTGTGTGTGTGTGTGTGCGTTTGTAAATCCTACATTCTGAGCAACCACCATCGGTTTAAACACCAACAAAGAGAGGAATTTTTTTTAGTCGAGGAACTTTTAGTGGTTCCCCGGATTGTCCTGTCAAATTTTTCGATATCTACAGCTTCTGCTGATTCTAAAGCTATTGGAAAATAGTGGTACCCCGTTTTGTAGCATTTGCAGGTTCAGACACACAGTGTGTATAAAAATTTGCAAAATGTGTGTGAAAATGTAACTTGCATTTTTTCAGTAACGCCATCTACGTGTGTTAATTTGGTGGGGCGGGGGAGAGAACCGGAAGTAGCCCAGAATGTCGTGTTTTAACCAGTGAAAGTGCTCGAGAATGTAGCTCTGAGTGCATCAAAAGTGAGAGGTGAAGGGAGGAAGTTCACGATATTGTAGCTTTGTGCGCACAGTGTGTAAATTTTCTGTTCCATTGTTGCCAAATTTAAATTTTTTGGAACTGCACGAAATGTAATTGTAACACTAACGTTCGCAAAGCAGCATATTAAGATTAAAACTATACCTTACGACCAAATTACAGTTATGTGTACGAGAGAATATTTTCCGACAACATGTCTCCATAACAAAGAAATATAATATGTCAACAGCGCAAATACATATCACGTGATCGCATTGCAGCGCGGGAACACACTTTCTATCAATCTAGATCTTTAAATTTTATCGTTTTCGGTCTGCGCGAGGAAAAGTGACCTTGATAATCCAGTTTTGCTAGCATGCAGTGATAAAACGAGAACCTTGAAAGAATATAGAACAAAAAATCCATATAACGTGTGATTAGTTGCGCAACAAAACATACTGTAATGTGTTTTTTTGTACGATAACAAAGGTCTATGTAAAATAATATATGACTGAAAATGGAAAAATAACGGATTACTACGCTTCCATTTTTACAATGTCTATGCAGAGCTCCTTCGTGGTTAAGCGGTTAGCGTACGAGCCTTTGGCTTGAGAGACTCGGGTTTGATTCCCGGTGAGAGCTCACGTGGTTCCGATTCCACGTTAATCAATATGTCCCGTCTCATATAGCCTCGCTGCTAAAAGGGACGTTAAACTCAAAATCAACTCAACTCAATGTTTATGCACCAGTGTAGTGGTTGTTCAGATGACATGTTTGGTACATACAGTTACTCGAAATCATGATGTCAGTGTTTTATCTTATATATAAAGACCAATGTTTATATGAGTGTTTATTGCTTTGTTGGTATTCAAGTTCACATTGTTGGCTTCTTATACTTCTAAGTAATTAAATCAAAGAGGCCCTAAGCTAGTTATAATTGTTGATGCGTAACCTAAAGGGGAAGATGTAGTCGAAATATATACCAGAAATAGAGCAGCTTATGAGCTCTTCGTGTTAGGAAGATAAATCTTCGTATGCAAATTTAGAAAAACACATATGACTAACATTTTAAAAAACACCTGTAGGATTTATAAAACCCTACGTCTCCTAGGGGGAGGAAAGGGTTGAAGAAAAACTAAAAAAAACGATATTAGTATCAAGTCCATAGTTTAGAAGATTACTGAAATGAATAGTGACACTTTCTATACCGTACAAGTCCAAGCTCAGCCCCCACCGAAATGAGAGTGAGAAAGGTTGAAAATATATCAAAATGACCGACATTGGTTTCCATTCCATAGTTTTGTGGATCGCTAATATGACTGGTAACAGAACTGTGACATGTAAGTCCAAACAGTCAGATGTGCATGTCAGCTCGAGAAAAGACATCCTTATTTATTCTGTTTATTATTTTTTTTTGTTTTCTAACACGGGCAACCCCACAAGCATTGCGTATATCAGCTGCTTTCGGGAATTGAGAAAGTTCAATGATGTCATTGGTTGTCGTTCTTGATTTTACTTTGTTCTTTATTTTTGAATATTGTACACAAACATTATTCTTCCCGTGCAAAGCCTACCACTTCCTTTAATACCGAATAAATATTTTTATCGCTTGCCTGAAGGTAACAAAACTGTAGTTTGCTCGTTTCATACTTCCAAATTATCATATTCATAAGTATGGGAAATGACGGCTATGTCCTTTCGTCCGTTTGTTGAAAGGTATGAGAGTAAGGATGACAATAGATAGTGCGAACCGTGTTCTGAAATCGATTCAGCGTTTTAAGAGCAAGTTTGGTCTCCCCGTCAAATCCTTATTCAAACAGAAAGTGATAGCAGTTGGTCATTTCTGTTTTTAAAGATCATCATCATAGACGTAGAAACAGTAAAAGATAGCGAGAAGTGGTTTCTGCAATCAATTCACCGTTCCAAAGATAAATTCTGTTTCATCTTTATCTCCCTACTAAAACCGAAAGTTTTAGAAGCCCGCTACAATTTTCGTTTTCAATATTAAGCTCCATAAATCATAAATGGTAACATATGCGATAGAAGACTTTTATGTGGATTCAGCCTCCCAAAAATAAATTTCAACTATATTTTGCTAAAGTGGTAACAATTTAGGATTTGAGTTTTCAACACTGTTCATCATACTGGAAAACGATAATCTATATAAATAAAAGTGAATTTGATTATGT
Organism: Thermobia domestica; assembly: GCF_964235325.1. Lineage (NCBI taxonomy): Eukaryota > Metazoa > Arthropoda > Insecta > Zygentoma > Lepismatidae > Thermobia > Thermobia domestica. Next base: position 275,468,395 of record NC_137459.1, on the reverse strand, counting down.
TTGTGACTTAATAATTCTTGGACCACATGTCTGATCTCGATCAAATTTTCAGCATAGATGAGGGTCGAGCCTGGGATGATTTTTATCATTTCATTTTGACGGTGCAGCTTAGGGGAGAGGAAAGGTGATATCTATATATAAAAAAATATCGAAAATAATTTATATTACTGTCGAATCCATAGTTTTCCTGGTTGCTCAGATGAGCAAAACTTCCTATGCCGTTTAAATCCAAATTCAGTTTTTCAACTTGGGAAAGGGGAGAGTGAGATATAAAAATGATCGAAAATAGCCGATATCAAAGAGCGTTTCACTAATATTCAAAACTGACTGACTAACGGAATATATTAATTTTTCTTATTTTAACCAAGCGAAGCAGATAATTTACTCTAGTATACAGTAAGTAGCAGTTTTATATTAATTCAGTATGTATGCATAGTTTTCAGGGATGACCAAACTTTTCCGGAATCCGTGTTACGGAATCGGGAATTTCACTTTCCAGATTTTGGAAAAAATTCCGGTATTAAACAAATTCGGAATTCGGAAAAATCTGGATTTCGGAAAAACTTCGAAGTCGGAAAAATTATGGAATTCGGGAAAATACGGAATTTAGAAAATTCCTAAATTTTCGAATTCTGGAATTTTACTGACATCCGATTTTTTCCGAGTTCTGGATTTTTCTGAATTACCATATTTTTCCGATTTTACTTTCCGGAATTGTTTCATCCCTAATAGGTTTCATCTTTGACTTTGTTTTCCTAGTCACTTGAAAATTCGACATTTATCTACATTCAACTTAACGATAAGCGATAGCAAAAAAGGGATTTTTATATAGTTTCAGCGTCGTAAGAATAAGTTCCATCTGGATCTTTGTCACTCAACTCGAAAGTGGTGGAAATACATAACAGTGTATTTTAACACTGATCTCATGAGACAAAAACTGTAATAATAGTGGGAAGCAATTTCTTGATATGGATTCAGTTTCGCATGGATACATTTGAAGTGAAAAAATAAAATACCTTGGGTTTTACGTCCTACAGTTATGCCATGTAGTCTAAAGGAGACAGTGATGAGAATGAATGAAATGGTGGAATGAAGTGGAAGAAAACGGGAGAATCCCGAGAAAATGAAAGCACACGGTGTTTGTCCATCAGAAAACCCAGTTGCTGCAAGCTGGGATCAAACCAGGAAACCCAAGCGCCAGAGGTGAGTTCTCCATCATTAAGCCACCTCGGCCTCAATGTATAGGTTTGATCTCCGACTTTATTCCTCTATTTCAACCAAAATTTGTGGAAATCTGTTATCACGTCGGGTTCAGTTTTGATCTTAGTTGGACCGCGGTGCAACAGTGGTAGAACCTTCACCTCTGGTACATGTAGTCCCTGGTTCAATTCCAACACACACCAAGTGAGCTTTGTGGATGACAAACACCATGTGCGTGGGTTGTCTCGGGGTACTTCCGTTTTCTCCCACTTTTTCATTTTACCATTTCATTCATTTCTCATCATCACCGTCTCTTTTAACCTAATCGGCATTTACGTGGAACGTAAAACTTAAAAGCTTTTAATTTTGATCTCAATAGCCCAAAAGCAGAGATAGCAAGTTATGTTTCTATATGGATTCAGGGTGCCAGTGCAATCAAATCAAAAATTCGTGCAATCACCTAGAATAATTCCACTCTAGTGAAGTCTGACATCATAATGGTATTAGCTCTTCTCTACGTAGTCATCATGCCTAGCGAGACAATTTTGCCAACAGTTCTTCACTTTCCGTAAGCCCGCTTTGTAAGTATATCGTTTCATTATTTACATGAGTCTGCAGTTTGGCTTTGAAGCCACAGTTCAAACTCAGAAATGATGTCATCTCTATTGTCAAAATGGCGTCCTCTGAGTAAACGCTTCAATTATGGGAAGAGAAAGAAATTACTTGGTGCTAGGTCCGGTGAGTTTGGGAGTGGGGGTTAATATTTCATATCCTAATTCCACTGCCTTCATCACAGATGCAGGGCGGAATGAGCTTGTGCATTTTGTGCCAATAGCAGCAACTTTTTTGTGACCCATCCACGACATTTCTTCTTCAGTTTTTCTCGTAACTTGGTCAGGAGATGGGAATATACAGTATATACCAGTAATAGCTTGCCCCTAGTCTGTCGTGATGACATATTCACAGTCCTTTGAAGGCAGACGTCTGCACTCGTGCCTTTTTACGGGTGGTGGAGGACGGATTTTCCCATTCTTTTCTAATTTACTTTGTTTCTGAATCATAAAAGTAAACACAGCTGTCATCTATTGTAACTAGTTTCCCGAGAAAGTCCTCTTCATCTACCTCACAGAGATGTAATATTTCTCTTGCAGCGTCTTCGCGATTTCTCTTCTGAAAAGGTGAGCAGTCGTGGCACCCACCGTGCTGATACTTTCTAAATATGCAGTTGGTTGTGAATGATATTCCAGGCAGACCCATAACTCATACCTATTCACACATAACATTTTTAATGGTTATCCTACAATCTTCCATTACGATCTCAACTTTCTTCGTCAAGGCGGCATCATCAGTGAAAAATGATCTTCCAGATCTGAAAGTGACTGCGGTGGTCATCTGTCAAATTTAAAATTGTCGTTTTCACTTGGATACCCTCTCAAAGAGTGAGCTTTAACCCTCGTAGACTTCTTTCATCTCTTCGTGGATCTACTTTGCTGATTTCCGCTACAGATGGAGGAACTCAATGACATTCCATGCTTCAAACTTGTCAATCATCGCACCTTCAGTGATTTACCTTAAAAAAAGAAAAAGAAAAAAGGAAGAGAGCGAAATAATTGCTCTAACGACTCCAGAACTTATATAGTTAACATTCAATGATCTCACTATAAATTCAATGTCCGAGGGAATTTGTAGTTCGTCATCTTCTAGGTGATTGCACAAACCTTTTGATACCTCCTTGTAACAATATTTGATATGCCAGTCCGTACCGGAAATAAGATAAAGATTGAAACATTGCTTACAATTACGAAATTGTGATAAGAACTTTTAATTACAACCACCAAAATGCTATTGCTGTAATGTCATAGAAGGTGAGAGAAACAACACATTTTAAAACAATTTTCCACAACTACATCATTTTAAGCAGTATACCGTAGTAATCCGTACTCATGTTTTTCACACCCCCGGAACTGGTAAAGATATTAAGTTGCTTTAAACGCCATTATGAGTTTTACGTTTATTGGAAACGATCTATGTATTTGCATGTAGATATTTATCTCAGTACATTTTCTTGAAGAGAAAAAAATTCAATCCTTTGTAACTTTTTCCTATTGCATGGTCATGGTGCTCAACACTAAGGAACTTTCGAGATGGATTGAGATGTCCGATTTACTTGCGTTATTACTATTACTATTGTAGTTTAAAGGTGTTTGTAATATTGTAGCGTCCTTAGTTCATAACTCTACGGTGAAATTGTATTTTTTTAATATTTGTGTGTAGATTTGATATATGTAATAACCTGCCGTAATACCAATTAAAAATTATGTTATATTGGGTTGGCAACCCTGTTAATTGAGTGTTATTGCGGAGTATGTCAGACAAATTCCCCTTATTGATATTTCCATATTACAAAATGTTGAATTTTATCTATTAGTTTAAAGAAGGTTACTAGGGCGTTTATTAGGGATATCCGAAAATCTAAGACAATAGACACGTAAACAATAATTTACAATATTAATATAGCTATAAATTGAAATACTAATTAGTGAACGCCTTTTGGTGATTGCCACAAGCATACACCATATGCTAATGCAATCATGATAACCGGATATATATATATATATATATATATATATATATATATATATATATATATATATATATATATATATATATATATATATATATACTGAACAGAAGGTCATACGGATGAACAAATGAAGAAGTTGAGGAGGAGCAGTTCGGGTTCAGAAGAGGTAAGGACACAAGAGATGCTATTGGACTATTAAGGGCGATCGGTAAAAGATTTATGGAAAAAGGGAAAGAGGTGTATGTTGTATTTATTGATCTAGAAAAGGCTTTTGACCGTGTGAATTGGAAATTGTTGTTAGGGCTTCTAAAGAATATTTGGTTGGAATGGAAAGATCTTAGACTCATAGGAAACTTATACATGAACCAACAAGTAAGTGTTATGATAGGGGAAGAACTGACGGAGGAGAGTGCAATCGGAAGGGGAGTTCGACAAGGATGCTGTCTCTCGGCAACAATATTTAATATCTGTCTAGAAGAGATAGTGAAAAACAGCCTACATGATGATGACAGCATTTCGGTAGGAGGTAGAATGATTAGATGCATAAGATTTGCAGACGACATGGCGCTTGTTGCAGAATCTGAAAAGAAAATCAATAAGATGTTAGATAACCTGGGAAAAGGCTTTGAAGAATATCGGATGAAAATAAATGCTAGAAAGACAAAAGGCATGGTGATTGGAACGAAGCGGTCTGTGTCAAATATAAAAGTGGGAGGGAAGAAATAAGTAAAAGTGAAAAGTTTCTGCTATCTGGGTAATACTTAGTAATGACATGAAGTACAAACGTGAAATAAAAGCAAGGATAGGAATGGCAAAAGAATCCTTTAGGAGGAAGAAAAGTCTGTTTTGTGCGACCTTGAGTAAAGAGTTGAGAAAAAGACTCATAAAATGCTTCGTGTGGAGTGTTGTACTGTATGGGGCGGAAACATGGACATTACGTAAAAGTGATGAAAAACGACTGGTAGCCTTTGAAATGTGGGTGTCGAGAAGAATGGAAAGAATTAGTTGGGTTGAGCGGAAAACGAATGAAAGGGTGTTAGAAATGGTGTGGGTGAAAAGAACACCTCTAGATATTATTAAGAAGAGGAAGATAAACTGGTTGGGACATTGTCTAAGAAGAAATTGTATCATGAGGGACGTCGTAGAGGGTATGATGGCAGGAAAGGGACGGAGAGGGCGAAGGAGACTACAATTAATGGATGATATAAAAACAGAAAGATCATACGTGAAAACGAAGAGATTAGCAGACGACCGTGGAGCATGGAAGCTCCTCAGCTGTGGCAAGTGACCTGCCAATAAGGGCAGAATACCTATGATTTATATATATATATATATATATATATATATATATATATATATATATATATATATATATATATATATATTACAGAGTGTCCATAAAGTCCATTGCCACCCAGTGTATCTTCAAAACGACTGCGAATATGAGAAAACACAAAAATACGGCCATCATTATTTTAAGGAGCTTGAATTTTGAGCTATAAAAATTCCACCCCAGACCCCCATATAGGGGTTAGTGGAGTCAATTTGAGAATTTCAAATTGCAAAGAGAGTCGAGCAATATATCGTTCGAAAGGTTTCGATAAGAGAAATATCTCGCCGAAAGTTTCAAGTCCCTATCTTGACACCATCTAAAATGACGGTGGTTCACATTTCGTATTCATTAAATCCGCTGCCACCCCGAATATCTTGAAAACGACTGCGAATGTGAGAAAACGAAAATACACATCCATCATTATTTTAAGAGGTTTGAATTTTTAGCTATAAAAGGTCAACCTGAAAATTTCAATTGGAAACGGGGGTCGAGTAATATGTCATAGGAAAGGTCTCGACAACAGAAATATTTTGTCGCAAGTTTTAAGTCGCTATGTTGACCCCATCCAAAATGGCGGGGATTCACGTTTCGTGTCCGTAAAGTCCGTTGCTTCCCGTGTACCCTCGAAACGACTGCGAATATAAGAAAAGGCAAAAATACGCCCGTCATTATTTTAAGGGATTGAAATTATGTGCTATAAAAGTTCCACTCCAGACCCCTCAAATAGGGGTACGGGAGTAAACTTGAACATATCAAATGGCGAAGTGGGTCGAGTAGTTTAAACGGGGTCGACAAAAGATCTTTTGCCGTAAGTTTTGAATTTGCTAGTTTGGAGAAATCTAAAATGGCAGTGAAATCAAATTTTGGATTAAAGGCCTTTGATGACTTTTAGATATCTGTGGCTTGTAATTGTGGTCCTTCTACTTTAAAAAAAAAATACTCTTAGGCAGGTTGTAAGTATCGTAAATACTTTTGTAAAACGAGAAAATGATGAGTTATTGGGTTGAGACTTTGTTTCTATGCGTCTTGCCACTAGTTTTGTAAACGGAGGCCAAGTTTGTTGTTATACTGCATTGCCATGAGAGTAAGGTTATTTCAAAATTAGGAATAAAGAGATCCGAAAATATGGACATCAGAAGTAGGAGCCAGTACTACCAGAGTGTAGAGAAGTGGTAATCACTACAGGTTTTAGACATGTAGGACTATGTAGTTTCACTGATTGAAAATTAAACAACCCGCATACACAGTCCCAAATTACCTTAAAATTAGTTACATTAGCGTGAATCAACCTTTGCATAAATATCTTAATTGGTCACTTGTTCATTCTGAGATTTGCCTCTAGGCTCACCCATGGGCGGAGCTATGGGGAACATTGGCCCCCAACTTTTTAACAAAAATAGAAATGCCACCTATATTCCATAGGTCCTAGATCCACAAGGTCTGCCCCCCAGCATACAATTCCTAACTCCGCTCATGAGCGCACCAGTCGAAGCAGAATTGACTACAACCAACCTGTTTTCTTCCTCCGGTTGAGCTTGAGTGATCGTCCAGGTGAATTATCCATTTGAGAGATACAGGCTTAAGACCAAGAAAAATTAGGCTAACCCAGGCAATTAAAATTACAATTGGCTATCTATCCTATTTGGACATTTGGATGTCATTTTGCCTACAAGGGACATCATCTTTTTTTTCTGATAGAGCGCATGTATGCATTATTTGTGGTGACAGAAATTTTTGCCGTGGCGCATGTTTTCTATTTTTTTTATAATGTGATGTGATTATTAGAGATTAGACCCCTACTGAAGAAGTCCCTTATAAACGGAGTGTAAGTTAAAAAAGTGAAGAACAACCATGTGGCCTAGGGGGAAGTCGTATGGTATGTATGACCTTGACGGAAACCATCTTGAAATCCGCCATTTTGAATTAAGGTCAAGTTTTCTAAATGGGAATAGGGTAATATGATATATATGTGCGCAAGTCCCTTAACTCTGCTTCTAACCCACGCATTAATGATAATAAGTGGACAAAAGCTTCGGTAATACATATTAGGCCTAGAGGGAAGTGGTACGGTAAGGATAACCTTGACGACAGCCTTCTTGAAATTCGCCATTTTGAATGAAAGTGAAGTTTTGAAAAATTAAGACCATAGCTTGTGATGTCTCATTTTAATAGCGAATTTTCCCAAAAAGCCAATTGTATGCTTATTGTTCTATAGTTAACTATATTAACTATAGTTCTATAGTTTCTAATGTGCACCAAGCGTCCATTATTCGAAGTTTCAAATTGGCAACACTCCTAATTTTCACCGCATGTTTTAAGATTTCAATTGACACTTTGCAATTGTTGACATTGCTTACGTTTTCTAAATTTATTACATTTTCCAAGACTTGCGATTTGTCAGTTCATGAATAGTGTACGGATAAACATCCAGCAAGGGCGCCGATTTCTCTGTAAATTTGGGGGGGGGAGCATTCAGATGCAGAAGGCATATATGAGGATTTTAAAGACAAATTGCATTCAAATTATGCCAAATATTGTATATACATAAATACAATGCGGGGGCCCACATGAGTTTTGGAGGGCCGAGCCCCCCGGCCCCCTGGAATCGGCGCCCTTGCCATCCAGCAATCTTTCTTAATTTTGAAGACTTGCAATCGTGTTTAAACCCCAGAATACATGAGAAGCCTATGGACTTATGTGACGTAAAGAAATACAAATGAAATTATAACAAATTGTTATATGAGCACAAAATTATCAGGAAATGTAGTGGACATGTTGCGCAAAAGACAAACAATAAAATATTTTTAATAAATACAATTTTAAAGGAACAGCAGCAATGATAGGAAATATCAAAATCATAATATGACTGTTCCCAACACTCTGTACCATGAACATAATATTAAAACAGGTAACTTGTTTATAAAGAGGTGTTCCTTGATCGAGTTCCCGATCAGAACTGATCATAAATCTTACAAATATGGACTGTCAACAACACTCGAAAACGAATGGCATTTTTGTCTGACTAGCTAAAAAAAATTGCCATAGAAAATAAAAATAACTATACCATTGGCATTTTGGGAAAATTTGCTATTAAAATGAGGTGTCTAATGCTATGGTTTTCAATTTTCAAAACTTAACTTTAATTCAAGTTGGCGGTTTTCAAGATGGCTACCGTCAAGGTTACCCATACCGTAAAACTTCCCTCTAGGCCTAATTGTATTACTGAAGCTTTTATCCACTTATTATCATTAATATCCGGGTTAGAAGCGGAGGTAAGGGATTTACGCACATAGTAAGTAAAAACAATTAATATGTCTGTAACTTTTCTCCAAATGTGCGTATCTTAAAACTAACTTTACCATTGTTTTCCTGATTAAATTCTAGCCCGAAATTATATATCATATTACTCTATTGAAATTTAGAAAACTTAACATTAATTCAAGATGGCTGCCGTCAAGGTCATACCTACCATACGACATCCCTCTAGGTCTTACGTATATGCATCCACATGGTTGTTCTTCACCTTTTTCATTAACACTTTGTTTACAAAGGGTAGTAAGGGACTTCTGCAGTAATCTCTAATAACCACATCACAAGTCTTAATTATAATATATGGCAAAAATTTCTGTCATCACAATACATATATCAGCAAACAAAAATGCATTGAAATCGGAGCCGGACATTTGGGTGATGTCCTTTGTCAGCAACTTCTACCACACATAATGATGAGTCATGCGTTGCAATGATCATTAATTTTAATAATGTTGTAGTTCTGCCTGTCTTCGCGTCGAATCCAATCTTCATACAAACGAATGTAACTGGGTGCAGTCTTCAAATGAAATAGTAAACGCTGTGTTGTTCTAAGACATTTTATCGAGAATAATTTGATTGGGCTTGTGTGTAAGTGTTCGCGTATTGCTGAAGATTTTCTTACGACATTCATAATGAATCGTATTGAAGGAGGACGTTCTGCTGAAGATATAATTGAACTTATTTTTCTTTTCGGAGAGTGGGCGATACTATCGTGAGACTGCTAGAAGATTTAATGAACTGTATCCCGAACGTATTAGTATAAGTAGGGTTTCCATATGTCCGTATTTTGTACGGACTGTTTGTATTTTTGGTCCTTGTCCGTATCGTACAAAGCATGAAATAGGAAAATGTTCCTATTTGACAGCTTTTGAAGCTGCCCGAAAATTTCCGAGTCGGAATTCGCTAAAATCTCGGGCGAAAAGATTTGTTTTCATCATATAGTTAACTAATATTTTAGTCACTATTAATAAAGTAGCTTATGTTATTAAAATTTCTCATTTTTCCATTCCAGGGTTCTTTTAGTTAGATTTAATATACGTAATTTAATGTCATGATTTTTATATTTGTGTTAATGAAAAAAAAATATGACATGTTAGTTTTCAATAGTGTTTTAAGTATTACAGTAAACATTTGTGTGATAACCTAAAAAGGTGATTTTTAGGTAAGAAATTTCAAAATATGTGTCCTCTGTTTGGGCACCGTATTTTTAATGGGTCATTTGAAGGCTTGTTCGTATTTTGGATTTAAAAATTATGGCAACCCTAAGTATAAATCATCAGTATGTGCACCAACTTGTTAACAAGTTTCGTGAAACACAAAGCGTTAAAGACTGACTCCACCAAATCGGCCTTCAATTCGAAATTTGATTTCACCGCCATTTTAGATTTCATCAATCTAACTAATCCAGAATTTACAGCAAAAGTTCTTTTGTGAAGCCCGTTCAAACTATTCAACCCACTTTGCTATTTAAAATGTTCAAGTTTACTCCTGTACCCCTCTTTGAGGAGTGTGGAGTGGAACTTTTATAACACAACTCCAACCCCTTAAAATAATGACGGACGTGTTTTAGCGTTTTCTCATATTCGCAGTCGTTTCGAAGATACATGGAATGGCAACGGACTTTATCGACACGGAATGTCAACAACCGCCATTTTGGATGGGGTCAGCATATGGACTTGAAACTTTCGGCAAAATATTTTTCTTGTCGAGACGTTTTCAACGATATATTGCTCGACCCCTTTCCCCGTACTTCTATATGGTGGTGTCTGGGATGGACCTTTTATAGCAAAAATTCAAACTTCTTGAAATAATGAAAAAAGTGTTTCTGTGTTTCTCATATTCGCAGTCGTTTCGAAGATACACTGCGTGGCAATGGACTTTATGGACGCCCTGTATGTAGTACTTTTATTACTGTGTATGGCTACTGGTATGTGGTGTTGGTACTCGTAGATGAGCGAATATTTTGTTCATGACACTGTATGAGACCTAAAGAAATGTCTTTACAGGTATTGCTGCTTGTTTGTTCACTGAACGCTATATATGATTGGGAATAAAGAAGTATTTATTTTTTCTTACTCTCCGTTAAGCTTACGACAGCTGCAGCTATTTCGTTTTGATGATAAGAAAAATGACCTTCAATGCTAACTTGTCAGGGCGGTTTCGGTGGGAAAATGTCTGCATTCATTTTAGATAAAGCTCGCTGTATATACATACATGAAAAACTTTGTATCGATTCCATAGTTAGATCAGAGTTTCCCAATCGGCGTGTCGCGCAGTCCGAAAGGATTTACGAAACTTGAGAATTTGAAATCATGTAGATTACAGTAATTTGTTAAAATCAATTTTCAGACAGACCAGAACAGTCAACGCCTCCATCGACTGCAGCAATGCTCAGTATTACATGGAGTCGCTGTTTTATTTAATTTATACTATTATTAATAAAAAGTAAAACAAGTGTGTCGTTAGTCAAAAATGGCTGAGAACTACTTGTTTAGTTCACTAATAGATCTGCTTGGAAATGAAGGAAACAAATGAATCATATATCTTAATGATTAGATTGTCACATCAGCGAAAAGTCCGAATAAGCCGTTATTCATTCTTTTTTTTTTTTTTTTTAAGTTTTCATTGTGCTGACAAACATCATTCTCACACATAGACGGCTTTAGCCTTTGGGGATCCTAGGACGAGGGATCCCCGCGAGATCCTTTGGCAGTTGCATGGCAAAATATCAAAAGTAAAAATGTCAACGACAAAATATCGCCCGTCAAAATATCGCCGTATTATCGATTTCAAGAGAGTCTTTATATTTAAACAGCAATGTTACCGAGAGCTTCTTAATATAATGAATCTTACCAACAGCTGCTTAATATAAGGGATATATCATGTATAATCAAGAATAACGGATTGGTACCTGGGTTTTTATAATTTTTCTTAAATATTTTGCTCTTACTTGCAATGATTTTTGCAAATTCATTTTGAATATTTCTTACCAGATGACACCTGAATGAAAATTATATTAAGCATGGGCGTCTCTAGCAAGTTTAAATTGGGAAGACGGGGACGACTAGAATGCTACTATACCCTACCTGAATTTACGTTAAAACTATGAGTAAATTTTAATTTGTTTGAATTATGAGCTAACTGGATTCTCATACTACATTTACCAATACAATCGATAGGTTAAGCATGACGTTTTTCTGCCAGTATTCGCTGTTCATTTGTTTCCGATGAGTTCCGAAGTCGTGAGCTGCATATGGAACTTACAATGATTATATTTTACATTGACTTATAAATATTATAATGAAAGAGAGAATTACATCTTTTCAAGTTTCTGAAAGAGGGAACTTTGAAGTCTAAATAGCTCAAAGATAAGTAAGAGAGGGAAACCTTTTGTATGAAAGAAAGGGGAACATCCACCCGCCTATGATTTCTTTACGTACCATATGTATAGTTTGGAACCAAAAATGTGAGTTTTAGATCCTTGCACTTAGCAGGTTTAGTGCAGTACTGATGAAATCACTTAACTCACCCATTCAATATAATTTTATTCCATTACTGCTACAAATTTAAGTTTATACAATCATCCCCAATGTACGTCATTACTTAATTGTCCCAAATTTTACGTTCACCTCAAAGTACACATTTCCAGAACTCAAGTATATTGTGTTGTCTTCTCTTAATGCAACGTTTCTGCTTCTTACAATGCAATATTCTTCATCCCAGTTATTTCTGTAACTCTTCATACAGTGACTCACACAGTATGCTTATCATCACAATCTTCACCATTTCCCCCGCCGTTAGTTTACAGGTTAAGTTTAGAGATGCCCCTCCGTTTTTTTAAATATAAAAATTAAAACAATTTACAAAGGAAATAAGGTAAGAAATGGTGATTTGAAGTTCTTATGTGATGTTTGTGTGTGTAATCTTGGCAGTAAAGTTATGTTTAATATGAGAAAATATATGTAGAAGTTGCTACTATTTGCAAGATGCGGAAGGTTTCGATTATTGAGGAGCATGATAGTTGTATAAAATGGCGAATCGGTACGTTAAATATGATATTTCCGATGTGAATTTTACACAATTATATAAGAATAACGAAGAGAATCTATTATGAAGTGAAAACCAGCTTTTATGAGAACCAGTTCCAGTCACTGTTCTAATCTAAGTAAAGTCTTACTGGGTAACCTAACCTAACCTAACAAATTTTAATGTTTTAACTACATTTTTGTAGGTTTGAAACTGGAGGAGCACCTCTAAACTTAAAAACGAAGATTACATTTATAACTACGTTAAAAAATACTATGTAGGTATTGTAATAGGCACCTAATCTACTGCCTTGCTCAGACGTCTATTACAACCTCAATCATTTACTGATCGCTGCTTTAATCTTTTTCATATTTATTTTCATCTCATATTTTTTTAATAGCCTTTCTTTATGTTCTGTGGCATAATGTTAATTTTTGATTCAGATTCTGGGTAACGACCATTTCACCATTAGTCCTTCTACCTCCTATAATCAATATGTTTCCCAAGCAAACTCCTATTCGATACTCTTCTAGATAGTACTCGTAAATGATGTTACTCAGAGATGAATTTTTTATCAAATACCTCTTTCCATTTCATCCTATACCATTTGAATTGCAAATTTACATACTTGCTTCATATGTAGGTTTTTTTTTCGAATCTTTGACTTTTTATCCTAAGCTTCTTTAGTAGGTCTACCTGTATTCGAGTCACTTGCTTGAATTCTATGTTCTGTGATATATATCGGGAGAGACTGCAGTGGCAAGTCAGATTAAATATTATTATATTCAGTGATAAGAGTAGTTTTTGTTTCGAACACAAAGGATCTGTGCTTCAATGTGAACTTGCAGATGAACGGAAAAATTCAGCGTGTATCCATTTGTCATATAGGATTCACAATAGACTTCCTGGCAATAAATAAGCTATATATCCGCCTTTCTTGAGGGTAATATCAATAGTATGTTTTATCTTAGTAGTATTGCCAATACTATTCTAAAATCTTATCTGGACACTTGCCTTCATTAGCACAACGCGCGTTTCCATAGCAACAAATGAACCCTTCATCCTCTTCCCAGAACACTCCTTTCTTGGCCTCCTAGATCTTCTGACCTAAGCCTTATCGGACGCTCTGAAACATTATGGGATGGTAGCACATTATGCACCTAACCGCCAGCCGAGCTCACAATGACTATTTCCTAGACAGACATACAGCATCTGTACGACCAGCTGTGCATCTGAGCTGTTCCTTGCGTGGCTGCTCGGAGTAATTATATGTGGTATTAAGGCGAGTGTTGTACGTTTTTGAACAGTCTGTATAACACGTTCAGGATGTCTTATCGATATCATGTTGACAACAGTGCCATCTACAATCACTTTCTTCTTGTACAACTTTGAGCCAGTATTCTTAAGCGCATTTTGTAGTGGTGTAGTTCTATAATCCTCATACAAAATCTTGACTCTCCGAAAGAGGTCTTATGATGACACTCTTGATTTGATTACACATTTTGAATATTTCTTTTTCCTTCTTCTCTTCTATTAATAAAGTAATGTATATTGTCTTCCTTTTCGATCTTAATTTCACTATATGTTTCTGAACTTGCTCTTTAGCATCTAAATTGCTTTGCCATCCTCATTTACTTCGTTTCCCGTTTTAATACCTAAGATATAAAATTCATTCTTGCTATCATCCGGTTCCTCAATGTATTCCTTCCATCTTCCTCAAGCCGCAATTCTCTCATTGAACATTCATTTCTATCTTTAGTTTCTGTATTGTCATAGTAGTTTTCCCTTGCTACTTTCTATTTCCATGAAATGTGCCTTCATATACATTCTACCCTTTTTAATTTCTTTTATCTTTACTCTTGTGTATTCCTCTGTCTCTGTAGATTTCCTTTTTTAATGTGCACATCTGATAAACAATTAATTTTTGAATAAATTTTGTCAACTTATGTGAGTGCGAACACTGGTACAAAACCCTGACGACCACTGGAACATTTCGATTTTGAGGTCTTGGATACCAGTGCAAAACAAGAGATTTAAAAACATTGTTTTTCCTTGAACGGCTATTCAACTTTGAATTGTAACTACATGGTCACGTATGGGAAGGATCAATATGTCTTTCCAATTATGGTGCAGCTCCAAAAAATTCACGATGCTCACGGAAGAGACATAAGAGTAATGTTTCCACCTTAAAATGACGGTCACTGGTACTTTTACCCTATGTCGAAAATACGATATGTTTCTTGTATCTGGTGTGTTCCGTTTGGCCTATTTCCGTTTCGCCTACTTACTTTAACTACCGATTTACATTACTATATTTATCTCATCTTAGGTGTAGGTGAAACTTTATGCCGAGCCCCATTTCGCTAAGTTCAATTGACGAAGGAAATTTAGTGTCTGAGGGAATTTTCTAAAAAAGGATCATTAAAAAGGTCAACTTCTCAACGTAATCAACAGCAGAAGTAACAACCGTATGGAGCAACAAACGTGGTTGACTGTAATTCTAGCAGCTCTTTGGCCCTCCCTGGAGGTAGAGGTCTGCACGGGCCAGAATTTTTAGCCCGGGCCCAGCCCAGTCCGTGAATTTATAATGTACGGCTGACCCGAGTCCGAAATATGATTTAGCATTTAGACCCGGTCCAAGCTCCTGTGATAATCAAATAAGCCCGAATTACAGAAACTTTATAATTTACACAAAATTGTACTTTTATTTACAGCATAAGAAACTTATTTTTGCAGCTGTGCTTTAATAGTTCTCCAGAAAGAACGGTCCAAACGTCCAATAAATGTCGTACAGCACATTTAGAAAGTCAGACCCGAAAAGGTCCGAGAAATATAGTTATATATTTAAAAATTTACAACCAGATCGCAGCCCGACCTCTATCTGGAGGTTGAAAAAATAGGCGTTTTGGTTCAGATAATATTATATACATATATATATATATATATATATATATATATATATATATATATATATATATATATATATATATATATATATATATATATATATATATATATATATTCTGAAAAACGGCTTAATTCTCAATCCTTCCTTCCTTAGCTGGGACACACACACGAAAATGATCCAATACGTCCAAAGTGTGCACCCGTTTGCAGGACTTTTGAATAATATCCTTACAGATGAATAACAAATCTACTAGTTTGATTTTTCTTTTCATTTTACATACACTGAAATGTGTTCAATTTTCAAAATAATAATAATAATTATACATATATTACATTCTTTTAATTAATCCTGCGGTTCATGTTCTGCACCATTACACTTTTCACCTGATAAACAGCACAAATTAATACTCAGGTCGTTATATATATATATAATATATTATTTATTCCCTGATATTCGATATTGTGGGGATGTTTTCACTGGCGACTTTTCAATAATATAATTTTTGCACGTCTTTACATCAAAAATAAATAATTTTGCTTTTTATGTGCAAAAATCCTGTTCTATCGTGAATCGAACCTAGTACCAACTGTTCTACATACTAATACTACATACTACATACTAATCATTCGACTACCTAACAATGTATACCAAATTTTGTTTCTTAATATTGCTACTTTAATATTTCTGTTCACAAGACAAAATTATTGAACAAGTATGTGAGCTTCTACCAGCCAATTGAACATGCACTCATGGAGTTGGCGATTAGGCTGTTCTACAATAACGTATGGCGTGCAACTCACAATTATAATGAAATCTAAGTTGTTATTATTATTATTATTTGAGGTTTAGGAAATAATCCTATTGGTTAGGAAGTGGAAATCGGTCAAGGATAGGGGGATAAATTCAACATCAAGTTGTGTATTCCCTTTCCATATGTATATACGTACATAATGTGATAACTAAATCATTTTCCAATTATGAAAAAAATCGATTTTGTAGCAATATCTTTGCATATTTCCTTTGAGATTTCCCAATCATCCACGTTGCTTAGGGTTGTTACCAAGCAGAGGTGTAAAGGATGGACAAGTTATATACGCAGATATAGATCGTTTAGCCATATTTCCATGAAAGGCGGCATGTATTTTCTTAATGTAAACTGACAAGTAAACCTTACGTTTGGGTGAATCGAGTTGCTGACTGAGACACATATGAGAAAGTAGTACTAAATGTGGTCAGTATTTCAGTGAAGTTGTAGGTGCGAAGCTCCAGGGGTTTAGGAGATACAGCTACCAGAACATCACATGGAAGTACAGAATAGTCTTCATACAGTTGGAGGTAAAAGCCCTGTAAGACCTCTTGTAACGACAAAAGGTGAATAACAAATATGTGGGTACATATTATGACTAGGGGGAAGTCATATAGTAACGGTATACCTGACGGTGGCCATCTTGAAATCCGCCATTTTGAATTAAGGTAAAGTTTTTAAAATAGGAATAGGGTCATGTGATACATGATTTAAGGCGCAAATTTAATCAGAAGAACAATGGTGACGTTAATTTTGATTTACGCGCAATGGGTAAAAAGTTACAGGAAAATTAAATATTGTTGCAGCATATGTATCAGTCCTTTACCCCACCTTGTAAATTTTGTGTTAATGATAATAATTAAATAAAATGCAGGTGGATAAATATTAGGTCTGTGGTAAGAGTTGCCTTGATGGCGGCCATGTTCAAATCCGCCATTTTGAATCAGAGAAAAGTTTTAAACAAAACGCATAACAGTGACACCTTATTAATAGCAAATTTTACCATAAATCCAACGGTATAACCATTTTGGCTTTATCATTAACCAGCACAAAATTAAATGGGAATAGACTAATGCAATAGATGACTTTGGGCTAGAAGTTAATCAGAAATACAATGGTGGCGTTACAATGTTAGTTGTTTGATGCTGTACTTGCACGCCATTTCGTTGTTTTTCTTGTATCCTGTTCACATCTACTTCTCGCTCGCTATTTAAAACTTCTGTCTGATTCAAAATGGCGGATTTGAACATGGCCGCCACCAAGGCAACTCTTACCATAGACCTGATATTTATCCACCTGCATTTTATTTAATTATTATCATTAACACAAAATTTACAAGGTGGAGTAAAGGACTAATACATATGCTGCAAGAGTATTTAATTTCCCTGTAACTTTTTACCAATTGCGCGTAAATCAAAATTAACGTCACCATTGTTCTTCTGATTAAATTTGCGCCTTAAATCATGTATCACATGACCCTATTCTTATTTTAAAAACTTAACCTTAATTCAAAATGGCGGATTTCAAGATGGCCGCCGTCAGGTATACCCTTACTATATGACTTCCCCCTAGTCCTAATATGTACCCATATATTGTTATTCACCTTTTGTCGTTACAAGAGGTCCTACAGAGCTTATACCTCCAACTGTATGAAGACTATTCTGTACTTCCATGTGATGTTCTGGTAGCTGTATCTCCTAAACCCCTGCAGCTTCGCACCTACAACTTCACTGAAATACTGACAACATTTAGTACTACTTTCTCATATATGTCTCAGTCAGCAACTCGATTCACCCAAACGTAAGGTTTACTTGTGAGATACGTTTATCATTAAAAAAATATTCTATGTAATATCTCATATGTTGGCAACTATGAAATAACTATCCAAAACAATAATAATAAACTAACGAAACATAAATGTATTAAACCAGCAATCGCGTAATATTATGAGTAAATTGAGGTTTCATTGTTTATAATAAAGGCATGGTTTATTTAGCTTTCCGCGTTAAAGAGGCAATACTGTTTCACCACTCCTCTGCTCAGACCTGTTTTATTTTACGTGCCTGAAGTTGCACCTCCCCACTTCTCCCAAATTATACCAAACGTTGCATATTGTTAGTGCATCGTTAGTGCACGTCAGTGCACTAAGACGTTAGTGCTATCAGTTTACGAGATATTGAAGATTTTTAGTGGGGGCCAACTTCCTATGAAGTTACCCCCTACATATTTTTATGCAGACAGATTTTCACAAAACTTAGCGCATCGTTAGTGCATCGTTAGTGCACTTAAACACACTAAGCACTACCGTTAGTGCTACCATATTTTGGGATTTTTCAGGATTTTCGGTGGGGGTCTAACTTCAGAAATATCAAATTTCATACAAATTGACGTAGAAACATGCGGTTAACGGCAATCGTTAGTGCATCGTTAATGCACTTGAAAACTCTAAGCACTAACATTAGTGCTACCGTATTTTGGGATTTATTCAAGATTTTCGGTGGGGTGGGCAACTTCAGAAATATCAATTTCTATACAAATAGAGATAGAAACATGGGGTTAACGGCAATCGTTAGTGCACTTAAACGCACTAAGCACTAACGTTAGTGCTACCATATTTTGAGATTTATTCAAGATTTTTGGTGGGAGGCCAACTTCAGAAATATCAAATTCTATACAAATAGAGGCAGAAACATGGGGATAACGGCAATCGTTAGTGCATCGTTAGTGCACTTAAATGCACTAACTACTAACGTTAGTGCTACTACGTTTTAGGATTTATTCAAAATTTTTGATGGGGGCCTACTTCAGAAATATCAAATTCCATAGAAACTGTCAGTATTTTCTAGAAGCACTAACGAATGCACTAATCTGTTAGTGTTTGAAGTAGGCGCAAATTCCCACTGACACTAATTATATTTTACTTGTAGCACGTACACTAACAAAGCACTAACGTTAGAGGTTGGTGCACGAAGAAGCACTAATGATGCACTAATGATTGCACTAGAACTGAGCATTAGTGCTTTTTAATTTATCAGAAATTTGACACAGTGAAGAACTCTCCTTAGATTTCTTATATAAGTTTCCTGACATGTAACTGGCCATAACTACACTAATAGGGAAGTAATAACGAAACTAATAGTGTTTTCTAGAAGCACGAACGATGCACTAACGAACGGCTCTATTTTTTTCGTTATTGGTTGAAGTGGGGGCGCCAAGTTCATGAAGGCTTCCAAATGTTTCTTTACTTGTATCACCTACATTAATGAAGCACTAACGTTAGGTGTTAGTGCACTAAGAAGCACTAACGATTTGAATAGAAGAGCTCATTAGTGCTTTTGATTTTGGCGGAAATTCACGCAATGAAAAATTCCCCATGAATTTCTTTTGGGATTTTCGTGGTATATAATTGGCCATATCTACATCAATAGTTAAGCATTAACGGAACTATGAGTGTTTTGTAGAAGCGCTAACGATACATTAACGAATGGACTTATTTTTCGTTAGTGCTTGAAGTGGGAACCAAGTTCACGCTGGCCGGCAAAGGTTTTTTAATTGTAGCACCTACATTAATGAAGCACTAAACTTAGGTGTTGGTTCACTAGGAAGCTCTAATGTTAAGGAAAACTTTCGGAAATAGCATGAACTTAGACCCAGTACAAGCACTAACGAAAAAATTAATGTTATTCGTTAGTGCATTGTTAGTACTTCTAGAAAATACAAGTAGTTTCGTTAGTGCTTCACTATTAGTGTAGATATGGCCAATTATAAGACGAAACTCCAATAAGAAATACATGGGGAATTATTCATTGTATCAAATTCCCATCACATACAAAAGCACTAATTACTTCTCTTAGTGCAATTGTTAGTGCATCGTAAGTGCTTCTTAGAGCACGAACACCTAACCTTAGTGCTTCATTAGTGTAGGTGTTACAAGTAAAAAAAACCTTTGGGGAAGTCAGCATGAACTTTGCACCCACACTTTAAGCACTAACGAAAAAATAGTGCCATTCGTTAGTGCTTCTATAAAACACTAATAATTTCATTAGTACTTCACTATTAGTGTAGTTATGGCCAATTACATATCCCGAGACTCACATAAGAAATTTATGACGTTTTCCATTGAATCAAATTTCCGCCAAATTCAAAAGCATTAATGATCTCTTCTAAAGCGATCGTTAGTAAATTGTTAGTGTTTCTTAGTGCATCTACACCTAACGTTAGTGCTTCATTAGTATAGGTGCTACAATTAAAATACCTTTCGAGGCCAGAGTGAACTTGGCGCCCCCACCTTAAGCACTAACTAAAAACTTATTGCCATTCGTTAGTGCATCGTTAGTGCTTCTAGAAAGCACAAACAGTTTGTATGGACTTTGATATTTCTGAAGTATTCCCCACCAAAAATATTGAATAAATCCCATCATATGGTAATGCTAACGTTAGTGCTTAGTGCATTTAAATGGACTAACGACGCACTAACGATTTCCGTTAACCGCATGTTTCTACGTCAATTTTTATACAATTTGATATTTCTGAAGTTGGCCCCCCACCAAAAATCTTGAATAAATCCCAAAATGTGGTAGCACTAACGTTAGTGCTTAGTGTGTTTAAGTGCACTAACGATGCACTAAGTTTTATGAAAATCTGTCTGCATATAGATGGGTGGGGGGCTAACTTCATATGGAGTTGGCCCCCCACCAAAATCCTTCAATATCTCGTAAACGCAGATAGCACTAACGTTAGTTCTTAGTGCACTAACGATGTGCAACGTTTGGTGTAATTTGGGATAGGTGGGGGGGGGGGGGCAACTTCAAGCACGTTTTGATTTGATCATGTACGCCGCTACAAATCGTTTGCTCATAGTTGCGAATTTCTCAATTTGTGCTAAATCACATCGGTCATTTTTAATTGTTCAGACCTGCTTATCATCTACATGCTTCATGAGCGCTATAAAACAAGTATAGACTCTTACTCTCAATTTTGGTACTAACTGTTGCGCGATGGATATTCATGCCAATTTCTAGTCTACACTCAGTACGAAATTATATGAGACATATGGACAAAAACTATGTGCGTGACTTTTCTCAAAGTTCTCCCGTTTTCTCCCATTTTCCTCTTTCCTCCATTCAGTGGCGGATCTAGAAGGCAAAATTTGGGGGGAGGGACCGGAACCCAGACTACGATAGGTATATTATTAGTTTATTATACATTTTCAAAATATATAAATAATAGCTTAAATTGTTTTTGTCGATCAAAAACTATTTGGCTTAGGACCCCGGCACTGCGCTAGATCCGCCACTGCTTCCATTTCATTCATTGACATGGGATAAGCGTGGGGTTTTGTATTAGACGTAATTACACAGATTTACATTGTATCAAAAATCTTATAAGGTAACACAACATTCTTATCAGTTCATTTTATTCATTTTTCATTTATAGATATCTGGGCATTACCGGCATCTATTGCGTTAAGCCCATCACGGATGACGTATTTCCGCGAGCACACTATCCGGGAAAGGGGAGGAGAAAGATAGTAGCTTGGGTCGTGTATGTTAGGTACCATCCCGGATTTGCATGGTATGAATGAGGCAAACCGAGGATTACTTCACTCAGGATGGCTAGCTTGTAAAGTTATTACACCTTTTCAAACGAGTGTCTTCACCAAGGGTAAAGTAAGATCTGACATGGTAGGGGGAGGCATGACGTCATGCCGTCCCCCGTGCCTATCTCTCCCCAATATAATTTTTCTAGAAACTGGGGGGACAACACATATATTTTCTGGAAGCGGTGGGACGTCGGCCCCCCGCGCTATCCCTCATTTTTACCCCTGGTCTTCACTGGAAATCAAACTTGGGATTGCTTGCACCAAAGACAAGAACGTTAGTAAGTACGCTACGCGGGGCCACTTTTATCAGTTTACAATGTAGGACTAATTAGTATTACTTTAATTACTTAACTCTACTTTTGTTTACGTTGAAAAGTGAGTTTTTATTGAATCTTCTTAAAATTAGTGTTTTTTGCCAACATGATGTCTGAAAAATAAACATTGCGAGGAAAGAATGAAAGTGAAATGAAATCTTTAAGTCCAACGGCTATGCCGGCTTGGCTTAAGGAGGCAGACAGTGATGATGGTAGAAATAAATGAATGGGTGGAATGAAGAAAGTGGGAGGAAACGGGAACACACCCCAAAAACACGCACACGTTGCTTGTCCACCACAAAGTTCACTTGGTGTGAACTGGGATCGAACCAAGGACCCCATGTTCCAGAAGTGAACGCTCCACCACTGAGCCACTGCGGCTTCAACATTCCAAGAAGTTAATTGTTAATGAACAAGAACCACTTTAAAAATAGCCACCTTTGAAGAATAGCCACTAAACTAATAGTGGCACGTGATTGGCTATAATCGCAGATGTTGTTTATGTTGAGAAATCAATTTCTCAATAAATCTTTATAAGAAAATTCCGTCAGATACTAAATATCCCTCGTTGGCAAGGGCGCCGATCCTGGGGGGCCACCCCCCCCCCCAAAGCTCATGTGGGTCCCCCTGTATTTTTATGAATATGTATTCTTATATGTATTTCCTCTTGTAATATGTATTGTTACATGTATTTTTTAATGAATGAGCCCCCCCCCCAAAGTTACGGAGAAATCGGCGCCCTTGCTCGTTGGTTAAGCGTAGGTTTAGGTAAGATGGATAAAATGAAAAAAATGAGTACTTAGGTCAGTAGGCCAAACAGACATGAATCCATTTATTTCAGTTCCCTATGGAATAAAAGAACATAAATGATAATGAAATAAATGGAAAGAAAGTAATTGTAGGAGGGGCTTCAGCTGGGTTAACATATACTTTACCCACTACCTACTCCAGTCTCATTCAACTACAGTATATCGGTCCAGTGCATACTGGGAAGAATGAAGCAGTACTAGGTTTAAGAGGGCAAAACATTAGGGGAGCCTAATGAATAAACAATAGCACTGCATACATATAGTACGTTTCAAAATATTTATTAACCCTGGGAGTCCCAAACGGGTCCATTGGACCCATATGACTTTTCGTTTATTAATTACAGAGTAGGTTTTCGTGAGTGGTCGCTAATATTCCGTGACTTTTTCTTTATGGTGCTCCTCTCCCATGTTATGTTAGAAATACTTTGTTCCTTTAAGTCAGGTGGCATATATAAAAATTATAACATTGTGTACCAGGTGGGTCCAGTGGACCCATTGTATATTTTAAATAGGAATACTAGTTTAACTTTGGTTTTTATTTACATTGCGGATCATAGATAGCAGAATTAACGTCAGCATGTTCTTTATTCTTTGTTTTCAGCATTATGTTTAAAACTGTTTTACTTATAAAGGAGTTTAATGCAATTTTAGTAAGTTTTCCTAACATTTTATTCCTTTTGTACGTAATGTCTACTGGTTTATAGTGTTTCCTCCCTGACACTACTTCTCAGGGGCAGATTATGCATTTATATCTATAATATAGGCCTACTCTAAACCAGCCAGTGCATGTTTCATTTTAGTCATTGGATTTAGTGTGTGAGAATAATGGCACCTGGCGGACTTTCCGCTAATGACACACGCCAATGTCTGTTGGCTGAAGAGGAGGATTTTTCTGGTAATTGAACAAATGATGGAGAAGTGGAGTTGAGTTGAGTTGATTTTAGTTTAGCGTCCCTTTCAGCAGCGAGGCTATATGAGACGTGGACCTACTGATTAACGTGGAATCCGAACCACATGAGCTCCCGCCGGGAATCGAACCCGGGTCTCCCACGCCAAAGGCGCGTACGCTAACCGCTTAGCCACGGAGGAGCTCATGGAGAAGTGGGCTGTGAATTATTAGAGTTACCTGAAAGTGAGAGTGATTTTTCTGATGTTAGTGACAGCAACGTGCAAGATGAAGCAATTTTCCGCTCTAGAAGTGGCTTAGAACATTGGAATTTAGTGCCCTTCATTACCAGCCGTGGGCGTGCTGGTGCTGCCAAGGTAACTACAAAAAACCGTGGTCCTACAGGGTATGCTAACAGGGAAGTTGATGATAAGAAATCTGCTTTTAGTCTATTTTTTCGTAGGAACATTCTGGAAACAATTTGCAACTGGACTAACAAGGAAGGTAGGATAACGTTTCCTCGTGACTGGAAACCTGTTAGTGTTGAAGAACCTCAGAAATACATTGGCGTGCTAACACTTATTGGGGTATACAAATCAAAGAATGAAGGAACTAGGCAGCTCTGGAGTAAGGAAAAGGATCGACCTATCTTTAATTCCATTATGAGAAGGAATCGTTTTCAACAAATCAATTCCGCTCTACGTTTTGATGATGCAGAGCACAGGCGCCAGAGAAGGCCTGATGATAAACTATCTCCAATTCGTGCAGTGTTTGCAGACTCGGTTAAAACTTCACAGGACGCTTATTTTACCGGAGGTAACATGACGGTGGAGAAACAGCTTGTAATTTTTCGTGGACGTTGTCCCTTTCGGCAATACATACCAAGTAAACCGGGTAATATGGAATAAAATTCTGGGTTATTTGTGATAGCACTACAAGCTATGTGTGGAAGATGCAAATATGTAGCGGAAAAAGTCCAGAACAGGGAAGAGAAGTCAATCAAAGGGAAAGAGTTGTTCTTCAACTGACAGAAGAAATTGCTGGAAGTGGTAGAAAAATTATTGGGGATAACTTCTTTACAAGTCCTTCTCTTGCATGTAAATTGAAGGAACGAAAACTCACCTACGTTGGAACTATATGGAAAAGTAAGCCAGAACTCCTAACTTCATTTACCAAAACGGATAAAAGTAGGGCTGTAGGAACCAGTTTGTTTGGATTCCAACAGGATGCCATGATAGTTTAGTATTGTCCAAAGAAGTACAAAGCTGTTACTCTTCGCGTTACAATACATAACCAGCCTGAAGTTGACACTTCTACAGTAGAGGAAAAGCCAGAAGTAATCCTTTACTATAACAAAACAGTCTGGCGTGGACACTATGGACCAAATGACCCGCGATTACAGCATAAAGGGAATGACAAGGAGATGGCCTCTAGTAATATTCAACATGATTGATATCAGCGCACTCAACGCTTATATTATAGTCTTGTCACTACAGAAGAAAGTCAAGAGGCAGAGATTGAAACTCCGTAACTTCCTGATTTCCCTCTGCAAACAAATGACCCAAATTGGAGAAGACTTTCCACAGAAGAGAAGCCACACAGAAACTGATCAGCTCACGGAAAAAGAGTCATCGAAAAAGAAAGCTCGATGCGGGATCTGACCATCAAAACGGGATCACAATGCAAGAACCTTCTGTACCAAATGCAAGGCAAGTGTGTGTTCTGAGCACAGCAGAGTTGTTTGTGAAAAATGTTTCGTACACTAACCTTTACCAATGCAAAAGAACAGGGAAAGGGATCGTAATTTTCAGTTCTTTGGAAGCAAATATTTGCTACTTGTAATCTAATGTTATTATTAAGTGTATGTAAAATGTTGACTATTACATTATGCCTAAAACTTAGAACTTCTATTTGAGCTCATATAAAGAAATAGTAATACTCCTAAGTTACCATATTTCTAGTGTACGGTATAACTACGATAACTACGAAGTGTATTTTATTAATTCGTCAAAAATACATAGCAAAAATGACATTGTTTAGTATTTCGATATTCATTTTCTCCCAAAAAATGATATATATGGCTAGGGGGTCTCAATATATTACTGTGGGTCAATTGGACCCGACTGGTACACAAAGGTATAAAAATATGTCTGGAGTTCCAGGGTTAAGAGTTTCTTTAGTCGTTACCAGTGGTCGCTCGTTAAATATGTCACATCTGAAAATAATTAAAAATTTATCTTGAGAAGGTAAGAGAAAAATTTTTTATCTGATATAGTAATTATTGTATACAGCATTCTGAGCCTGTACAAAACTTAGACCCTACTTCTCAGGGACTTACGCAGGAATTTGTTTTGGGAGGGTCCAAATTTAATATGAGGCAAAATTACATTAAAATTTGTAAATTAACAATAGAATCAGACTAAATTCACAGAAAAGTTGGAATTTATGGGGCCGAACCAATGGACCCACCCCTGCGTACGTTTGCGTTGCTTCCCTTAGCTTGTAATGTTTTAAGAAAAAGTACTTTTTACTAGTGACTTTCCTCAAGAGCCGCACTCTTCATTAGTGTTAACAACAAGCAAAAGGGAAAAGACATTAGTGAATATATAATTTGTACTTTCCAATATAATCTTCCTGCCCGTGTATAACCAGTCTGGAATTATTATCGCAAATGACGGTCTGTGAGAACGGAATGTTTTCTTATCTTTTGTTGCGGTGCTAGCTGTCTATAGAATCGAGACAAACTGTCGCCACAGCCAGCTGCGGTTCAGCAAATAGCAGTTACGAGTGAGACAAAGATTAAAAAACTATATGCACATTTATATTGTTTAACAGAGAATAGCACTGAAAAAAGTAGAGTACGTTTGTTCAGTAATAAACATTAGATACTAAATACAGGGTGTTTCAAAACAACACCGACAAAGTTTGGGAGGTGATTCATGACACCAAGATATGTAAGACAAAAAGTATAGACCAACCTACGTGCACAAATGCTTCCTCGGCGCTATGACCAACACAAAATTTTGTCGGAAAAATTAAAAACTTTAGAACAAAAAGTCAAACCGGAGAGGGATGAAAGAAAAAGTCCATTACTTTTAGTAAGATTCCGTTAATGTACAATTAGGCCTACCGCTCACTGGCGACATTTTGTCGGGCAACTATCTTGTTGCTCTGGCTAAATGCATTGAGTCTTATGGGAGTCCGCTCACTGAGGCGACAGCGACAGAAAAGTTGCCGAGGTGTCGCCAAGCAGGGCGACAGCAGGGCAACAGCTCGGCGACGGAACAGTTGCGCAACATCTAAAAATGCATTGAATCTTATGGGAGTCCGCTCACTGAGGCGACGGCGACAGAAAAGTTGCCGAAGTAGGGTGAGTTCGCCAATAGTCGACCGCCATCCAATAGTCGACCATTTTTGCTTACTATTGTGTATATAAAATATATCTAATGGTCTTTTGGAGCAGAAAGTCATTCGCGATAAAGCTTGCATCATATACCACCAATGACAATCATTGTTTGCCTCTCCCTTGGCCAGCTGGTCGTCTTTCACCGATAAATTTCGACGTATCTGTAGAATTACGACTCAGGTGCACAGTTTACGACAGCGTGCAATGGGAATTTTGTGAACCTGTTGTTTTTCGCTTTTCTGAGGATATAGATAGTACGTGAGGTAAGAAATGTTTTTGTTACAAAACTAAGTTATTCTAGAAACTGTACAGTATAATTTGTCAATAACTGGATAGTATTAAATGAAAAAATACATGTTAAAATGTGGTCGGAATTTGGCATTTTTTCTTTCCCATACAAACCAATTGTCGACCAAGGGTGGTCGATTATTGGATTATTTGAAAGTGCGCCAAATTGCTTCAAATTATTTCCTGTTTGGTATTAAGGTCTGTTCTTCAACATGCATGTATAAAATTTTTGATTTCGTGACATATTCTAAAAATCGACCGCCTGTTTCTCGTGTTGGTCGACCATTGGAATATTTCTTGCCACCTGTCGACCGCACTGTTTCATACTATGTTTCGCGTTTTGCTGACTGTAATTTGTTCAGTAACTTAGTTTAAAGTTTCTTTTTATGACGATCTACTATTTCAATGTGAAACCAAGTTTTTTTTTTTTTTTTTTTTTTTTTACACGGAAACAAGAAGCCCTCCTCGCTGGTCTAATGGATAGCAACCGTGCCTTTGGTGCTCTGTGTCCCGGGTTCAATTCAAAGCGGGAGAGCATAGAACGAATTAAAGCGGTTCAAATATTACTGTAAACTGTAGGTCCACGTCTTTACATAGTCTTGATCCTAAGAAGGGACGTTAAACCATTAAAACAAAGAAACAAGCAAACAAACGAGAACAAGAAGGGGTTCCTGTACGTCTACTACGTCTTCCTGAATGAGAGAAATAATAATAATTTCTTTGAGGCATGTACCAGACACGTTGTCCAGTGCCTAGCCTGCTGGATTACGAATTGGGAATGGAGAGATGTGCGGGTTGAAACCCCAATGCCGGCCCTTCTAACAGGTTTCTTAGGGGTTTTGTCAGTTATACCAGGCGCATGTCATGATGTTACCTACATAATAGGCTCTGGCCGACACCTTTCCTCATCCTTCTCCCTCCCCTATCCCGTCCTGTGCCACAAATGCTTAAAGGACAAATAAATTCAACAAAATTCAAGTAAGTGTTAAAGTATGCTGCTTTGTAATAAAGTCCTGGGTTCAATTTTCCATGGGAATATAATTGGTTCGGAGCTCATGTTAAACTCTAGGTCTCATTTCCTTGCGACGTCATCATCATCCGATTAATGTCAATAAAAAATATCGATTCACTCGGCTCAGGTTTTTTCTGGTCAGAACCTGCTTTCGGGAAGAACACTGAAATATTAAGAGTATCAATATTGAAAAACAACTTTTGTTAATATATTCTTGATTACTTCTGCTTTGTAATATAGCAATGCATTTTGTTTTTAGAAATATGGCAAAGTATTTTAAATTTTATGTATTTTTGACAGATTTTCGCTATTCGGGCTCCGGGATATAAAAGAAAATTTTTCCGCTATTCGGAATTTGATATGCTGTGCGCCTTAGAAGCTGTAAGAACAAAACAACTTTCAGTTTGTGATGCCTGCAAAAGGTTTGGTGTGCCAAAGACAACAGTTTTAGACAAATTATATGGAGTTCAGTTTGCACCACTTATTGCAGAGGTCCTAGCAACAGCAGCAACACCGTCAACAATAAAGAATGGGTTTCGCAAATGTGGACTGTATCCTTTCAATCCGGACGCTGTTGGCTACACAAAATGCATTAAGAGTGTATGCAAAAACATAGAGAGTACTTCCACTCAGCCAAATGTTAGTGAAGAAGACCTTCGTACTGCAAGAAAAGTTATTACTGTGTACAAGGATGAACTTCAAAAGGCTGCGGTTGACTTCAACGCAGTTCTTGAAGTTTTGAAACTTCCAGCAGAAAAGCCTATGGACGAAGCACTACAAACTGATGTTAAAAGTGCCAACTTACCATTAGATGACGAAGTTGCAGTTGGTGAAATCCCTGTAGTTGATGACAACAATGAACACTTGTCTCAAGCTACTCTCACTGTTGGAAAGGTTTACTAAATGATCTTCTCCACTCATTGGCTGTTGAAAACAATCCAAGTGCAACTACTGAAAACAGAGTGAATATAACATCTATTCTACCTACGAAACCTGCGAAATTCGACACCATTGCAGCACAAGAGAAAGAGGAAATCAGTATTGTGCCAAATAAAGAATCAGTTATGTCTGCTCCAACGACAGAATCAGAGAGGCCTTTAATAAGAAAGGAAGGAAGGAAGCGTCTATTCCAGGATTTGTGCCATCAAATGAGAAGGAAACACATCAACTACACTGAATGAAACTGAACCTATGAAAGATATTCAGCAAGATACTTATTCTCTCAAAGAACCTCCTACTGAAGCTCTGGTTTCTATACCAGAAACACAGCAAGAAACAAGGGACGTTGAAAGCGATGCTGTTGCTGGACCAAGTGAATCAAGTCAGAAGAATATCGCAACAACCCCTAAAACTATCCGACCAATATGTATAACGCCAACTTTTAAAAAGCATCTGTTCTGGCCTAAGAGTCCAGTCAAAAAGCCTAAGAAGAAGGTAGAGAAGATACCGTTTGCGATTGGCTCAGAAGAATATCGCCGCGCACTGACTGCAAAACAAGAAGAACAGAAGAAACTAGAGGAGGAAAAGAAACGCAAAAGGGATGAAAGAACAGCAAAAAAGAGCAACAAACTGGAAAATCCAAAGAAACGATCGAAGACGACGACCACTGCTGTTGTAGAAGAACATCACAATGAAGAAGATGTAATTGGTTACGGCGATGGAGCCATATGCGCAGGATGTGGAGTGATAATAAACAATTTTGCTTTGGAAAGTGAAGATAAACCAGTGGGTTGCGATCATTGTGATAAATGGTTCCATTTTCGGTGTACCGAATTATCTGGGTATACATGGGAAGAACTTGCAGAGAAGCTTTTCCTGTGCGCAGATTGTACCATATAAATGATTTGAATAAACAATCAGGAACTTACTGTTATTACATGAAAAGATAACTCAATGTGCTCATGTAACTCGAAAGAGAAACCTAACACGGGAGAGAAACCTTATCATATGTGAGACGATAACTCGACGTGCTGCAGTAACAAAGGAGAGAAATCGTACCATATATGAGAAGATAACTCGATGTGCTGAAGTAACACAGGAGAGAAACCTTATCATATATGAGAAGGTAACTCGAAGTGCTCAAATAACAGAGGAGAGAAACCTTATCATTATGAGAAGATAACTCGATGTGCTTAAGTAACACCGGAGAGAAACATATTTCATACAGGAGAAAAGTGAACACTTAGGATTTTCTAAATTATTAGAGACTCGTACTTTGTTTAGGATTTGTAAAACCGTAATATAAGTGATAAGATAACGTGTGCATATAACGGAGGAGAGAAGTCTTGTTTCACGTGAAAGATCTATTTAATATTCAAATCGATTATCCCAAATAAAATAGCTATGTACCAAATCCTAATAGCGTGATTCTTTCATTTATAATCACTAAGGAGAAAACCTTATTGAAAATTAAATAAAATCTTTATAATCGTTTTGTCAAGTTCAAATCTCGCGAATAATACAATTTCGAAATATCACCTAAGGCAATCAATTACTTCTACGTGATAGAAACGATAAAAATTGCGCGCGGTCGACTAATAGCATGAATGCGGTCGACTACTGAGCGATGATGGTCGACAAGTGGGAATTTTGATGAGTTTTCGTAAAATCTATTTTTATATCATTGCAAAATTTTAAAAGTGAGCAGTTAACACAGGCATGGTACAAAAGAACCCAAATAAAGCAAATAATTCACTTTTGTCAAATACTATGAAATCATCACGCTTTATAAGTGCTTAGAAGTAAGATTTTTTTTCAGCGGTCGACTATTGGCAAACTCACCCTACCTCCAAATAGAAAGGTAAAAAATAAATGTTTTCTACAAGTTTTTTCACGTAACAGTTCGTTCCATGTGTAGCGCGCGAAAAGAAGTGTTCGCAATGGAAACATACATTCTTTGATTAGTGACTAGCATGTCTTTAGTGATAAAGACTATGAAAAATTAATTGAGGATATAGAGCAGCGTTTCCCAACCTTTTTCAACTTGCGGCACACTACGGGTGTAACTTGAATTCTCGCGGCACAATCATAGATATTATTATTATTATTATTATTATTATTATTATTATTATTATTATTATTATTATTATTATTATTATTATTATTATTTGCAAGTATAAAATACCATAGCATTTCTTTTCTGTGATTACTGATCTCCTTCTCACAGAGATGAAAGTTCGATCACTGGTTTTCCCCTATGCTAATTCATTATGATGATTTTTTTATTCAATTTTAAAATAGCAAACAATTGCAATGAAATATAGGACTCAGATTTTTAAAAATACGCTTTCTTTTTCGAAAACTGTATCCAATCTTTCACTAAGAACGAAGATCACTAAATAACGAACGAACAAACAAATGTCTTATACTTTTAACTTTGCTGTTTTTACCAAAATCGGTGCATATTATTGCAATCACACAGCTTGCGATACTTCAAAGTCAGAACATACCTGTTGAATAAACTGTTGTTCTGTCATTCACGTGCGAATGAGTGTTCTACGAACGTTCACTTGACGCGTACCGTACAAGTGCTTCCATTTCTCGGTGTTAGTATGATTCTCAATTGAAGCGTAACATAGCAGCTAACCGTGGAAATGTGTACGAGCAGAAATACTGTCTGGTACATAGTAATAGATGTAGAATAATATATTACAATTACAGAATTTTTTTCCATGGTAGAAATTCATAGTAATGTGAAATACAAAAATATACATTTTTTCGTATGTCTTGCAATTTGGTTGCTATAGAATTAATAATTTTGTTTCGACTTCCTCGCGGCACACAAGCGGGCCATTCGCGGCACACCAGTGTGCCGCGGCACACCGGTTGGGAGACGCTGATATAGAGAAACGCTCAGCGTTAAAGAAAAAATTATGGAAGGAAGTGTGTTTCGCTGTTATAAGAAACTAGAATGAGCTTTCCAGCCAAGAAAGAAAAAAAAAAAAACACAGGTAGGTACATTTTTCGATAATGACATATCGCTGTCATACTACACACTACTACTTTCATTAATTTCCCACAACTAGAAAAAATTACAGATAAAATTATCATTTTCAAGTTTCTTTCCATTTCAGATATAAAAAAGAAAAAAAAAACTGTACTGTATAAAAATGGCCGATTTTAAAACGTGAAGAATACGCAGGAAGAACGAAGAAAGCCAATTTTTATTTTATGGCTATACATAGAAGATTGAGAGTACAGTTACTGTACAGTGTTGTCGGATTGCCGCTTTTGTTAGTTTTGTTCTTTTAGTTATTTCCAGTCGTTTTATATTTTCGTTATTCTTGTTATTTTTTGATTCAAATAATTGTTCCCGTTCGTATTAGCTTACACAATGCCGTTAGTTTTGTCACTCATTGACGTTCAGGGACGTCATTCAGGGGGGGGCAGGAGGTGCAATTGCTCCCCGAGAGTTTGAGGAATATATATACTTTAATCAATTGTCTACTAATATACTAGTACAAAACGTGAAAATCTTATGTCGGTGGTGCTCTTGCCCCCCTAAAGTGAAGACTGAAATAACGCCCCTGTTGACGCTACTTTCGAAAGTTTATTTAAATTTATTTATTTAACCATTGGAATGGGCGGTAGTTTCTTTTCTTTTTTAATGTCCGAAACCAACGATTATATGAACTGTTCCGGTTGCCGACTATGTAAATTGTGATATCAAATGCTCGGCAACTTTTCTGTTGCCGTCACCAGTGAGCGAGGGTATGGCAACAAAACTGTTTTGTCTCCGTGAAGTTGCTGACTGCAGGCGACAGCGACGAGATAGTTGCGCAACTGTTTTGTCGCCAGTGAGCGGTAGGCCTTAGGGGTAGTGCAGGGACGGCGCAAGGTAGACCACCAAAGAAACTGAAGAATTCCTTAGATATTTTATGAAAAGTTGACTGAGGAAGGTTGACTAGACTCAAGTATATTACTTCAACGAACAAGAATCCCACTGCATTGTCCAAGTTAGAAGAACACTGTTAGAATTCATAAAAAGAGGGATACAAGATAAATTCTCCGAGGAGAAAATGTCCCTCCGATAGACATATTCTTTGACTCTATGACTTATAATTTGTGGACAATACTGAAATATGTATGTTAGATAAAAGTGCGATTGGGTAAGTGTAATTATTAAGATAGCTTTGTATTTTACGAACGATCTACTACTTTAATATCTTTCTTATTTTTCTTTTCTTTTTCGAATTCGATAATATATCCTTAGTGTGTTTGTATTCCTGAACTAATTCACTACTGGTATTGAACTTTCCATCATATGACCTTTTAACTTCCTTTATTACATATGTTATCTGACTATCTTTCCCATCTTACTCTTATAAAGTTCCCCAAGTAAAAGTTTCATACATACGTTTCGGTTGCGGTGGCCTTCCACTTTTTATCCTCTAATATGTTTCCGATACCCCGAATTATGTAAAATTTAAGAGCAGCGGCAACACGAGAGAGGTAGAAGAGGATGAGCGTCTGCGTCCGGTAACGACGTCTGCCCTCGCAGACATACTGTATTGTAATAAAGATGAAGTAATATAAAATTACCCTTCTCGTATACAAAAAATTTGCTGTCTTCCAAAATTTTCTGTCCCTCCGCTTACCCTCACCCAAGAAATTAAAACTGGCGTCGTCACTGTTAAGAATCTTTCAGTGAGTTTCTGCACCAATTTCTTCCGAATTTAAAATACTTTTCACTGAATATTTTACAGGTTAAGAAACAATTACTGACTAAAGAAGCATTCGATGAAACTTAGTTCAATATTGTTGACTACGTAGGTCTTGTAGAAATGATCTTAAAACGCCTGCTAAATCGCAATGTGAAATATGCAAATACGAAGGGTGCTCAATAAATATCGCCACATATTAATGTATAGACCTTATCAAATATGAACTGAAGTTACCTGTGCCAGTTTTCCACAAAGTATCCTGCCACTAAGTTTTTACCAACTGCCTATGAGCCTCTTTACTTAGTCATTGTAAGATTATTTTCCCCGTCCCCCATCAATAGAAATTTGTCCAGTGTCGGATCTAGTCCTGGGCCTGGAAAACCGAGGCACCCCTGCTTTTTGGTGACAAAAATAATTGAAAAGGTATTATTTGTACTAAACTCATGATGTATCTATCACAGTCTGAGTTCTGACTGTCCCCCAGTTTTTACCTTCTAGATCCGCCACTGAAATTGGTCAGAACCACAATACGACTAATAATGCTAAAAGATTAAAAAATCGAACCTAGTTCGTACCTTCAACATTTCTTACAGTCAACCTACAATCAAGGTGACCAGACTTCCCGTATTAGCCGGGACAGTCCCTTTTTCTCAACCGCTGTCCCGTTTTTTTCTGATTCTCAAACGGGACGCCTAAATGTCCCGTTTTTAAGCAAAAGTAACCCAATTGTCCCGTAATTATTATTCAAAATATAAATGATCAATGCAAATTCTACACTCTTTCGTGCCAACACTCACTGGGAACGTTCAGCTGTGTCTGGAACTTCTGAATGTTCCAAGCATGGCTTTACTTCATCAGCCATCAACTTTCCATTCCGCAGTAGACAAAATGCAAGGTGAAACATTTACAGTTTTTGAGGTAATTTTTGTTTTATATGATTTAAAGAAAAAAATAGCTTCAAAATCTCAAAATTGCTTCATTTCAGTAGCTGCAAGGAAAACTTTTGAGAATTTGGATAGGGGGAGTTTTATTGCTGAAGGTGCTAAGATTCGCCAATATGTTCACACTTTCTATCAAACTGCAGTTGAATATTTAGATAAGTGAATGAAAGCCCTTGAAACGTTTGAAGCAATTTAGTTAGATTACGCTTAAAGGTGTACCATGTTGGCAGGATATACAAAAACTGTAGACTTTATTCAGGAAAATAGTCCTTTCGTTCAAATTGATGATATTAGTCTTTACGACGACTGCGTGTTCTTGACACCAGAATTATTGACTAAGTGGAACTCAAATAGAATATCTTCTGACAAGTTCTGGGTAGAAGTATTTTCCCATTTCTGTTCTAACGTACAGTACTCAAACCTAAAATGGGGGCGCGGTGGCTCAGTGGTAGAGCGTTCACCTCCGGTGCTTGAGGTCCCTGGTTCGATCTCAGCTCGCGCCGTGTGGACTTTGTGGTGGACAAACACCGTGCTCGTGGGTTTTCTCTGGGTTCTCCCACTTTCTTCATTATCACCTTCTCCTTTAGCCTAACCAGCATAACCGTGGGACGTTAAACTTAAAGATTTAATTTTCAAATCTAAAAGTTGTGGAGTTCCTTCTCTGTTTACCCGGGACTAATGATCCAACTGAACGTGTATTCTTGCCCATGAATGTTTTGTGGACAAGTGAGAAAACCCAACTGCCAATAGATAAATTGAAAGCTGTGCTGATCAGTAAGATTAAATTTGATCAGTCTTGTAATAATTTCTACAAACTGCTGAATGCAAACAAAGAACTGTTAAAGAGGATCCAGTCATCCCAAAAGTACCAGTGAAAGTTACGATAGATGATATAGTAAAGAATAACGGATGTTCAATAATGAGGTAAATAGTTTATTAGTAGTTAAAAGTACTGTTGGATAGTACTTAAGTTAGAAACGATACCCTTACTTGTGTATTTTATAATTGAAAACACTAGTGAGTCTCAAAATGCAACCTGGAAGTCAGATATTTACCCCCCGTCGCCGATTCGTATGCGTCCCGTTTTTGCAAATAAAAATTCTGGTCACCTTGCCTACAATAGTAGTTCTCAGCCTTTTGAAGACTATGACCCACACTTAATGAGCCCCATATGACCCCTTCTTCCTCACAAAAAATAGTAACAATAATACAACATATTGAAAACTACCTTCATGGTGATTCATCTACAAACTGTCAGCAATCCCAGGAAAACGAAATGAAATATTTCAGTTAAATGTATAACCATTCTGCTTTTTAGGCTAAGTTAGACGATAACTAAGCCAAATGAATGATGGAAGAAGAATTGGTGGAATGATAATGAGGAAGGAACCGGAAGTACCCGAGAAAACCCACAGACACAATGGTGTTCACCACAAACTTACTTGGCCGGGAATCGAATTAGCGACCCCACGTACCAGAGGTAAGCGCTCTACCACTGAGCGACCGGCACCCCGACAAACCCTGGAGAGGCGTGGCTCATCAGTTAAGAATAACTGACTTAGTAATGCGTAATAACATACAAGTGTAAACTCTTTAGTCATTGGAGAGGAGAGAGTGGATCATTGGTCAGAGTTGATGACGATAGGTTTTGGTGGGTGGTGAGTCAAATCGGGTCACGGTGGGTCGTGGATCAAGTTTTCATTGACCCAAGCCATCTTTGTTTACTAAACCGGTACATCTGTCAGAATCATAGTTCTTCCTCCTAAGTGGGGGCACGGTGGCTAATGATGAAGCGCTTACTTTGATGTAAGGGGAACCATGTCCGATTCCAGACCATAAAGGTTTGTGATAAACAACACCGTGCCCTGAACTTTTCTGTGGATTATCCTGTTTTTCCTACCTTCTCATTTCATGAATTCTTTCGCGACTAGATTGGATTTCAATTAAGCTTCCCTTCAGTAGCGAGGCTATACGAGACGTGGAGCTACGGCTTAACATGGGGTCCGAACCGCATGCGACCCCGCCGGGTCTCCTTACGCTATGCGTCGCGTGCATACAATAAAGTCACGTATGCTATCCACATAACCATGAGTGATCGCTCTGGCCTAGAAGGTATGGAAATTAAATGTTATGGACTTTATATAGTTTCAGTTGTTCCTACGATAGCCAATTCTGTATGTAGACAAACTAGATCAATCAAATATGTATTTCCCTTTTTTTTATTATTATTCTAACAACGTTCTTCTAAGTTGGACGACGTACCTGTGATTTTTATTCGTTAAAATACTGTATTTAATTGAAGTTAATTTGACTCAGTCAACGTTTGACAAAATACCCCAGGAATTCTTCAATTTGTTTGGGGATCGCCCTTGAGCCGCCACCACACCGCATCAAATTTTGCTTTAATGGAATCTACAGCTAAAAATAGTGGACATTCCCTTTCACTTCACTTCGACTGAACATTTTGTTCTCGAGTTGTGGCTACTGTTTCAAGTAATTTGTAAACCATACGATAGTCAGCTACCCTTTTCAAAATGCTTATTCACTTCTGGTGGTAGGCGTAACTGTATTCTATGATGTATGGCAATGTGTATTAGAATAAATCAGACGCATAGTAAATGGAAGTGAAAAAGTTGACAAACTGTACACAGTCTTAGCTTCCAAAGATTTGATGTACAGTACATATGTACTTCATGTTTAGGAAACACGCTCAAGACAGTGTGTTTGTAATCAAAATTTATTAATTGATGTTTATTTATTTCTGTTGCGTTTCGGCACCTAGGCTATATGAGCTGTGGATCTATTGTTTAAAGTTGACTTCAAACCAGAACCCATGTGAACTTAAGGCGAACGCGCTAGCCACTGAACTAGCTGGGAAGGCTGATGATTCACTGGTGTAAATAGTGGAATCCTCTGAAGTTGGAAAAATCTTCGTAGTTATTCACCAGAATTTTTGCAAGAATTATTTCTAAAATGTTCTATCCTCGTCAATTGAGGCAAAGCGGTTTGTTAGTTCAAATTGAAATCTCGTCTTTAAGAATCTTCTTTTTTATACATTTGTGTCCACCTACAAAATTTCTTCTTTCCAGTTTGATGAAAGTATTATGTCCGAAGTTAGATTTTAAGCTATTAATTGACATAGTAGGTGGTAAATCATATAACAAGTGTAAAATAGCCAAATCTTTCCCTGTAGTTTGCAAAAGTAAAGGAAAAATTAAAGATTGGAAAGCTGTAGGATTTATTGAAGTGAAGATTGATTTGGTTGAACTGAAATGTAGCGTCCCTTTCAGCACCGACTGTACGACATACGAGACGAAATTACTGATGATTTCAAATTTTCCCCCGGGATGGGTAGGTGGAGATTATAAACACACAGGAAGTAAAAGTAGTACTGCAAAATCCCTCGTTGAGCACGATCGAAGATATCCCCATTCCATAGCTCCGGGAAGAATTATCCCGGGCGATCCGTGAAATTATTGCTACGTGAACCTACAGCTTAACGTAGAATCCGAAGCACATAATCTCCCACCTGGAACCGAACCCGGGTCTTCCGTACTGAGGACGCGTACGCTACCAGATAGTGCGAGGGAACTCCACAGGAGATATATTAAGAATAGCATTTAGGATACGACGTACAAACAGTTCAGTTTGATCAAGATTTACTTGATTATGTCAATTCATGTTTCTATGATATAATCTAATACATTTTACACCTTCGTTTAGAATCAAGAAACCACATCCTTCGCAGTAGCCTATCACTAAATATAATAATGAATAATTGCATTTGAAATGGAAATGACTGGACGAAGGTCTGGCAATATAGTCATATCTTTATCTATCTATCTATCTATCTATCTATCTATCTATATCTATATATATATATATATATATATATATATATATATATATATATATATATATATATATATATATATATATATATATATATATACAGAGTGTTCCAGACCGACCGAGAAATTACCTTTTTCTCGAGAACGGTATATGCCAGCGTTTTCCAACCGGTGTGCCGCGAATGAACCGCTGGTGTGCCGCGAGGAAATCGAAACAAAATTATTAATGTGTAGCAACCAAATTGCAAGACAGAGGAAAAAATGTATATTTTTGTATTTCACAATACTATGAATTTCTACTATGGAAAAATTACTGTAATTGTAAGATATTATTCTACATCTATTACTGTGTAGCAGACAGTATTTCGGCTCGTACACATTTTCACAGTTAGCTGCTATGTTACGCTTCAATTGAGAGTCATACTAACACCGAGAATTGGAAGCACTTGTACGGTACGCGTTAAGTGAACGTTCGTAGAACACTCATTCGCACGTGAATGATAGAACAACATTTAGTTCAACAGGCATGTTTTGATTTCGACGCATCGCAAACTGTGTGATTGCAATAATATACACCGGTTTGGTTAAAACAGCAAAGTTAAAAGTACAAGACATTTGTTTGTTCGTTCGTTATTTAGGATCTTCGTTCTTAGTGAAAGGTTGGATACAGTTTTTGAAAAAGAAAGCGTATTTTTAAACATCTGAGTCCTATATTTCATTGCAGTTGTTTTATATTTTAAAATTAGAATAAAAAATAAGCATAATGAATTAGCATAAGGGAAAACCAGTGATCGAGTTTTCATCTCTGTGAGAAGGAGATCAGTAATCACAGAAAAAAATAGCATGGTATTTTATATTTGCAAATAATAATAATAATAATAATAATAATAATAATAATAATAATAATAATAATAATAATAATATCTATGAGTGTGCCGCGAGAATTCAAGTTACACCGGTAGTGTGCCGCAAGTTGAGAAAGGTTGGGAAACGCTGGTATATGCTATCAAGTTGAAATAAAAAATTGCATCACAAATGTGGGTCCAAAGAATCCGTAGAAATTATTTACAAAATCCCGAAAGCCCCTTCGTGCTGTATTGGAAGGGGGGTGGAGAGGCACATGCACCGTTCTTGCGATTTTCAAATGGAAATGATATGTTTCGAATGCACATTGAAAAAGGTGCGAAAACAATAAGATTGCCCTACGAAAAATTTGTCCGTACTACCTACCGTTTTCCGTGTACCAATTGTTTTTTCAAAACAAAATGAAGGTGCGCGAAATAAAGTATATGGAGTTTACTTTTTAAGATAAGCACCGTCACAGTTACGGGAAGTGCAAGACAAACGCTTTTCAATGATATGCCACATGGTGACTCAGGGTGTAAAAAAAGAAGAAACTGCACTATTGGTCTGTGACAAATCCACATTGGCTTCGCCAGGTGGAAACGCCAGCACCCATCGAGTGTGAACGTGCGGTGTGGTATGATGGGTGAACATCTCATTGGCCCTTTTTTCATACAAGGGACACTGAATGCTAACCGATACATACAGAGTTTACATGAACTGCCTGTACTATTAAAGGACATACCACTTCAGACATGATGGGTTCCCAGCTCACAGTGCACGAACGCGCTACAGCATGTGTGGAAAATATGTTTCACAATCGGTGGATTGGAAGTGCCGGGTCTGTCAAATGGCCGGCTCGTTCCCTTGATTTGCCACCGTTAGACTTTTTCCTGTGGGGAACGCTGAAGCACGTTGTCTACCGGGATGTGCCGACAACACCAGAGGATATGGAACACCGCATTACTGCCGCCAGTAGCGACATTCCCTCTGCGATGCTACATTCCGTGCAACGATCTTTGAGTGGGCACCTCGCTGACTGTATCGCAGCTGACAGTCACCATTTTGAACATACACTTTGACAGGTTTCCGCTTATTACACAGGGGTTCTGCCACATACTGTAATGGCCATTGTCATTATGCTGTAGTACTGTCACATAAATGGTGCTGACGATGTGTCTATTTTTTCTTCCCTGTTATCACGCCCTTTATTCATCTTGTCCAAATTGTTTTGAGAGCTCATACATACATGCCGTGGTACTGACGGTCAAGTGGGGCACTTGTTTTTTTTACACCTATTTCCATGGCCATATCTTTGTTTCTATGTGCAATACACACATGGGACCAACGCAACGGCGCTGTGTTTCTCTGCGTGTGTTCTTTTATATTATGCATGTTAATGTATATCGTTCCATTTAACAAAATATAACTTTGCTCCAAATGGGTTTGCGCCCTTTTTCGAACCACTCCATACCTCTATTTTACGAGCCCCTACTGTTATTATTCTTTCTCGCAAACCTTACATCGCTAGTGTTTCTAGTTTCTTCGCTATTTCTTTAGCTGCCACCCGTTATATATATATATATATATATATATATATATATATATATATATATATATATATATATATATATATATATATTCAAATCACTATGTTTGTGACATAATAAACTCTTGAACCACCCTTCTAATTTCGATCAAATTTGCCACATAGAGGAGGTTCACGCCTGGGATAGATTTTATCATTTCACTTTGACGGTGCAACTTAGGGAAGGAGGACGGAGGAGATTTAAAAATAATCGAAAACGACCGATATTAGTGTCGAATCCATAGTTTCCGGGATCGCTGAGATAAACAGTGATACTTCTGATGCCGTTTAAATCAAAATTCAACACCGCAACTTGGGGGAGGTGGAGAGGGATATATATAATTTCATTAATAGTTAATATTTCATTTATTAAATAAACACTGCGTCAATCGACTTAAGAATCTTGTCAATGACAGCAAGTGACGCAAGTCATTGGAGTAAAAATTTATTTTAAAAGTGTATATTAGAAATATAATAGGTGCAGGTAAATACGCCATGTTAAGGATGTTGGATTTTTTACGGCCTTAATTTTCATGAAACAACGTTGCAGAGTAGCCTTTTCCACGTGTAGAAAAAAACATCGGAATAATGCCACTCACTTCTGTTTTGTACGCAAGGAAAAAGTGATATAAAGTGGCATATTTACCAACACGTGCAGGTAATTACGCCAAGTCTACGATACTACTAGAAGCCTGTAATAAATCTTGCAAATCCTTACCTCGTCTACAAACTCAGATATTACTACATAACATGCCTGAAGCAATAAATAGACTAACCAAAGTGCAAGATGACGATAACAAGATAAAATGTAAAAACGATAATCTCCAAAGTTGAAATGAAGTTCCAAACTAAAAAACTTTAGTCCACAAGAAGATAAACAAACAATGTCACTGTACTGTGACTTAAAAAAAAACTACACCGATATTACATGGAACGTGTGGGAGAAATGAAAACATCTTTGTTTCCTGTAGTCAGCCCTACACAAGCCCTGGCGTACTTCGGTGCAGGTAGTATTGCCACAAGACGAGACGAGACGAGAGGATACTTCAGGTTGTCTCGTCTCGTCTCGTGCAAACCATGACTCGTCTCGAGAAAATGTCCTCGTCCCGTCTCGTGTCTCGTCTCGAGAGGTTCTGTCCCGTCTCGTCTCGTTTGTCTCGTCTTATCTCGTAAAAATATAGCAGCATATCATGGAAACGAAAGTCAAATGTAGCAGACTGTACCATGCTAATCAAGATTCAACAAAGTTATTACCCAGAACACACGACAAGAATTCTCACGGTAGCTTCACCGTAAAGCATTCACCTCTCGTGCGTGTGGTAGTCGGTTCGATCTCGGTTAGTGTCATGTGAGCTTTACGGTGGACAAAGATCGAGTATGTGTGTTTTCTCGACGTTGTCTTGTATCATACCCACTTTCTTTATTCCACTAATTCTCCCACCATCGTCCATTCGGCGTGAGACAAATTTGCCTAAAGGTTTTAAAAATAAATTCAATAAGTTCACAAGGCAAGGAAAAATAATTTACAAGATAATATTTCTTTGCAGTTAACTCTCTGAGGCACTGGCGCAAGTCCCGGGGAATGAGAAGGACATGTCTCCCCTCCCATCTTGGAACAGGGGAGACTGTTGCCTCCAGTAACTCGATTTGAAATGTGTTTTTTTTTGGGGGGGGGGGAGAAATGTGATGATTCGCGTCCGACTGCCACTTCATCTACATTGCCATATAATACAGGTTCACCTCATTGCCATACAGGTTCACCTCAGAGATCAGATTCATATACCGTAATATGATCTCATCTCTCTCCCTTCAGAATAAGCCTCAAATCTGCCTGCCTCCCAATGTTGAAGACAATTCTGCTTCTTCATCCTCCACAGTGTTGTTTTTCTACTTATAAATATTTTGAACATGTCTTAAGAAAAATACGGGAACGGTCTTACCCGTCCCCCTCCCCTCAATGTTGAAGACAGATTTGCGCCGCTGGTTTGAGGCTCCTCGACCCTGAATGTTTTTTTTTCTTTTTTTAACATTCTGAAACATTGAAATTTGTTTTATCAGTACAAATAGGCCTATACGAATATAAATTGCTCATAGATACGTCGAAAACGAAGATATTAATGTCAAATAATGTTAACGCGACAAGTAAAGTTCGATGAGACTACAATGGCCCCAGAGGGTACTGGCTGTTGGGAGGAGCGAGTAAGGCGGCACGTTTAGAAGCTGGCAAACAACTGAAAATAAAAGCTCCTACGAAGTAAAATCCCAAACTGAATTGAAATATGCGTTCCTGAACGTATTCAAGATTTCAATATCGACTCACTAACACTTTTTTTTTTTTTTTTTAAATAGTATTCCGTACAACCTACCTTACTCTCTAAAACCGCGAGGCAAGTCAGATATGCATGCCTACTGCGATACTGGAGTTAGTAATAGAACACGACAATTATAACAGTAAAGACGGTCTTAAGACAGGTTTAAAATGGCGGCGTGACTTTCCTAACTTTCACTAATCGTTCCCAAGTCCTAACACACTTATATTAGATATGATAATAGCCCTATAAGAATGTTTTTCACAAGGAAAGTGTAGAACAAAATGGAACTTGGCATATTTCAATTACGACCGCATTTACTATTATAATTCTACCTAGTAATAGTGATGGTATGATTGGCTCCAGAGACAATAACAAAAGCGTGATGAAAGAAAATGTTTTGGCCGTCGCGTCGCCAGGTCGTGTAGTGGCTTAAAAAAATAAAACTACAGAAAGGGTACTGAAAGGGATAGGGAAATGTGCTTCTTAGTTGACCATTGAAAATGTAATTA
Source organism: Thermobia domestica (assembly GCF_964235325.1). Taxonomy (NCBI): domain Eukaryota; kingdom Metazoa; phylum Arthropoda; class Insecta; order Zygentoma; family Lepismatidae; genus Thermobia; species Thermobia domestica. The sequence goes on along the minus strand of NC_137459.1, from coordinate 275,424,203 downwards.
AATCATGTATAAGTCGTGACAGTAATTTTGTGTTTAGTGTTCAGCAACATTTTTTTTTTTTTTTTTATCTCTATACTGTTTCAAGTGTTTCTTTTTTCTGTCTGATGAGTTAGCCAAGTAGGTAAGACGCTGGACTTCTAACTGGGTAATCCATGTTCAAATCTTTCTGCAGCTATTTTTTTCTCTCACTACCGAAATCAACGCCGTGTGTTGCGTTGATTTAACACAAAAAGTGGTAGTCACGCTAGGTCATCGCATTGTGTTGAACATGGGCGGAGTTAGGAATTGTCTGCTGGGGGACAGACCTTTTGGTCGGTCTCGGACCTGTGGAATACTTCCTAGACGACTGTGAAATTAATATAAATAACCCATTTAAAAAAAAAGAAAAGTTGGCGGCAATGCCGTCTATGCCCCCCATAGCTCCGCCCATTGTGTTGAATCAACCCAGCTTTTTTTTTTTTTTTTTTACTGTGCAGGACATTTGTTATAAAAAGTAAGGATAAGGACACATACAAAAGTCATCTAGGGCAGGGGTTCGAATTCACAAATACGTGAAGAAATGTCATTTCCTCTGACAAAATTAAATGTGTTTAGGTCACCTTTACTATTGACAATAAAATGCAATGGAACCAAAAGTTAAATTTCAATTATAAATGCCGGTCTCAAATTACTGTAAGAAATTAAGTAGAATATAGACCCTACTAGAAACAGCCGAAAAATTAAACATGAAGAAATAATTTAATAAAAACAAACTAACAAGGCTATCACACTTAGCTTTATTTTTTAAAAAAAACGGAGAGCAAACGCTACGTTTGCTGTGTGTGTGTTTTAAATTCAAAAACTGCGTTTGCAATTTCGAGACACGAGACGATACGAGACGTCTCGTCCCGTCTCCTGTTCCGTCTCGGAAACGAGACGACACAAGTAGTCTGTCTCGTCTCAAAGAGTTGTGTCTCGTCTCGTGTCTTGTCTCGTTTACAAGACTAGACGAGACACGAGAAATGTCTCGTCTCGTGGCAACACTAGCTGCAAGCTTAGTAGCAATGGGAATCACAAATACTGAAGTTGCACTTACAAAACATAGTGTTCCTAGACGGACACAAAATAAGACGTACATTGCTGCAAACTACCGGAAATGTTCTGAGTTAGTACGGTACTAATAACAGATTCTCACCTCTATTGAAATGACAACGTTCTTCCACGAAACCTTCCCGAACCAAACAACACTGCACGGTGGTCTCAGTGCTGTCTCCCGAAATATTCGTCAAATCGGATTTGCCCAAGCCCGTGGCACGTATTGGAGGCGCATTTTAGTAGATTTCGTTGGAAACACCCCAGTACTGAACACTTTGCGTATTTAGCTGCACTGGCTTATATACCTGCAGTTAACTTATTTCCTTTCCTATACTGAGCTGATGGTGTTTCCTCTCTCTCTGTCTCTCTTTCTAAATAAAAAAATAACAGGATACTATTAAGTTTATTTTAGGTTAGATGAAGTGGGACACACGTCTGCAATCAGGGACAGCGCTCGACTTTTTCTTTGGGTGGGCCAGATGTAGGCCATAGAACAGTAGTGATAACCTAGCTTGTTTCGACGATTAGTGTTCAAAAATACAATTTACTTTAGTACACATTCTTGCTGCTGAGAAAACCCATGCCATATTTTTAACTTCAGAGGATTTTATATGAAAAGAATGTCGTAGCAAGAAAATAATAAAGTTTTGACTATTTCTCCTCAAATTCTGCATATTCAGTGGTAGAGCGTTCACCCCTGGTGCTTGGGGTCCCGGGTTCGAACCCTGCTCCCGCCAAGTGAACTTTGTGGTAGACAAACACCGTGTGCGTGGGTTTTCTTGGGGTTCTCCCGTTTCCTCCTACTTCCTTCATTCCACCATTTCATTCACTTCTCATAATCACCGTCTCCTTTAGCCTAACCGGCATAACCGTGGGACGTAAAATTCAAAGATTTCATTTCATTTCATTTTCAAATTCTGCATAGATTAGCTTTGCCTACTTTTCCCCAGTAGCGGTGGAAAGTTCAGTTAGTTGTAAATGAGAAAAATAAATTTAAAAAAATGAAATCCTTTACTTTTACGTGCTACTATTGTGCCGGTTAGGCTCAAGGAAATGGTTATAACGAGAATAAAATAATAGAATGAAGAAAGTGGGAGAAGTCGAGAAAACCCATACACACGGTGTTTGTCCACTTCAAAGCTCACTTGATTCGAGCTGTGTTCACACACACCATAGTGAATGATCTACTACTGAGCGTCCGCAGCCTCTCGCGAGAAAGAATAACAAACTCGTTGTATCAATTATGAATTGATGGATTATATGGAATATATAATAATATGAGAATGTTGTGATCACATTGGAATATTTTTAAATTATAGTATCAGATTTTCTTAGGATGGGTCAGTTAATTTTGTGTGCAGAAAAGTCCACCCTTAGCACCGTCTCTGTTTGAAATACTTCTTCCTTCTTGAAAGTGAATGCAATACACAGCCATGTTTGTAAAAGCTCATTTACTGCAACTTCTATTTGTCATTGAAGTTCACCTGATTATAATAGATCAAGTTGCTATTGCTTTTCAAATTATTCGTCGGAATACAATGAAAACTACAGACGCGTAGATTAGAGGTCTGCATGGGCCGGAAATTTTATCCCGGCTCATGAATTTATAATGTGAGACCCGACCCGAGTTCGAAACATGTTTTAGCCTTTAGGTCCGAGCACGGCCCGAGCTCGCGCGATGATCAAAAGAGCTCGAAATAAGCCCGAATTACAAAAACGTAATAATGAACGCAAAATTGCATTTTTATTTACAGCAATTAGAGGTTTAATTTTGAAGTTGTTCTTTAAAGGTTCTCCAGAAAGAACGGTCCAATAAGCATCGTTGTAGCTACAGTATATTTACAAAATTAGTCGCCAAAAGGCCTGAGAAATATGGTTGTATATGTAAAAATTTACTGTCCGAGCCCGGCCCGGGTCTGAAGTGATATATGCTTTGTTGGCCCGATTCCAGCCCGCGGGTCGGGTCGGGCTTAAGCCCCTGGACTCGGCCCGAGCCCGTGCAAACCTCTAGTGTACATATTAGCAAAGTAGACAATTCAAACATATTAAAAAAAAAAAAAAACACTATTTCTTTAAGTGCATATGTACGTACGTACACTCATGTCCAAAATGATTGTCGCATATCTATAACTGTCTTCTTGTAAGAATATAATTTGATAATGATTTTGCAGGATACTTTTAATACTGATACTATGTGTATAATCGGGAAATGTATATTTGTGGTAAATTTCATAGGAATAAAATTATAAATACGAAAATTAGAATGTGAAAAAAAATGTTGCTAAATGGACAAGAAAATTTTATTTTTGTTTTATTGTTCTTATTTACTGCTCTTTTGACATGAAATTTGCCACATACATGTCTTTGCCGATTATAGACATTCTAACATTATAAGAAATACCGGCCGAATTTGTTATCAAATTATATTCCTACAACAACATATTTATAGACATGCGACAATAATTTTGTACATAAGTGTACATAAATACTACAATAATCCATGCCTTGTCTACAATTAAGGCTGCAAATCTTCTTGTTATACTTTGAGTGGACCCATGTAGGCGTCCATCGGGACTTTACTCCCTCGCCCCCACCCTGACAAAAGGAACTTCGTAACTCAACATACATTTGTACACTTTGTTACTAAAACTAGCTGTTTAACAGAGAAATGATTGATGTAACATACATATTTTATCTTCCATTTCATCTCTAGTCTTTCATTTCTTATAGAAACGATATTTTTCTCTGGAATATAGATGTCAGTGCTTAACGATTATTATGTCTTATCTAGTGTAGAGTAACACCAGTTCAATCCTACATACAGTAGTGTGTGTCCTTTAGTATTATATTTTCTCCTAACAAAAAAAGAAAAAAGAAAAAGAAAAAACTGTTTGGACTTCTCCCAACAAAAAATTCTGGGTTTGAACCTGTTTTCAGGGAAAGTTTTGTGTAAATTTAAAAATTCAACGTCTACTCTCTAAATGGGAAGGATGTGTTCTGTGGATTCGAATGTTGTATACCATTTAGCTTTCATTTTGACTTTAGTAAATACCATAATGACTCAATAGGATCCATGTTCCTGTATTTGATCTCGTCATTCTAAAATGGTCCATCTCGGCGGTACAATCAGATTGACTTTCTGCTTCATTCTATCGCCCAAATCAGAGCGAAGTCCTCTCAAGCTTTCCTTAAATTTCGGAAAAAGATGAAAATCTGATGGAACCTGATCTGGACTGTATGCAAGATGGCGTATAAAAGTAACAAGATGCTGATTTTTTTTTAGATGCCATGCAGTAACGAAAGTGCGAGCATTGTTATGCTGAACGAGGGCCTCAGTTTGTGGACGAATTCTTCGAATCCATGCTTTCCGTTGTGGCCTTACGCAGGGAATTCACTATGCACTATACAATGAAGTCCCAGAAGATTTCTAGCATTACTTCGTCTGCCGATGGTAACATTCTTGGTGGAATCAATCTTTTATTGCTATACTTCAATCAGGTGCTTTTGATTTCAGGGTCGAAATAGTGTGTTCACGTTTCATTTCGTGTGACAACGTTGTTCAAGAATACATTACGTTCATGGTGCTGAAGCGACTGTTCGCATATGTCCATTCTGTTTCATGTCAGAAGTAAGCCTTAACAACACCCACCGGCCACAAACTCCGTTATCCCAAATTGCTATTATTGTTTGCACTTAGTGTTGTCTACGAGACGAGGTGAGACGAGAAATAAGTTTGTCTCGTTTCGATTGTCCAAGTATTCTTTCTCGTCTAATCTCGTTTTGCAAATTGATGTACAATTTACAATCTTGTGATTTTCTTTTTAATATCATCTAGAAGTTAACAGAATCCTTCCACGTCACGAGACACCCAGGGTCGGTGTGTATAATAACATCGTTTAAACCATGTTTATTATAGAATCATATTGTGGAACGCGTTTGCGTATCTTTTATACAGTGATTGCACTTCATTGTGTTCGTACAATCACTTTGCCAATTTATAATTTTTACTATGAATTATGTAGCACTAAAACAATATTTGAGATTCAAGACGCGGGTGAACTAGTGTTACCCAGGACACTTGTGAAATTTCTCATCTAATCTCGGAAACGAGACGAGAATTGACATGTTTATCGTCTCTTATCGAATTTGAAAATGCACTTCTTGTTTCGTTTACGAAACGAGAATCAAAAAATGTATTGTCTCGTAAGCAACACTTCTTGCACTCAATCCGTGATATGCCACACTTTATAGCAAGCTATGCCTCTGTGATGCGCCGTTTCTCTCCGTAATCAGTTAATCAACAAGATTGCAATGTAATTTGTCCATTGTAATACGTAGTCCCACACATCGTTCGTTCTTGTGCTTGGATTTCTTTGGAATTTTCCCACTTTCTTCATTCCTCCATTTCATACATCCCCATGATCTCCGTGTCTTTTATCCAAGCCAGTACGACCGTGGGACGTAAAACTGAAAGATTTCAATTTATTTTTCCCGATGAATGTCAATGGGAACAAAATATTGCGCTGTGAGAAATTCGACCACCGCGCGATATTTCAGTCGCACCGACATGGTGATGTTACATGTATAGCCATGTTTTCTTCTATAGATGTTGGATCCCGATGGTGACGAATTTGAAACTTCTCGTATATCAAGAGAAAATTGTAATTAATGCAATGCATTCTTACTCGATATCATATATTAATTTAATCCTAGAAAACAAATAGGAGGCATTATGGCCTCATAGTAGTTATATTCTTGTTTCTTTCGCATATAAATACCATTTGTATATACATAAACTTTTTAAAGGTATTTTAGTCTTCTTTTGTCAATTATCTGTTGCACTAAATCACGGAATAAAACACTGGAAAATAAAACAAATATGACATTGCTCAACCATGATTATAGTATGTCTTACAAACTTAGAGTTGAATATCAGTTTAGTGTTCCTTTCAGCAGCGAGGCTATATGAGACGTGAACCTACAGCTTAGCATGGGATCCGAACATGACCCCCTCGGGAATTGAACTCGGATCTTCTACGAAAAGACGCGTACTCTAACCGCTTAGCAATGATGAGCTCTCTTACAGACTTATTGAATTTGATTGTAAGTATTTACTCAACCTAATGAATGAATTCCATTCGCTTAAGAAGCAAAACTGCCGGATTTACTGAAAAACAATTTTCTTTGGCCATTCCTTAACCTATTCATTCGCGTTTAATTTTATAGTCGGTTCTCTAAAACTAATTTGATTACATGCCTACTAACTAGTGCTGTTGAATTTTTGTGACATTTGCGGTTTTCGGTTTTTGAGAAAACCGGTTTTCTGAAAACCGAAAACCGCAAATACGGTTTTCAAAACCGAAACCGCAAAAGCGGTTTTCAAAACCGAAACCGCAAATGCGGTTTTCAAAACCGAAACCGCAAATGCGGTTTTCAAAACCGAAACCGCAAAAGCGGTTTTCAAAACCGAAACCGCAAATGCGGTTTTCAAAACCGAAACCGCACATGCGGTTTTCAAAACCGAAACCGCACATGCGGTTTTCAAAACCGAAACCGCACATGCGGTTTTCAAAACCGAAACCGCAAAAGCGGTTTTCAAAACCGAAACCGCAAATGCGGTTTTCAAAACCGAAACCGCAAATGCGGTTTTCAAAACTGAAACCGCAAAAGCTCTTTTCGAAAGCGAAAGCCCCCCGAAACCGTGTTTGCGGTTTTATAAGGGATTGCCCTTTTCAAAGCAGAAACAATGTTTGCTGTTATTAATTACACCTTTTAACAATTGTGAAAGCATCTATCGATCGAGACAAATGAATTGATTTATATGTGTGTTTTAACTTTTTTTTTTTTTTTGCTCCAAGGCTATTATAGTAATATGTGCAGCACAGTGCGAAAGGGATAGTTCGATGGTTGTACAAGTCACAGTTAAATTAGGGTTGCCATATTTTAAAATCAGAAAAGTGAGGGTTCTAAACCGTAAGTATTGATGTGAACTTCCGTGTTACAAATACTGACCTGCGATCCTTAGTACTTTTTTTTTTTAGTTATTTCTTTGATGACACTTCCAATGTACTTTTCGGCTGCAGGGAAGCAAACTGGATCCCACCTGATTTTCATATATGTTGTAAATTAGACCACAAGGAACACGAATCTGAAGGAATTTTGACATTTCGAATGTCGGAACTCGAGATATTCGAACATAAATTGACCATGGAAGCAAACTAGACTCTACCTGATTTTTATATATTTGGTAAATTAGACCACAAGAAACACGAATATGAAGGAATTTTGACATTTCAAATGTCGGAACTCGAGATATTCGAACATAAATTGACCATGGAAGCAAACTGGACTCTACCTGATTTTTATATATTTTGTAAAGTAGACCACAAGGTACACGTATCTGAAGGAATTTTGACATTCCGAATTTCGGAACTCGAGATATTCGAACATAAAGTGAACACGGAAGCAAACTAGACCCCAATTGATTTTTATATATTTTGTAAACTAAACCACGAGGAACACGAATCTGAACGAATTTTGACATTCTGACTTCCCGAACTCGAGATACTAGAACTTATACAGTAGTTTTATGTAATATGTAAAAAAGTAACGAAGAAAGTTTTGTCGCTTTTTGACCTATGACTTAGAGCATCGATATATCACCTAAGACGTACCTGGAAGAACAAAAACAGTACCCATCAGTATCAATGACCTTCTGCCAACGTTCGGGATGGGCATGGATTCCTTCGCGGTAGAACTTGGTTTGCCGTGAAGCGAAGAAGGTATCAAGTGCATTTAGCACCTCTACTACGGAGTTGAACTGGAGTCCTCTAAAGTGAGTGTCCAAGGAAAGGAACAGGTGATAACAGGACGGTACAATGTCCGGACAGTATGGCGCATGCAATAGTGTTTCCCATCCAAAGCGTAGGATGGTGTCCCGGCTCATTCTAGCTATGTGGGGTATAGCGTTGTTCCGTAACGGGGGAACCCCGTAGCGATTGAGAAGTGTTGGCTCCAGGGTTTTGAGTTTTTCTTGAACACGGCTCAACTGCTGACAGTAGACAGTTGCATTGATGTTCTGCTCTGACCACCCGGTAGCAGTTCCCGATGCACGATGTCGTGAGCAGTCCACCAAACACACAGGAGGACTTTCTGCTGCATTGCTGATTTCAGCTGTTTTGGAACCAGTTCATGGGATTTTAACCAATGATGACGACGCCGTGGAGCTTCGTACAGGACCCACTTCTCAACACATGTCAACATCCTGTCCAGAAATGGCTCCTTCCTCAGACGAGACAGCAAAGAATCACAGGTGTCTGCATGCGTAGCCTTCTGGCCCGGAGACAAATCAGTGCTTCCCAAATTGATAGAGGTGCTGGCGAATGGTTTCTCCACTAACATTGAATGTTAGCCCCAGTTCCTCACATGTCTGTCCACAGTTCGGCTCAACTGCTACCTGAAGATCCTCATTTTGTACATGTGTTGGTCTTCCGCCACGTGTGGTGCGTCTTTCGTGAGTGTTTCGTCACCGTTCTTAAACTTGTTAAACCACCCTTGCACTGTCTGCGTAATCACGACACCTTCACGAAAGGCCTGAGGTATCTTCCGCTCTGCTGCAGTGGTGTTCGATCCAAGTTTGAACTCGTATAGCATACACGCCCTTATGACGCTCTGTGGAGGTTCCATATTCACTCAGTCCTTACACAAATTCACGTTGTAACTGAACTGCCACAACTGGGTAGAATATTGGATATACCCACACCAACAACTGACCTTCGCCTTATATCCATTCGCATTCAACTCACGGTATGAAGGTCAATTGAACACAGACCTCCACAAAAAGCGACATAACTTTCTTGGTTACCTTTATATATATCTCACAGGACATAATATGTTTCGTATAGAGAATATTGTGTTTTTTCATATAGATAGATAGCGTCTATATTAAACTTTAAGTTTTAATATCTCGAGTTCCGGAGGTCGGAATGTCAAAACTCCTTCAGATTCGTGTTCCTTGTGGTCTAATTTACAAACTATATAAAAATCAGGGGAGGTCCAATTTGCTTCCCTGCATCCTACTTTTCAAACGAAACAGTTTTCCAGAGTGTACATTTTGCTTCAAACTGACTTCTGCCCTGGCTAAGAAACGTAAATTCGCTTCTATAAGAGTCTTGAAAGTTATACTTGAAATTGTCGTTCGGCATTCTTGTAGCTTATGAAGGCATGATTAATTCAAGTATGTTTGTCACAACATCTACAAACGAATATTCATTCGTATAGAACTTCCAATACATTACATTAAAAACACATGAACTACACAAAGAAAACCATTGTGCATTAGAGCAGATCTTTTATTAGCAAATGATTCTGCACACGCGCACTGCTCAGATAGCCCAGAGCCTGAGCCTGAGCCCGAGCGCGAGTCCAAATTTAACTCAATCGCGATTGAGATTGTCAGAGGTGTAACGGTTTACGTTGAATGTACCATACCAACTAAGTCCTCTTAGATTTTTCTCCAATCCCAAAAAGCGGGTGGTTTTTCGTGATTAAGATATGTTTAGCGGGGGACGAATATAGAACCTGAAAATCGGGTGGTACCCGCTAAAATGGGGTAATAAGCCAACACTAAGCTCAATAGAAATGAGGTATATCCCTATACACATGCAACTCATGAAATTCAATTTGAAATATCATCCACTTAGACAGACATCTTTTATATTATTATTACTCTTTCCCCTTGTTTTTAAAAATAGTACTGCCACTCTTTCTTTTGTTAACAAAAAAGCACCACCTAGCTTTCTTAATAAAAAAGAAAAAAAGAAAATCTCTATCTCAATACACAATTTTATTGTTGATTTGTTGCCACTCCGATAAATGTGAATGTTGTGGTTTTGCATGTGTTGACTGGCTTCTTATCGCAACTCCCAGACACCTGCAGTAGTTTATACGTGAAGGAAACACCGATCATATTTTATTATATCTTTTTACTTCCCAATAACGATAGCCGTGCCTCTTTGAGAAATTGCAACTTATTTTTTTATTCTGCCAATTGTAAAAGTATATTCACCAAGAATTTTCCCACACTTTAAGACATTTTAAGAAAAAATATATTTTTTTCCTTCTGCAAATTTTGATCATTTTTTCCCTACGCCGAGGGAAATTTCCCTCCATCTGGCAACTGTGAGCCGGAGTGGGGACAGATTCTTTGCTGTTTTCTCGTCGTTACTTGATATTAGTGCTGTCGTATTTTTGTGACATTTGCGGTTTTCAAAACCGAAACCGCAAAAGCGGTTTTCAAAACCGAAACCGCAAAAGCGGTTTTTGAAACCGAAACCGCAATTGCGGTTTTCAAAACCGAAACCGCAAAAGCGGTTTTCAAAACCAAAACCGCAAAAGCGGTTTTCAAAACCGAAACCGCAAATGCGGTTTTCAAAACCGAAACCGCAAAAGCGGTTTTCAAAACCGACATTTCGGTTTTATGAAATTTCACTCTTTTCAAAAACCGGTTTTCGGTTTTTTCAAAAACCGATTTCGACAGCACTACTACTAACATACATGCTTATTATCAAACAATGTAATTTGGGATATGAAAACTAAAAGTAAAACGTTAAGCAGCTCAATTTTGCATGCCTTTTTGAATATTCGCTAACTTGTAAAATAGTGATATTTCATGACGCATTGAAATTCAAGTATGTATACAATTTCGATAAATTCTAAAGAAAAAGACTGACTAATTCGACTATTCTTTAGAGTATTAAGATTTGGATCTACAGTTTAACGTAGGATCTGAATCACATCTGTGCTTCTACCGGGAGTTGAACTCCCTATTTCATGCCAAAGTGTATTTTCTAACTAGGATAGAAGAAGTGTGTGTCAAATTCCGCATCCCCGCGAACCTGCGGAGGCCTCCCAAAATGCGGCTATAATTGGAGCCATATGACAGCTAACGCATGCAACAGTCCTCGTCCCTGTAAGTCAATCCACAGCACTTTTGAAATAACTGCAGCAACTTCTCGGGCATGTTTACGGTAGCTGCTACCAAGCTATCAAATTCGGTTTGTTAGGTTATCTGGTTTCTACACTGTTCCTGTCACTGGCAATGTAATGCAAGGGAAGAATGTTTTTGCTAATCTTGAAACTGATATGCTGTCAGTCTATTGTAGAGTGCGAAGCAGCAACTTACAAGTAACGAATTATGCAGAGTGCGGCGCTTTCCATTTATTCTCCCCACTGGATTAGGCCATACCAAAGAGTATACAAAACAAAGGAAGTTTGTCACTTGCGAGTACTGCCAGGCTTTTCAAGAGCAAACCTTACTAAACTGTTTGCACGTAAACTAAAGGCAGATGTTAGAAAGAAACAAACGAGAACAGATGACAGAGTCACATCAAGCATTGTGACCTCATGCTGTTGTCAAATCTATCATCGACAGGAATCCGAGTTGAATACTAGCCATTCAAATATGTAAACTTTGGGTTGGCTCGTTCTCTATTGGTATACAAGAAGAAATTCCATATTTTTAAAAAATGAATTAATAATAGAGAACCCACGTGACGAGCAGCCTCTGCTGAGAAAAAAAGTCATCGCACACCGTTGATCAACTCTGGCTGACAGTGTTCTTTCCCTTAACCACCATGAGCTTGTGTACGACACCTCTATAAGTATGAACAAAGAAGGTATATCTTTTACCTTTGCTTTTTAATAAATTTTATTGACAGTGGAGAATTCTTAAATGTGAATGTACTCAGTGTTTCATTTCGTATATGTGATCATTTTATTCAACGATATCTGAAATTCATTTCTAAGTGTTCATTGAAACCATTATATGATATAATTAATTAACAAATCAGTTTCGTTTCACTGTGTGAAACTACAGTAGACTTCCAAACTATGAGATTTCAATATTCAAACTTGAACTAGCACATCTGTAACTACTTGAGTAGAGAAACAATACCTATTCCTCGGACGCTGAATCCATATCAAAAACCCATTACTCGCTATCCATTACTGCTTTTGTTCTATAGCAATAAATGCTGAAACCGGAAATCGTTAATTTGAACCACTTTCGTTTTAAATAAAAGTATTATAAGAGAATATAAACTCATTCTTAGGACGCAAAATCGATTGAAAAAAAAAAAATCTCAACATATCTTACGTTTTTGACGTATGGAAACAAGTATTGAGACCAGAAGTTCTTGTAAAGTTATTCCACTATCGATTTTGGTCAAGTGTTGTGCTTGGAGATGGTATGATTTCGTGGGACGATGAATCAGATGTTAAAGATCGCTTCTCACTATTTATTACCGGTTTAGTTCTATGGCGATGTATCTTGAAACCGGAAATTGTTAATTTTATTCACTTCTTGTTTAAATAGAGGGTTAACAGAGAAAGGGCCTATTCTCATGACGTTCAATCAACTGAAAAAAAAAAAAAAAGTTTCGATATATCTTAAGTTTTCCTCTGTCGAAATCAATACTGAACCGGGACCGAAAGTTCTAGTAAGTTTCAATCACTTCTTATTTTGGGAGAGTGTTACGAGTTGTGAGAATGTGTTCTCTTGAGACGCTGAATCGATTGAAAGGAAAGCTCGTCGCTGTCTAATACCATTTTTTGTTCTTTGGTAACAAAGGTTGGAACTGGAATAGTTATTTTGAAAGACTTTCGGTTTAAATAGAGTTGAGTTGAGTTGAGTTCAGTTTAGCGTCCCGTTCAGCAGCGAGGCTATATGAGACGTGGACCTACTGATTAACGTGGAATCCGAACCACATGAGCTCCCGCCGGGAATCGAACCCGGGTCTCCCACGCCAAAGGCGCGTACGCTAACCGCTTAGCCACGAGGGAGCTCTGCGGTTTAAATAGAGTTAACCTATGGAACGACATAGAACCCAGTGCTTAAAGTGAGCCGGTATGAGCTGGTTATGCATCCGAAAGTTAGAAAATCGGCCCGTATGGCATACCGGTAAAAAATAACATTTAAATTGTAGTTTGCGTTTAGGAAAAAACAGATTTTACACATAGAAATAAGTACAACGTTGACATTGAGTCAAAAAATATGTTTGTACTATCAAATATTTCGTTGCTGCTGCTTCCTAAGAAATAACAGTTCCATATGACCCTATTCAATGGCACATTTTGTGCTCTTGAATTTTTCAACATTTGTGCGAGCAATTCCAAACATCCCCCTTCAAAAAATTCCAACTACCGTATCGCCCGCCAAAAATGTTTAACCTGGATCCACCCCTGACATTGACTCTTTCTTTTTTTTAAATTCAAAATCATTCTTTTCACAATGTCTGAACTTCTGTGTTTACAATTATAAGAAAATTAGTGTTGGCCACGAGACGAGACGAGACCAGAAGAAGCTTTTGAAAATAGAAATGAGATTGGAAAGAATTATTAAATACTAGACACTACAGACGAGACGAAAGTGCCTACAAAGCCTTGAAAACGAGACGAAAAAGTTATGGGCATATATGTTTTTTTTTTTTTTTTTTTTTTTTTTTGTCTGTTTTAATCGACTTAAAAGCCACGTTGGATCACTATGTTATTGTATAAAAGTAACCAAGAAAGTTTTGTCGTTTTTTCACCCACCACGTTCGAACATCGATATGTCATCTAAAACGTAGCTGGAAGATCAAAAATAGTCCCCATCAACACTGACGACCTTCTCCTAAGGTTCTGAAAGGCTATGGATTCCATCGCGGTAGAACTTGGTGGGCCGTGAAGCGAAGAAGATATCAAGTGCATTTTGCACCTCTACTAGGGATTTAAACTGACGTCCTCTAAGGTGATTATCCAAGGAACGAAGCAGGAGATAATCGGACGGTGCAATGTCCGGGAACTATAGTGGATGCAATAGTGTTTCCCATCCAAGGCGTAGAATGGTGTCCCGGGTCATCCTAGCCACATGGGGCTTAGCGTTGTCCTGTAACAGGAGAATCCCTTTGCAATTCTGAAGTGCTGGCTCCAGAGTATTGAGTTTTTCTTGAATACGGCTCAACTGCTGACAGTACACAGTTGCATTGATGATCTGACCAGCTGGTAGCAGTTCCCGATGCACGATGCCGCAAGCAGTCCACCAAACACACATGAGGACCTTCTGGTGTAGTGATGGTTTCTGCTGCTTTGGAACCGGTTCATGGGATACTAAACAATGATGACGGTGCCGTGGAGCTTAGTACAGGGCCCACTTCTCGTCACATGTCAATACCCTGCCCAGAAATGGCTCCTTCCTCAGTCGAGACAGCAAAGAAACACAGGTGTCTGCTCGCGTTGCCTTCTGGCCCGGATTCAAATCATGTGGGACCCATAGACCCAACCAGTAGTGCTTCCCAAGTTGATGGAAGTACTTCTGAATGGTTTCTCCACTCACGCTGAATTATAATCCCAGTTCTTCACATCTCTGGCCATTGTTCGCCACAATTGCTACTAGGGTCCCTAGAAATAATATTCATTCTTATGGCTTTGAGGTTTATCAATATTGTCCCCTTCATTAATTTGTCATGTATGAAACGGGCCCAGGGGCGTAACTAACGACCCCGCAGACCTTGCTGTGTGGGAGGGCCCGCAGGTCCGGGGGCTCTAAAGGATAAGAGAAAGATGAAAAGAGGGGGCCTAAGAATTAGGAAAAAAAATTTCTAGGGGAGCCCATATACGCGTGTTATTGCTTCCCCCCAGAAAAAAATCTTAAGTTACAGCGCTGGGAAGACCCATGTTCACTGTGTCGTTACGCAAGTTCACGGTGTAACTGAACTGCCACAACCAGGTAATATGTTGGATATACCCGCACCAACAGCTGACCTTCGCCTTATCTCCATTCGCATTCAACTTACGGTGTGAGGGCCAATTGAACATAGACCTCCACAAAAAGCGACAGAACTTACTTTTGTACTTTTATAAATGCGATGTTTAAGTAAACGTGCCATCCGTGTTCTTCCAAATTTAGATCACCGATATGCTGAAACAAAATCTTAGAAAAACAAAATCATTTTATAAATATTTATTTCTGTTAGGCTGATAATAGTGGGGATTAAAAACATTTACTATATTAGTCCTCTCTCTCTCTCTCTCTCTCTCAATTTCAACGTCTTTCTCTTTTTTTCTATAGATTCTACACACAAAAAATTGTGCAAAAATGTCAGGAGTAGGGATGGTATTTAGGGTTCTGTCTAAATTACTGCTCTAAGTGTTTATATTTGTTCCATACCGTCACCTCATCTGATGTCACTTTAAGGACTGATGGAACCTATTTTTGGGACGCAGAGTCGATTGCAAAAATCCTCATATCGATATTTCTTACGGTTTTTGCTCTACGGAAACCAGGAACCATTTCCGGTTTCGTAAAATGTTGTGGGCTGTGGTTATGTGTTCTCTTAAGACTGTGAATCGATTTGCGAAATCATTTTTTTTTAAAGCCTGTCACTATATTAACCATTTTTATTCTATGGCGACAAAGGTTGAAACCGGAAACGGTTAATTTTAATCATTCCAGTTTATATAGAGTGTTAACGAAGGAGATGGAGTTGATTCTTGGGACACTGAATCGATTTCAAAAATTCCCATTCTTACCGTTTTTGCTGTACAGAAGTCAGTATTTAAACCGGAAGCAATAATAAATTTGAACCCCTTCCGGATTTGTGGAGTGTTGCAGATAGTCATAATATGTTGTATTCAGACCTTGTATATTTACAAAAAAACGCTTCTCACTCTCTGATGCTGTTTTCGTTCTATGGAAACATGAAATATCAAATGAAGCACTTCTCGTTGGAATAGAGGTCAATGGCAGAGACGAAACATATTATTAGGAAGCTGGATTGATTGTAAACAACCGTTTCTCAATATCTCTTACTATTTTTGTTCTTAAACCTCCCGACAGACGGACGGATGGACGTATCCATTCTATGACTTCCGACACTTACGTATAGCACAGTTCGGAGGTCTAATAAAAGTATATAAAAATAAAACATGTACAAATTCCTGTTTTCGTTCAGAAAGGAAACGCGCATATTGAGTAGACTTACTTGTATTGTTGGTTATGAAAGCTATTGATCTTTTTTCCTTTGAATTATGTTCCAAGTAGCTACCTGTTAAGTGACGATGTACTCAGGCGGCAGTGGTCGCTGCGGCCGTTCGCAACACAACGTTTCATCAAGGAAGAGGGGGAGGATCAAGAAAACATTTTCATTTTAAGACAACCGTGACTTAGGTGTTATATCGATAAATATTCATTTTCCCATAATATCTTGTTCAAGGAGAGGTTTGAATTCCGAACTCCGAGTTCCACCCTCGTGTGTAGGTCATTGGGCAGAACATTAAGTAGCATTGTGCGATACATATGAGAGATAATGGTCACTGCATTATCGCAAGTTGATCGCCAGTGCTGTTGCTGATTTTTGCGGTTGGTTAGTACACAGGGTGACATTGCTGAATGCAACGACCGACCATTTGACGCTTGCAACCATTGCTGAATAACTCTATGTAAATTATTTATCGGATACATAAAAAAGAAATCCGACAATTTGGTATACAGTTACAGAAGGAAGAGATAAAAATAGGAAAAGGACAGTATGGATTAAAATTTGTGATAATTTCCATGAAAAGAAAGAAATGATATCGGTATTGTTTAAAACTGAAATAACATAATTGATGATCTCGATTTTGCTTTACGTACGTATGTTTATCATGAAACAGCTACATACAATTCAAACTAAACCGTGCATTTTTCTCCTTATCAGATTTGAGTTTTCCTATCAAGATTCTTATTATTATTATTATTATTATTATTATTATTATTTTCAGTTTTCGTTTCACACTGCATTTTAAATGATTTTTTAAACTGATAGTGGGGTACCTTCTTATACGACTGGAAGTGAAACAAACTAGTTTTATTTTCTTTTTTTAACACAAAAAGTAAAGAAATGCCACATTCGTCAAATCGACATTGTCTGTGTAATCTTCACCTGAAACCGGCGAAATATTTAAATTGAATTTACTGTCTACTGCATTGTACTCAGAATTTGCAGAGTTGAAGTTTTCTGTGCTAAATAAGTCTTAATTTAGAATAGTTCCTGTCCATTATGAAGAGGTAACATGCTAGTAACATGTCATGAAGGGAGGAGGGAGAGAAGACGGTTCGTGACCATATCTGAGCAACTGTGACATCAGAGAAATCTGGCCCGTAATACAAAGTTGGATATTTTTACCGGAACAAGAAATCTGTTCACATTACGGAAGTATTGGTTATTGGATGTTTAATTATATATATAGTTTGTATATATAATTATATATATATATATTTAATTATATGTATAGTTTATTTACATAAAATCAGAGAAGAGTAAATGGTGACTGTTCCCTTCAACCTTTAGCTCAGGTACCCGTGAGCCATAGACTTTAGGTTTGGAATCACGGATCTGATACATTAAATCCTCAATTAAAATAGAACAGCGTTTTAGCCCAATTGACTGAATTACAATCAGCTTAATGCCCAGCCAGAGGAAGATGAGACATTTTAAAGATTAAAAAATTGTAAATTATTTGGGCTACTCAATGGGTTACTAAAATTGTTGAAGCATTTGGATATGTTAGTCGCATTACGCATTCATACTGCTTCATAGTCTCAATAGGGACATTTAATACTATAAGGAAATGTTTTCATCCACATCATTAACAGTTTTTGTTGCTGCTGGAGACCCAATTGTTCGATTGCAATATTTCCTTTACCAACCTGTTTCTTTTTTCAAACCCTTTCATTTAGTATGTCGCGAGGTACATCTTCCCACTTCAAATTTTGTAGTTGGTGGGCTAGGGGACTGGCTGGAGGTTTCCGCACACCGCCAATACCATACACATAGTCCAACTTCGTTCTCACACGTTTCTATCAACAGCATGCTCATATCTTTTGTGGTTCACCAGTAATCGCACTGGCTGGTTTTCAAATGTACACCCTGTATAATTCAATAAGATTGGTTTATACAAATCTAATATCAATTTGCAATATATTATTTATATGAGATGTTAGCCTACAATTTAACATGGACGCCGAACTACGGGATAATGGGCAATAGAACACAATCTTTCTGAGTAATTTACAGTAAAAGACAACTCCTAAAACATACTCTATTGGGAGGATACTCTACGTCAATTGAAAAGAAACAAACTTTAAGTTCCTAATACAATCTAAGATACATTAGATTGTGTTAGGATATTTAGTATGAAAGTGTCCTAATAATTCTTTTTCAAAAGGTATTGAAAGTATATTATTTCAAATTTCGTGGGTGCAACGTACAACACATCTTATTCAATTTAAATATTTGGTAAGTTTGGTTGGTTGGAGTTTACAATCTGTGTTCAATACCGAGGCAATATGAGACTACAATTCAAGATGGAGTCCGAACCAGCGTCATGTGTTTAAGTTTCAAGGTGGTCTCGCCGAGAATCGAACCCAGTTTCTCGTGCATAGTAAGTTTGTTGATCCAGAAGCAACGTAACATGTCGGATTCCACGTCAAAATTAAGGGAAATTAATTAATTGAATTCCGAAAATATTTAGTGTAAATTTTACTTTGAAACTATTACTGTAAAATGCCAATGATATTCATATACGAGTTCTGGTATTCGATTTTTGATAGCAAGTAATTACAAACTTTTATAATTAAATGTTTTAAAACATATGTATGTGTTTATAAGTTACATTTATATAATATATATCTAACATGTATGTTTAATAAAATATTTCACTTATACTACTTCAACCTGCATGTGTGTTTTCCACTAAATTCCTCACATATACTCCTTCTGCTCACATGTGTGTACACATCGAGGGTTCTCATATTTACTGTTTCTGTTGGTACGTGTGTTAAGAAAGTTGCTCATATATTCGGTTTCAGTTGGTAGGCGTGTGTTTCTTGGTGTGTGTCAAGGTTCTTGATTTTGAGGGTAACGTGCCGGCGGTCCTCACTTTAACGGATTATACCGATGGCTTGTTTTTAAAGATAGAGGAATTTCGAGACGATTTTCGTTATCAGCATCATGTCAGGAGTAAGAGAAAACTTCGATTTTTGCTCTAGGACCGTTATTTCTATGGGTTCCGGTTATGTAGGTCTGAAGCTCATGTCCCCGGAATGTAGCAAATACAAACCTCTGTGTGTGTGTGTGTGTGTGTGTGTGTGTGTCTGTTATTTGCGAATTTGTTTTCAATTTTGAGTCCTCCATTCGATAGAACATCAAAAGCTATCTCAAAGAAGTGACTATTTTTTTCGCGTCATTCTAACCGTTCCCGAGATATTGGCACAAAATATTCCGATTTCGGGAGGTTTAAGAGCAATATCTCGGGAACCGAAAGTCATAGAGCGATGATATTTTGTGAATTTTTCAATTTTGAGTCCTCCATTTTGAGCATGTGTCTTCATAAAACAACATATCACAGAACGTTTTAGCAGAACTCATAAACAAAACATGTGGGAATAAAAATGAGTTCCGAAGGAAATCATAAATGGGTGGTATATTACTAGAATTGCGTAATGAGTATAATAATAAAGTACATAGAACAATTGGTATACAGCCTGTAAAGTTA
Organism: Thermobia domestica; assembly: GCF_964235325.1. Taxonomy (NCBI): domain Eukaryota; kingdom Metazoa; phylum Arthropoda; class Insecta; order Zygentoma; family Lepismatidae; genus Thermobia; species Thermobia domestica. Next base: position 275,404,556 of record NC_137459.1, on the reverse strand, counting down.
ATAAGAAAAAAATAATTAAGTTCGTTTTGGTAATGCTCTTGGAACATTCTCAGTTGATTCTGTTTCGAAGTCGTCCATTAATAGTAGTTAATTCGCTCTCTATCTTTCCTGCCACCAAACCCTCTAGAACGTCCCACAAGATACAATTTCTTCTTAGCAAATGTCCCAATTTTTCTTCCTCTTTTTAATAATACCTAAAATTGTCCTTTTCTCCTCCACCATTTCTAATACCCTCTCATTCGTTTTCCTCTCGACCCGGGCAATTTTCTCTATTCTTCTCCACACCCACATTTCGAAAGCTTCCCATCCTCTTTCATCATTTTTGTGTAATGTCCATGTTTATGACCCATATGTACACTACAATACTTCACACGAAGCATTTTATGAGTCTTTTTCTCAACTCTATTCAAATCCCACCAAATAGTATTTTCTTCCTCCTAAAGGCTTATTTCACTATTCCTATCCTTGCTTTTATTTTTCGTTCGCACTTCAAATGGTCACTAATAATACTACCCAGGTATCAAAATCTAGTCATCTGTTCTATGTTCTCCCTTCCTACTTCTATATTTGACGCAGATTGTTTCGTTCCAATCACTATGGCTGTTGTATTTCTAACATATGATTTCACCCTATATTCTTCAAAGTCCTTCCTGACGTTTTCAAACATCTTATTGATTTTCTTTTCAGATTCCGGAACAAGCGCCATTCTATCTCCAAACTGTATACATCTAATCATTCTACCTCCTACTGAAATGTTGTCTTCATTATGGAGCGTTAATGAAAACTAAATAAGAATAATTATTTTAGAGATCAGTATATCATCCAAATTAGTTTTCACTCATTTCTAAGTTAAAAATCGAAATAATCACAATACGAAAGTTATGAACCAAGAGAATTTAAAAGTTATTGAAGAAATATCCATTTTAAAAGAAATTGCCACATACAAATTGTTTCCTCCCGAAACTTCTACACACACATCTCAGACATATCATTGTTTAAACACAAAATCTCATCTCATGCTTCTCTTAAAATTCATTTGACTCAAATAGCTCCGTTATTTTCCTTTGCGAATAAGGAAATGCCACTCGCAGACGTAACGAACAAAGGCGATGAAATGCCGTCCGAGATATGCAAACATTATGTCTTACACACATGCAAACACTTCAGTAAATGTATGCAGTCACACAGCTTTGACACTGTATTTGCTGTATACAAAACATTATATCTGCCCAAGAAAATAGGTGTTGCTAATAATCTTACTAAGGAAATATTCACAATCTCAATTCAGTAAATTGAAAATAACGAAAACGCCAACGTTTTGCCTGAACAACAAACCGAAACCGAAGAGAAGTTTATGGCACTGCTACGCAAAGTAAATGTGTAGTAAATGTTCTCATTTTGACTCAAATGCCTCAGCTTCTCCTAGTAGTAGTAGTAGTATTAGTAGTAGTAGTAGTAGTAATTGTATGTTGTGCTCAACGATGAGAACGTATTTAAACTATGTCCTTGTATTACAGTTCCCAAACGTATTTACTCATTGACATCTCTATATCAGTATCCTATAGAATTCCTGTAACATCACAAGCGTTCTAGGTGTGATTGACTTCATCAAAATGAAGAAGTGTGATTGTCACCGATTTTCGACGAACTTTAAAAAGTACGTTTATAAATTCTCTATGTCTGTGTGTCTCTCTATATGTCTGTCTGTCTGTCTGTTCGTCTGTCTGTTATTTGAGATTTTTCAATTTTGAACCCTGCATTCGATACAGCATCAAACACTATCAGAGAAAGTGTTTAATTTTTGTTGCGTCACTCTTACCGTTCCCGAGATATTGGCCAAAAATGGCTGATTCCCAGATATTTATGGAGCCATGTCTCGGGAACTGTGAGCAATAGAAAGATGATATTGGTGTTGATCAATATTTTAAAGGATGGCAAATATTTTGGTACCAAATAGTAATCGGTTGCCAATGTCCAACTGGCTACTGGTTTGGCCAGTGGCCACTTGGATAGTGGTCATCAATTAATATCGGTATCAAAATGAGCAGCATTCTATTAGGGATTGATTAATACCAATATTATCTCTCTATAACTTACTGTTCCCGTGATATTGGCTAAAAGATAGTCCCGACTTCGGGAGATTTAAGGAGCCGAATCTCGGGAACCGTAAAAATCACACAGAGATGATATTGGTGTTGACCAATACCTAAGAGGATGGTGAACATTTTGGTACCAAATAGTAACCGATGGCCACTGATTAACTGTCTACTGGCCAACTGGCCACCGTTCCCCAGATATTATCCAAATAGTTCAAATTTCTAGATATTTAAGCAGCCATATCTCGAGAGCTATAAGTCATAGAGAGATGATATTTTGCTCATTTTTGTGAGAAAGAGAAGAAGGTGCTGATAAAAATATTTATTTTGCATCTAGGAACAATGACAGTTGTCCTTCATTAGAGTTAAATGTTAAAATATTAATCGTTAGTGGCCGCTGTGGCTCAGTGGTAGGGCGTTCACCTCTGGTGCGTGGGGCCATTGGTTTGGTTCCAGCTCGGGCCAACTGAACTTTGTGGTGGACAAAACACAGTATGTGTGCGTTTTCTAGGGTTTCTACCGTTACCTTCCACATTATTTGTTCCAATATTTCATTCATTTATCATCACAGTCTCCTTTAGCCTAGCCTCATAATCGTGGGACATAAATCTTAAAGATTTCATTTCATTTTTCTCCAATAGTACCATAAATGTTGCATATTGCCTTATTGAAGACAAACTCACTTTAGCCCCTCCTTCTTTCTGTTTGAAGATCTGGCTTACTGTCAGCTACTGGTTACTTCGAAGAGAATGCCAAGTTTTATGATATTAACTAGGGATGGGCAAAACCGTTTTTATAAAAACCGGAAGCTGGTTTCTGGGAGAAACGAAATCCGAAAAAAAAAACATTTCGTTTTTCTTCGAAAACGATTCGGTTTTCTCGGAAAAGCCGGTTCGGTTTTCCACCGAATCCGGTTTCAGTGAAAACTGTTTTGGAAAAAACATAAAATTATTTCTGTGGAAACGGAATCGGTTTCCAGAAAACAACGAAGCACTTTTCTGATCACAAATAGAACCAGTTTTGGAAAAACTGATACCGGTTTTGAAAAAAAGAACCGGATAAGACGAAAAACGAACCGGTTTTTGAGAAAACTGAAACGGGTTTCGGCGAGAAACCGTTTTTTAATTTTCCAAAAAAACAGTTTCGTTTTTTTCTAAAAAAACGATTTTTGTGCCCACCAGTAATAATATTAACCTTCTGAAGCATAGCATTTGATTTTTAACACAAATGCACATCTTGGATCGCAGGCCCGTATTTGAAATCAATGGGACATATATGTATTTATTGAATAGTTTGTGTTATCTTTGAGATCAGCAGCATAAGTTACTGAAGCAGAAAGCCAAATCAATGATTTTAGTTTATCCCCACATTTATCCATATGGTTGTATTTATCAACTTTTTTTAAAAATAAAGAAAGTATAACTTATCAGACTTATGTAGCATTGAATCATCCTTCGCTCTCAGAACAAGGGACCAACACGAACTATCGCCAGTCATGCGCATGCGGTTATTATTATATATTATTTTTTTAAAGTGAGCTAAGGGGATCAAGAGTAACCCCTGGATCTACATCATGAAGTGAAAAATCTTGAGATGAGTGCGTATAATTTTATTAATTTATATGACAACTGTGGCCGATCATTTGAAAGCGAATATGGGAGAACCATGAAATAAAGTAAATAGACGCGCATCATTTTCTTATAAACTTACATGGCGAACGGACTTTATCTGATCTCAAACGGTTGTCGTTGAATATACATGGTTACAGGAGCACTCTGATTAGCCAAATTAAAAATACCTCAAGGATTTATGCCTACAACCGACTTTTTATTCATTGCCTCCGTGGCCAAGTTGGAAGAGCACGCGCCTAGTAATCCAAAGGTTGGTGGTTCGCACCCTGAGACACTTTTTTAAAACTTTTTGAGTGTCTTTCAGACTCTCCTTAATGTAAACAAATCACGCATATAGACGATTTAACATATTTTGGGGAGTAATTTTGTGGTTCATTGGCTTTTGTCACGTCTGTGCCATTGGTGGGCCGCTGGTGGTATAATTTTTAAAACAGAAGAGGGGCCACCGCGGATCATCGCTGCGGGGCCGACAATTTTTGGCGAGATGTCGCTAGTTGCCCATCGGTGGTCCACCGACGCTTACGGCATGAACTATTGATTAACGTGAATCCGAACCACATGAGCTCCCGCCGGGAATCGAACTAGGCTGTATTTATTCTTTCTCAACTTGTTTCTCAACCAATATCGATCGTTTTCGATATTTTTTACAAACTAACCTACTATCTATTTGCCATATGTAGAAAGTGCACCCCTCCCCATAAAGTAGAATGTTAAAAATGCTAGGAGATGTTCCGTTCATTTTCAATAAAGAGTTAATATTCTGAATTTCAGCTCCGTAAGTTTAACGGCTTGTGAGATACTCATTTTTTTCTCAAATATTCGGATCCCCACTATCCCTTAGGATATTATTATCATCATCATCATCATAGGTATTCTGCCTTTATTGGCAGGTCACTTGCCGCAGCTGAGAAGCTTCCATGCTCCACGGTCCTCCGCTAAACTTTTCGTCTTCGCGTATGATCTTTCTGTTTTAATATCATCCATTAATTGTAGTCTCCTTCGCCCCCTCCCTCTCTTTCCCGCCACCATACCCTCTAGGACGTCCCTCAAGATACAATTTCTTCTTAGGCAATGTCCCAACCAGTTTCTCTTCCTCTTCCTAATAATATCTAAAAGTGTTCTTTTCTCACCCACCATTTCTAACACTCTCTCATTCGTTTTCCGCTCGACCCAACTAACTCTTTCCATTCTTCTCCACACCCACATTTCGAAGGTTTCCAGTCGATTTTCGTCACCCTTACGCAATGTCCACGTTTCCGCCCCATACAGCACAACACTCCACACGAAGCATTTTATGAGTCTTTTTCTCAACTCTTTTTTCAAGGTCCCACAAAACAGACTTTTCTTTCTTTTAAAGGCTTCTTTCGCCATTCCTATCCTTGCTTTTATTTCACGTTCGCATTTCATGTCATTACTAAGAACACTACCCAGGTATCGAAAACTATTCACTTGTTCTATTTTCTCCCCTCCTACTTTTATATTTGACACAGACCCCTTTGTTCCAATCACCATGGCTTTTGTCTTTCTAACATTTATTTTCATCCCATATTCTTCAAAGCCCCTTCTCATTTGTTCTAACATTTTATTGATTTTTTTTTCAGATTCTGCAACAAGGGCCATATCGTCTGCAAATCTTGTGCATCTAATCATTCTACCTCCTACCGAAATGCCATCATCATCATGTAGGCTCTTTTTCACTATCTCTTCTAGATAGACATTAAATAGTGTTGGCGAGAGGCAGCATCCTTGTCGAACTCCCCTTCCAATTGCACTCTCTTCCGTCAGTTCTTCCCCTATCCTAACACTTACTTGCTGGTTCATGTATAAGTTTCTTATGAGTCTTCTATCTTTCCATTCCAATCCTATCTTTGTTAGAACTCCCAACAACAATTTCCAATTCACGCGGTCAAAAGCCTTTTCTAGATCAATGAATGCAACATACACCTCTTTCCCTTTTTCTATAAATCTTTCACCGATCACCCTTAATAATCCAATAGCATCTCTTGTGCCCTTGCCTCTTCTGAACCCGAACTCCTCCTCCTCAACATCTTTATTTGTTCTTCCATATAACCTTCTGTTCAGTATTCGGAGCAGAATTTTAGCTGCATGATATATAAGACTAATAGTTCTATAATCCTCACATCTCTTTGGGTTCGATTTCTTAGCCATCGGTATCATGATCGTTTTCAGAAAGTCTCTTGGCCATTCTCCTGTTTCATATATTTCATTGCATAGTCGCCACAATTCTTTCTTTCCCTTGTCTCCTATATTTTTTAATGAATTCAATTGGTATGTTATCTATTCCTGTTGCCTTTCCATTCCTAATCTCGGATATAGCCTTTTCAAACTCATCCCGAAGAATACTAAATCCTTTATCATCCTCGCCTACTTCATTTTCCACTTCAACATTTAGGCTACACGGTCTATCCCTAGTCTCATATAAGTCTTCAACGTATTCTTTCCACCTTCCTATGACCTCATTTCTCTCGCTGACTACCTTCCCATTCTTATTTTCTACTGCCATCATGATACTCCCTTGTTTCCTCCGAAATTCCATAGATTTTACCTCCTTGTACATTTCCTCATATTTCCCAACTCTTTCTAATTCTTCTATGTCCTCGCATTTTCTTTTGTAAAACTCTTCCCTCGCTTTGTCTGTTTCTCTTCGTAATTCATTATTTAACTTTCTGTACATCTTTGTGCCCTCTTCTGTATCAACCTGTTTACACATCTTCCTCTCCCTCATTTTCTGCAACATCTGCTCTGTAACCCATGGTTTCTTAGCAGTTTTGTGTTCGCGGCAACCTACTGCTTCTTCTGCAGCCTGCTGTAAGCAACGTTTAATATGTTCCCACCGTGTGTTACTACCTGCGCCTATCCTTTCCTCGTTTGAACATTTTTCTTCGAATTTTTCAGCGAAAAGATTTCTTATTTCCTCGTTTTTCAACTTTTCAGTATTCAACACTTTGTTACCTACTTTTCTTCTGCCTACATTTTTCAGTTGAATATCTACTTCGGCCAGAACAAGATTATGATCAGAGAAAATATCAGCCCCGGGAAGGGTCTTCGCGTTCTTTAAGCTATTCCGATACCTGTCCTGAATCATAACATAGTCTATCTGATATCTTCCGCCGTCTATTGGTGATTTCCATGTATATCTTCTTCTCTTGTGCTGATTGAACCAAGTGTTCCCAATTACTAGTGAATTCTGTCTACAGAAATTCACCAGTCCCTCTCCCCTTTCATTTCTTTCGCCTAAACCATATTTGCCTACGACACTACCTTCCTGTTTTTCTCCCACAACTGCATTGAAACCTCCCATTAGAATTACGCATGCACCCTTCTTCTCCCTATCTATAATTTCTTCTATTTTCTCATAATTTTCCTCTACTTCTTCATTTGCATGCGAAGTCGTCGGTGCATATGTCTGTATCACCACTAGATCCTTCGTTTTCCCTTTAAATCTTAACATCATAACTCTATCATCAATAAATTCTACTTTCACTACCTTCTCCTTTAAGCGCTTTCCAAGAATTATTCCTACGCCATTATGACCGCCCTTTTCATTACCTGAGTAAAACATTCTGTATCCTTCGCTGTTCAATACCCCATTACCTTCCCATCTAACTTCACAAACTCCTACCAAATCTAAATTATTTGTTTCATTTCTTCTTTAAGATTTTCTAATTTTCCTCCCTGTAACATAATACGCACATTCCATGTCCCTATCCTAAATCTTTTGCTCTTCCTTGTCTTTCTTTCTCTGTTTGTCTTCCCCCCATTATTACTTTCTCGTCCAATAGTCCTTCCCAAGCCATCCCCCTCCCGGAGATCCGAATGGGGGGATATTTTACCTCCGGAACTACATTTTGACCTGCGAAAGACCATTGTTCATATGTTCTCTTTTTGCTGCTAGCAAACTAGGGAAAATAGAGTGGTGGTTTTCCGTTGCCTTCCACCCCGCAGTATCCCAGCCGTTACAGTCACTCTGACCACGCCTGGGACTAATGTCCAAGTTGCCGTACCAATCACTATGATTTCCGCCAACTTGGCTACTGGAGAACTGCTGGCTTCTCCCAGAACACTCTTCGTCTGGCTACTCCATTTAGACCAATTCGGTAGGGGTGGCCCTTCTGGTAGTGAACTAGTACCGACACAGCTCTAAATTTCACTGTAGCACGCAATCCTCCCCACCCGACACATAAGTGTCTTCGTAAAGGTGGTGTTTATCGGGGAGGGATATTATTATAATGAACGCAATATGATAACACCACAGTTTGGATTAAGGCCTAACAATATACCTAAAGCCATTTTATTTGACTGCAATTTCGCAGTGATGATTAGACGCACATCGTTATGTTCATTTTTTAATATAATAATTTATATATTGCAGTGATTCAAAAATGTATTTTGTCCAGTAGTTAGCTCTTCTAAAGCTCACAGGCTGTCTCTCGAAAGCCAAGTAGTAGTATACGTCCTATTGCTATTATTGCAATTACAAATATCAATATCCAAAAATGCCTCAAGTTCTTTTTTCACTTAGAGATAGTCAACTCAGGTAAGTAAACAGAAACAAATGAAAAAGGAAAATGGAGGCCTTGAACGTAAAACATAGAAAAGTTCACCAGTGTTCTGAAGCATATTTTTAAATCACTCTAGACCCTACTGATAGGAGCGAAACACGCGGTTTTGGTAAGTTGGAATTATTCGTTTCTCTCCACGTAGCAAAAATAAAGCAAAAATGAAGTGTCTGTCACTGGTGGTTTTCGTGACCGAAATGGTCAGTTGCGCCTGAGTTTTCGTAGAGGCAACACGTCCTGTGCTCGATTTGGTGCTGATTCTTCAAGTGGTGATTTTTTTGTGAGTTTTTTGCTGTTCTTTATAGTTTTCAGCAAGTGAGCTTACGATTTGATTAGGGTGTTTTCTTCCCATTTTTGTTGAGTGTAGTGCAAGATTACGGCTGAATAAGATGACCAATATTAGGCTTAACACTTTTCGAATTAGTTTTCAAAGTTTTTCAAAAGTCCCCAATTCGATTTCGCTCCACAAGTGGATACGAACCACTTTTGAACTTTCACAAGATGCAGTTCTCAGCATCGAACTCAATTTTCCACGTAATATTTTATATATCAAATTAATTACGCAACAGCTGTGTGAACAGGTTATTAATAAATTTGACAATAAAGTGACGTATGTAGATGGCGAAGGCACCTTCAACCTTCCACTTGACTCGGCTTCTCATACAATTAAATCGGTACGTATCCACGCGGTACCTATAGAAATTACTGATACCCAAGTGAAACAGGTGTTTCAAGTTTATGGTGACATTCTTAGCATTAGTGATGAACTTTATATTGACGGTCATTACTATAAAGTACGAACTGGCCGCGAAGTTGTGAAAATGACTCTTAAAAACAATATTCCTTCCTATATTACCCTTCGCTGTTGGGCGACGTACCCCGGACAAAGAAAAACTTGTGCGAGGTGTGACAGCGACAAGCATTTGGTGGGAACAACGGGGCAAACTAACTTTGAAACAAATCTATAAAGAATACAGCAGATATCGGTCACAGCGATTTCATGAACAATATAATTACTACTCTCAGCTTCTACAGGACTATCATGCAGCATTTCTCAACGGTGAACTTGTACTTCCACAAATTAAACAGGTAAAAGCTTTTTTGTTAACATTACACCGCCAAATCTCCACGGTATTACTGTTCACAGCAAACTCTCCTCCGAGTCTTGTACACTTCAGTGCTGAACGTCGCAGAGGTAAGCAACAGATTATTCATAATGTACTGGATAACAAAGGTGTTTTATGTGAAGAAACTAATATCATTCCATACTGTGTGCAATATTTTGTGGATTTATATAGCAACCATGATATTCCGTAAAATGATGACGGTGTCTTCGATAGCTTGAACCCTCACCTGGCTGAAATCCAAGCAGAGCTTGATGCTCCCTTTTCTGTAGCAGAAATTCAGCATGCTCTCCACCATAAAAAAGAATAAATCCAGGGCATTGACTCCCTACCTTACGAATTTTACCAATCGTTTCCAGATCTTTTCATTCCTTTTTTTACTGAACCTTTTCATTCCTTTTTTTAATGCCTTTCGATCTACTTATCAATTCGTCAAAACATTTCTGCACAGTATTCTAATGATCATTCCTAAGCAGGCCAAGGGCACGCGAATCAATCATTTTCAACCCATTAGTCTTGTCTGTTGTGATTATAAACTTCTCGCCAAAGTTCTAGCAGCCCGTTACGTTCTACTTTAAGTTTCATTCTGTTACCGGAACAATTTGGCCACGATCAGCAGCATCCTATCTACCTTGCTTTAGCGAATATTAGGGACACTATAGCATATTTTGAAAATCTTCCGAATTTAAATGCCGCGCTTCTGAGCACTGACTTTTCTCAAGCGTTCGATAAACTAAGCCATCAGTACTTATTTTCAGTTCTCAGAGGCTCCGTTTCGGCCCAATATGATTAAATATGCTTAAGGCGTTATACGCCCAGCGTACTCCCCAAATTATACTGAACGGAGCTTTAACTATGACCTTCCCAATTAACGGGGGGCTTCTTCAGGGGTGCCCTTTATTCCCCATGCTCTACAGCATTGCTGTTATGCCAATTATGCATGATATCCGGACTGAAATGGCGGGGTTGTGTATCCCTCCAGCTACCATTAAACTTCAGACTTACATACATTATTTATGCTTCTTCTTTCCTTCACAGCGGGATTTAGATACCATTCTTAGTAATCTTCAGATATTTAGTCAACAGTCCGGTGCAGAATTACATCCCATGAAAACTAAACTATTCTGTTTGAATAATGCGTCTTCTTGCACTTTTGTCTCCCCCTTCTCCGTAGTTTACACTCATAAAATTCTTGGCATTATTTGGCATAACAATATAAAAGTAACTATTCAAGCAACATATGGAGCTGTTGTTCCTAAGGTCGCGAACATGCTTTATAAACACAAAGCGCGAAATCTTACATTACATGAGAGAGCGACCTTCTTAAACTTGTTTGTTTCCAGTTTATTGTAATATAGTATGACGATTTTTGAACTTTCTGTATCACATGCCAATACACTTAACAAACATCTGTTTGCCTCTTTGTGGTATCAAACACTACTTCACGTTCATCGTAGAACTGTGTGTACCAGTAAGCAAGTAGGAGGGTTAGGGATTAAAGACGTGGCTCTTCAAGGTCGTTGTCTGTTATTAAACCACACGTGCAAACTCTTAATTTCCTTTTCTGAGTCTTTCTATACTTGTCACAACATACGATGTCTTAGACACGTGACTCTCAGTGCACCTATTTCTATCCAGAGCTGGTCTCAACCTTATCATTACCTCCGCACCGTCAGTTTAGACATCGCGTATGCTCTTACCAGTCACACAACTATTGAAGACATGAGTGTCAAGGAATTGTATACTTATTATGCAAATGTTCTCTACACCCCCGTAAATGTGTCACACAAATTGTTCTTGGGCACAAATTTGGCATAATATTAATTCGCCTTTTTTACCACCTAGAATGAGAAACTTATGGTATAGTTTAGTGCATAACATATTTGTTACTAACAGTAGAGCATGCGAAATCGGTCTCCGACCTGATGCTCAATGCCCCCGATGTGGACAAGTTCATACACTTACCCATCGCTTGCGAACCTGTCCTTACACTCAGCCTCTGTGGCGTAGTTATACAAACATTGTAGCACGCATACTCCGTGTTGATCCACAGTTTATTACTAGTGTGCCGTTTTTCCTATTGAAGGATTTTAAATATTTTCCACGTCCTAAACACAATACTATAGTGTCGTTAACTATTCACACCGGGTATATTACTTACAGAAAATGAGCTGATGACACAAGTAATGTACGTTTATAAACTACAGTGTTCCTTTGAAACAATGCCTCCATATCTACGCTTACGTCATTTTGCCCACTACTTGACTCCTGTTTATTGATCTTATCTGTATCTGTGTGTGAATTTTGTGTGAATATTTTTAATGTGATTTCTTTTCAATTGTGTTGCAGTGGTATCCTTTGTGTTTTGTGATTCTTTTTCTATTTTCAATATTATATATACATATGTAATTTTTGCAATAAAAAATGACTTAAAAAGAAAGAAAGTACTAGCGCAACGGGATAGTAATTATAATTTCTTTTCGTGTGGGTTCAAACCGGGCAAAGGAAAGGTTTTTATGTTTATATTTTATTTTTAAAATTTTCAAAACACTTTTTCTTCATTAAAATAAGACGAAAGTAATACTCAAAATATGATTACGTTATGTGTGCAGTTTTGCCACATGAATCCACAGTGTAAGTAGTAATAGTAGTAGTAGTAGTAGGAGGAGCGTGTTAGAAGCTCCGCAGGGCTCCTTTCGTTCCACCTTGACCGCCATGATGTAAATTTAACCTCAACTGCTTCTTCAATTTTTTCTTCTTCAATTCCAACAAAGTGACAATGTTCTTTTATTACTACTATAATACGCAATACATACACCAGAAGATTTGGACAATCGCTAGCTGCAACCAATCAGAAACGTGTTTTTAGTTTCAATGGCTAGGGTCCAGGGTGAAAAAAAAATATGCTGTTCAGAGACGCTGTCTACAATACAGTAAGCAGAGTGGATCGGTGGGTCAGAGTGGGTCACAGAGGGTGGTGGGTTTCAGTGGGTCACGCTGGATGATGGGTCGCAGTGAGTCACATGCTGTTGACCCCGATCCACTCACCCACTCAGAAAACTTGGCCCATTGGGTCCATTTCAACTCTGGATTTGACACTACATACAAGATGGAAGAACAAAAATTGCATGTTCACCATATTTTAGTTTTACTTCAGGCAAGGGAAGAACACGCAAATAGTGTTTGCGATTTTTGCTGTCCTGAATGTTTCTATGTTTTTGTCCCTGTTCTTAAAGAGTTTTAGTGGAAAACTTTAAAAGTGAGCAAAAAGCGTAAAAATAGTAAGCATGGTATTGAGGAAGGTTCGTTAAATTAGTTAACTTTAACAAATAATCCAGTGACCTGAAACACGAGATTCCAACCAATATGAGTATCTGTCCAATGCCGTGTTGTGGAAAATCAGGACCCGAGGCGAGAGCATACGGCAGCGCCTCCGTACATATGAGTTGCCAATTTAAAGTTGACTTCTTTGGACTATTCTTTCTGCATAATACTTTACTATTTTATCATGAATGAAATCAGAAAGTTTCAGCATTATTGCAATGGAATCATAAAAGTGTGTAACTAATGAATTCACTGCAGCTCCATTTTTTTTCTTCTTCCAAAATAGTGATGTCTTAGAGTGTACGGGGTTTCGGGTTCGATTCCCGGTGAGACAGCCTTTGTGATTTTAACTGTCCTCGATGTTTCTGTGTTTGTATCCCTGTCGTTCACGGTGATTTGAAAAGAGTCAAGTAAACGAGTAAAGCAAAGTAGTTCAAGTAAGTTACTGAGACACATTCGGTGTGTCAGTTAACTTAAAAAATGAGTAGTGTCTTAAGCGTTAGTTTCATAATGTTGGGGACGCGACTTCGATACCGGCTGTGGCAATTCAGCAAATTTTTATAATTTGCAACACTGATGCTTCTGATGTATACTAACATGAAAAATATTAAATTTCTCTCGGTCTAAGAGTTGAGACGACTTCTAAATCTAAGAGTTGTAAACCTAAGAAACATCTGACATACTGTATATCTTTTCTGTTCCTATGAATACCTTCGACTATGTTACTTTTTCTTTCCTTCTGTGGTAATAATAATAATAATAATAATAATAATAATAATAATAATAATAATAATAATAATAATAATAATAATAATAATAATAATAAAGGAGCAACATAATTACAATACCAATTACATAAACATTATCTTCCCATTAAGAAAAAATAATAATTGCCACGATGGGATTTGTACCCAGGTAGCTGGAATGGGAGTTCCCTGCTTTCGCATTTTTTTAAAAAAACAAATCGCCCCAACCGGAGTATTGTTCGCCACTGGCACCTCATGTCTTTTCGACGTATTCCAAAAACTACAGATACACGAACACAGAAATACTGAGGATAGTTAAAATTCCGACCTTGCTCTTCAGAGGAATTCGAACCCCTAGTGGATTGCGCCTCATGATCAGAAGCCAAACGCCCGAGATCACTGGGCTAGTGCCACTGGCTCAATTTGCCACAAATTCCTCATTTGAATATAAGAAAATGAACTAGTAGTTATGGAACATTAACATAGAACTGTCTATTTCTACGCGTGCTGATACAATTCAAAGAATGCGAAAACAATTTCTGTCGTCTTATCTTCTTTGGAAGTTAGAAGTTATGGTAAAGACGAAATGTAATATAAATCGGGACCATTCCTGTAACCGACGACCAGCGCCGTAACTTATTTTTTTTCTGGGGGGCAAGCATTAATAAACTTATTTGGTCACCCTACAAAAAGTTGTTTTTCTAATTCTTGGGCCCCTCTTTCCAACTTTCTCTTAATTTTTATGGCCGCCCCCAGAGCCTGTGGGCCCTCCCGCACGACAAGGCCTGTGGTTCCGTTAGTAACTCCCTGGGACCATTCCATACATGACAAAATTATTAAGGAGACAATATTGATAATCTCAAAGCCATACGAATAAATATTATTTCTAGAGCCCCTAATAGTAGACATTTGTTACTGAAATGGATCCATTAGTCATTTTTGTTCTATTTACCTCTTGTGTGCTGTTTTGTTTATGTAATGTAGCGACCCTATTTGATGCTTCATTTCTAATTTCATGCTCGTATCGGATATGAAGTAAGAAAAATTTGCCTCAAAATGGGCCCCCTCGAGCGGCGGGGAGCTTCTCTGGGGGGCAGCTGCCCCCTGCCCCCCACAAGTTACAGCTCTGCCGATGACGTAGCCTCAACTTGAAGAACGTTTCGTGATATTTTCCTCACTGAGGAACGTCTATATAACTAGTTTTTGAGTTAAACAAGGAAATCTCGAGTAAGTGAAGATACTGACACAAGTTGCTTATATTTTCTTGTGTATATTTTTATTTATATTTTGTTTATATTTGATTGTTTTTGTTATATTAGAGTATCTTGTTTATATTTTTCCATTAAATGATTTTAACTAGGTATTAGTTTGTGTGGAAGTTAAATGGCCTTATTTGAGTGGTTAGCGCATTGAACTTCTATTCTGTAGACACGGATTCGAATCCCGGCCACGCTGAAACTTTTTTCAAGTGTTCCTCTTTCAATTTCAATTTCAATGCATACTCAGTGTGACAAGGAAGATCTTATCTTACCTAGAAAGAAAAAGATGTTGGAATAAAGATAATTGGAGAAGGTCTGTCAATGGAGACAGTGGTTTACAAACTTATTTCCAGCAGTTGTTCTAGATTTGATATTTTCAGCTACTTTCAAGCATTTTCTGATTCATGTGTGATCAGTGTTTTAATTTATTTGAATATACAGTATATAATGAAACAATACATTACATAAACGCAATATTGAGATTAACATATGATGTTCATTGGAGAACACACTCTGAACCAGAGAGATTGATCTCAGAATGGAGAAATGTATCGTGCGTTATCTACTTACAATTTTACTTGCATAAAGACTTGATTCAGTGCTACCAACTGCTGTCAGTGCTGTGAAAAGTTACGAGTAAGTTGGGTTGCATCTGTCTAGGCGTTCTCACAACTGCAAATTACCTGGACCCCAAGTAATGGAATTAGAGCACTTAGGGGGGATATACTTTTGTGGTTGGGTGTACTATCACAGTACCATAATCATACATTATAGAATCGTATCATAAATGATAATATGTCTTAAATATACATCATAAATATTATTTTGTCAGTAACTTGAATGCGGTTTGTTTCTGTGACATAGAGAAAATATCATAATTGTAAGCTACAATAGTAAAACAAGTAGACTCTATTCATATTAACGAGTTCGTTCGACAGTTAATCACAAAACAAGAGCATACTCATCACGAACACTCACGTATGCTCCCAAACGCATACACACACAATTAGTGCCCGTTGCTCACATTTATTTAGCCTCGATTTTATCACTAATAACTGGATATATATGAGATGAGTATTCACTTTTACTGGCAACTATGCAAGGCTGTTCTCGTTATTTCATTTGTTTTGGTCATTGTTCGACTGAGCGAAGTGAAGTTCTTGTTCTCTTTGGCCCTTGTTACTTAAAACCAATGACAAATTCATAGTTTTGCATACTGGTAGTTGTTACTGATAGCATGTCTTATCAGTAAGTAAGGATATCGAATTAAACTACGTTCTCGAGGAAGAGAGCGCCAAAAACTTACCAATTTCATTAGTATTAGGATGCTAAAACGTAATGAGCCTTTGGAGACATTTATCGAATTAATATTGTAAGGTGTAGATTGTAGAAATTATTTGCGTTTTTGCGTAAAGTTTACTTACCTTTATGGCGCAATACATTAAGACTGATAATAATAATTCCAACATTTTATGCATATTATCTACTAACTTCAACTATTTCTCTCAGAAGTCAAAAGATATTAGACCTGATCCGCTGCAACTCATATACCCTGAGATTTGTGACACGCCATCTCGTACACGAAAAGCACAATACCATTTAGACTACTTGATACTGAGATTTAGATTGGAGCTCTGATGTATAGGCTACCACGTAATTCATAAGTGCACTGCTGGATTGCATAATAGAGTGGAAGCAAATAAACAGTAGTGACACTTCTTGTTGCAACTGTATTAACTTCGTAGTTATATTCATGTACTGATTGCAGAGTACGCTCCCGACTTCGATTCATGGATAGAATATATTCGGTATCGTCAGGTAACCATGCTATCAGATAACTAATCAGCTCAATTATGCACCTCAACGATCGTTGCTAAATTCTTTGAATTATTTTATACTTAACCAATCTAATGTATTGCTCTCTCTAACAAGAATGCTGGAAGAGGCTTCTCTAAGTTTTTTTTTTTAATAATAAGGAACTATTAATACAGAAAGATGGTTCAAATTTTAAGTTTTGGAATGTAGCATGGCATTTTGGACTTACAACTTTAGAGGCGATGAAATTTTAATATACAAAGTATCCGTTCTCAAAAATAATTTCATGGTATGTTGTTGGCGATGGTGTTGTTTACCACGATTTTGACACAATATTTTTATTGTGATTTTATCATAGGGTCTATCCCATTATCGTGAAAATTGACACACATGTGACACAAAAGGTAAGAATTGTCAGGCACCTCTTGTTTTGATCCCCTGTGAATAAGTAACAAGTGATCTCGGCTTTGGTATAAAAATAGATCTCATTAGCCCTGCTGCTGAAAAAGAACATAAGCTCCAAACAAGCAAATACAAAACATCATTAATATCACAATAGCTTGATACATGGATATAATTGCATTTTCTCTTTAAATGCAGTTCTTAATATTACCTCCAGTTATATAATATTCTATTTTTTTCCGTTATGCTATACAACTAAAAATCTGGGTTTTATACACTTCAGAAAAATATTTCAGTTTTACGTCCCATATTATACCGTGTATGCTAAAGAAGACGGTGATGATGAGAACTATGAGGGAGAAACTATGATTTTTAAACTGTAAATGTATTTATTATTATTTAAAAAAAACAATATAACACAGACACCAATCCAGTTTTCTTCATCGACTAGCTTAATATTACTTAGGATTCTTATATCAAGTTACTCCAGCTGCAGCGTTCCTTAAGTGGCAGGGCATATACCTCTGTTGCGTGGGTTGTCTGCTTCCCTATCAGCTCGCACCAAGTGGATTTTGTGGTGAATTTGCTCGTGTGCGTTGATTTTCGTGTGATTCTGTGCATGAATTTTCGTGGATCATGTGTGTGGAGTTTCTCGGGATTCTCCCTTTTTCTCCTACTTTCCCGTTCCATCATTTCATCCATTCTCATCATCATCGTCTTTCATAGCCTACACGACATAATCGCGGTACGTAAAACTGAAAGATTTCATTTTCATCAGGTCACTCAAAGGCAGTCAGGCTTTAAGTATACACGTTGAAATCATTATTTATGCAATACCACAATCAGTGCCTATGAACATAGGTACTCATACAATTCTTTTAAAAGTTGTAACGTAAGCTACACATAAAAGCACACGAAGCCTGTTGTCACAGTAACTTTATTTAGTACCTTTACGTAAATGAGAATTATTTGAAACCTGAGTTAATACACTGATTAATGTCATCATGTTTGGTTCACAAACCGAACTTAGGAAGCATAATCTTACACATACTTAGGAAATAAAAATCAAGGATATTAGAATCACAATAATTCGATAGAACATTACAGATAACATTTAGTGTAGTTTATACTAGGAGAATAGGTCTTGTTAACACGCTATTTCTATATACAGGAAGTACTTTACCTGTTAGGTAACTTTCCTTTTACTATTTCACTAAATGTTTCTCTAGTTTACAGTAATAAACTGCAATATAAAAGCATTTCCTGAAGCTTTTAATGCGGCTCAGAGGGGGGATTCAACATATGACGTCACTCTAAACAGCTTATTCCTGTTGCCATAACGTAAGCAGCACATTTTTGAATTGTTTGAAGCTTTGCATTTCCATAACTAATAATGATAATAATAAAATCTGTGATTTGTAGTATTTGCTGTATTGAAGACTAGTTCTGCACGATGTAATAATTAAATCAAAATTTTTGGTCAGAAAGGAAATGTCCATTGATGTCAATGACCGCAAAGCGTTTTTGAAGAGAGAAAGCTGGGGTCGACTCGGAAACCCTTGTAATATAGCTAACATAAAGAGTTACCAACCATACCATAATTATGGTGCGCATATTGTAGTGACAAGTCCTGCATCATGTACTGTACTAGTGGATAGAAGCCTATCCCTAATTCAGTGCATTCTTCGGTACTAATTTATTTATTTCATAAAGATTAACAGAAAATGTCAAAATATGCTGGTCGAGAGACACCTTCTGCTACAGCAGTTCTGACCCATTGTTGTTTTTTAACTTTGCTTTTTTTCATTCATGCAAACTCCACAGCTTTCTCAGTCCCCCAAAATTCAAGCTGTTAGGTAAAACGGAAATTCTTTCCTTTCTTCATCAAAAAGAAAATCTAAGATGAGCCATGACCAGGGAATACCGAATAGCTAACAGTTAGGGTGGACTGTTTAAACAGGGGCATCATTGATTTCTAATAGGGTCAGAGGAACATTTACCGTTCAGCGAAGTTTCAGCTCCAAATAGTCGGCATCTAGAAAAACGAAAAGACGTTCCGCCCATGTCTTTCAAAGAGGAAAACTAATTTAGATTTTAGAGGCAGCATTTTCTACAGTTTGGCGTCCTCTTGTATATTTCCCTCTTATTTCTCTCTCTCTTTCTCCCTTTAATAAGTATATTTGATTATTTGTATGTGGTCACACCCAGCAACAAAGTTCATGTGAGATTTCGTCCTGACTGGATCGCGATTTTTATTTGTGCCAAGTGTCAATGTGGCAATGGATGTTACAAAATACTTTCCAAAGAAACAAAAACTTTCAAAAGATAGAGATCTTTCAGCGCCACCAGATAAAGTAAATTAAGTTAAAGATTCCTCCGCCTTATAATACTGGCTATCTTGGGATGAAGAATTTTACCAGTGAAAGTTTTTCAAAATCACTCAAAAATAAACATCAGTCAGTTGCTAGTGTAGTTAGTGTTCTAGACGTAGGATGATATTTATAAAAATTAAACAATAAACGATTATGTTAGTTATACACTTCTAAATAATCCTTGGGTCCCACTTCCAAGTTATGATTGTAAATAAGATGTAGAGAAGGAAATTGATCGAATTGACATCAATGACTTACTGATTATTCATCGTGGCTCGTATACCTAGGTATTTAGCAAAAAAAAAAAAAAAAGTTTTGTGTAGACATTGTGTTATTTATTGGCCTCAAGTACATTGTGTGATTCAGGCTGGATTCATAGTACGTGCTTTTCCTAAGTATGATGATTTTTACAAGTCAACACGAGAGCATATAAAACCGTTTTGGCATCGTAAGGCTGTAGACTCTTTTTTTTTTATGTGGACAAACGTAAGTCAGCCAGTATAGCGTGACTGAGAGACTTTGCTTATAACAAAGAAGTTGAACAGAACTGTCAAAAAAATTTCCTATTGTGTCTTTTTTTTTTTACATAATTTGCCACATCAAGGCAAAAATCCACTTCCGGCGTCTCCCATGATCTCGAGTTTAGAGTCGATGCAGGGGACAGTCTATTAAGAATCATTTCAAAACATGCAGCGGAAATACTAAATATACTTCAAAATCTAAATGAAGTAATAAATATATACGGGAATATTGAACTTGGTGACCTGATTTTAACATTAAATGATAGCATTGCCTTTTCAGTGTTAGCAGGCCAATCTACCGACGTAAGGGGTTATTGATAGAAGTCCGTTTAGTTGATAATAACGGTAGTAGTGCATACATTCGTGGAGAATTTCTTAAATTTGCATAACTTATTTTTTTATTGTTATTTGTTTATTTGTTTATTTCTCGGTAACTACTGAACAGATTAGAACCAAATTTGGTAGGCGGATAGCCCATGACCAAGAAAATAAAAATTAATATATTTGGTGGCCCGGGTCGGCTAAGAACAGGCTAGCCTCAGCTCGGCTCGAATGTAATTATCTCTTAAGTGGTATTCTATTTATCGGTAACTACTGGTAGGATGTGAATGCATTTCAGTGGACAAGTAACTCATGATATAAGAACGCTATGTTTAGTAGCCAGACTCGACCAGTGAAGACTTCGCTCGGATCGGAATTCTAAGTGAGCTCCTTTGTGGCTAAGCGATTAGCGTACGCGCATTTGGCGTGGGAGACCCGGGTCCGATTCCCGGCAGAAATCATATGGTTCGGATTCTACGTTAATCAGTAGGATATAGCCTCGCTGCTGAAAGGGACGTTAAACTCAAAATCAACTCAAATCAACGGAATTCTAAGTGGAAATATTTATTGCTAACTACTGGCCGAATCTGGACAAAATTCTGAAGACAACTAGTCCATCGTGCGAGGAATAAAGATCGCTGTACTTGTTAGTCGTACTCTGTAAAGGTTAGACTTGACTTACCTTGTATATGTTACTTTATTCTCCATTAGTTATTGCCCAGACCTGAATGAAATTTGATGTGCAAGTAAATAGTCCATGATGTAGGAAATAAATATCGACATATTTGGTGGCCGGGTTCGGGCAGGGACAGGCCTGGCTTGTCTCAGCTTCTTTTTTGTGTGATAAGTTTACTTTATTTCTTGGTAACTACAGGCCGGAGATGAATAAAATTCGGCGTCCAAGTAGCCTATTAGTACCGTCAGTTTATGATTTAACATTGAACTAATTTATATAAAGCGGAAACTTTGTGTGTTTGTTCATTGGTCGATCGTCATACCTCCCTGAAAAATACCCCCCCCCCCAAAAAAAAAAATGATGAAGGATTTCGGAGCTATGACATAATCAATATGGCCGCCGCAGGAAGTTGCAGCTTTATCTTTAAACATGCGTAATTTCTCAACAAAGAGAAATATGCTCTTCCTTGTTGCGCCAAAATGTGGAGAATTGATTGGAAAACACAAAATGAAAGGCATTGTACAGTATGTACCTCACTGGTATTGGGTGAAATTATTGAGTGAAAAATGTGGTTGTGTTATTGCACTCATGCGTTAGCACTGATTCCGTTCCGTTCTGCTAAATTAATAAATCACAATGGAAGTCATATAAAGTTGAAACTTTGTTTGATTGTCCATTGGTTTGTTCTCACCTAGCCACGAAAAGTCTCCAACAATCCGGAGGATGGTTTGGCTGCCATATTGGAAAATCGTAGCATCCTTTATTTCTAGGCTTAGTTACCTTTTATACATGGTAAAATGTAAACCATTCGCTGTAAATACGAAAATATGGATAAGAATGAATATTATAAGATGGTTGAAAAAAGATATTTCATTATTTGTCACACAAATTCCGGGAAGGAGTGTGGACAGATATGTGCATTGAGCAGTGGCTCATGAGATCCATTAAAACAACTGGAGATCTAACAAGAGGACAGGGAATAACTGATTGAAACCTTGTTAGATAGATACTTGCATTGCCGGTGTGCACAAAACTCTGCCCTTCTGTGGAAGAGTTTTGAGGTGTTACGATCACTTCATCTGAACATGTGAAAATGCGTAACTCTCGTCAACAGAGAGATGAAGGTGATATTAGAAACATTTTAGACAGGTTTTCTGCTCATAATCCTTTCTCCACAGCTTACAGTGGACAACTTACATCTCTATCTACCGGAGTGGCTTCAAGAGAGCACATTAATTGTGACAGAGCAGAAGAGTTTATTGAAGCACTGCAAGAAATATACTGCAAAACTTCTGTGTCCATAAACTTTACCGTAAAAACAAAATCTGACCTTTATCTTCAATAGATACTGCAATGACAGTTAGATGAGATTAAGTGCCAATTAACACACAACAGATATTCTGGAGAATTTTGCGTATCATGAAGGAAAGGTCAGATTTCTGTAAGTATCTGTAATATGAACTTGCACCCAAACCATCCAATATATTCAGTGCATGAATGATGCGTAAAACTCAAAAATCAGTTCTCTCTAATCTTCTAGCTACACTAACAACATGTAATAATGTATTCTGCCACCCCTTTCGTCACTGTTCTTAACAGACGGTGGATTCCTCTTGCATAAAATTGTTTAGCCAAAGCCAGCTACATATGAAGATGTATTTCAATCATATGTGACATACTTTTAACTCATTTCCTATCTGAGGCCATTGTAAGTTTTTACAGATATCAACGTTTTACTACGAAGTCAGAAGAAAGAAAGCGAAGAAGCAATCTGAAGCGTTCTCCAGACATTCAGTTCACTCGCATGATACATAGTTATGTCTCCCAGGAAGCTTTTCTTAACAACGAGGCCAACGAATGTCGCATAATACGTTTTCTTTCTGATTGATTACAGAACGCTGGAGTAAAGGTAATTCAAGCTGATGATGATGCAGATGAACTTATTGTGCATACAGCATTAAGTGTGTGAAAGTGACGTAAACATAAAAGTGACTTTTGTAGCAAATTACACCGATACACTGATCATGGTTATTGCTAGATCGTGTCCAGGAGCATCCATAACCATGCTAATGCCTGACCAAAATTGTATTATTGATATAGCAAAATTACTACTGGTTTTGGGAGAGATGGCTGATGTCTTACTTTTCTGTCACACTATTTCCGGCTGCGACACCACAACAACTATATACAAAAAAAAAAGAGAGAGAGAGAGAGAATAAACCCAATTGCAGTTTGCTAAAAAAAAAATAGTTCGAGACGCAGTTAGTGTTTCCAAGCATGCTAATGCAACGGCGGATAAGATCACTGCTGCACCAGAGTATTTTTTCTTGGCACTCTGTGGTAGAGGAGAATCACAAAACTTGAATGCATTAAGGCATTCTATTTTTACTGAAGTTGTAGCACGTCAGACTATTGCTGAGAAGTTTGAAATCACTTCTCTTCCGCCAATCAGAGAAGCAGCACTCCAGCATGAATTCAGAACTTATCACCAGGTACAACAATGGCTTGGTAAAATGTTAAGTCCTAGAGACTGGGGAAGGATAAATGTTGGGAATAATTTATTGCCAAATGCTACGACTGCACCTCCTGCTCCAGAGGATTTGCTTAACCTAATCAGTTGTGGTTGTAAAAATGGTTGAAGTAGAAGATGTGGATGTAAGCAGGCAGGTCTCACATGTTCACAAATGTGTTTTCATTGCAAGAGTACAGCATGCGAGAATGTCCTGATAATTATGAAGACCAAGCTGTAAAATACATAAGTAAATATAGTGATTTTGTTTATAAATCTTACTACCATGATCGTAATGATATCGCCTTTCGTAAAATACTACATTGGAAAACAATAGAGCTTTATGCCAAAATCAACCTAACGTAATTTGTAACTTACTTGTCAGCTTTTAGCATTACATATGCTTTACCTACTATTTGATTCTGCCATGAATTTGGAATATTATCACGCTACCTGAAATATACACAACTTCGATATACACAGATTATCATCCAGAAGAGCCACAGGACATCCTGAGACTAAAAAATTTTTAAAAAAATAAAAAAATAAAAATAATACATCCTTATAATATGATAAATATTTGCCAACACTTCTGAAATTATATCAAATGAAGCACAATTCATATCAAGCATGGACTAGAATATCTTCGCGAACAAAACGACACTTTATTTTCATGTTTACACCGAATGGTTTACATTTTACACTGTATAAAGGACAACTAGCATCAGTGGCGTAGGGAAGGGGGCAGAGGGGCCGGGCCTCCCAAAGAGGTCCGACAATGTACTTTGGTACTTTGATGTTTGTAATTTTTTATATATTTTCATGTTTATATATTTTTAGTTTGTACTTTTTCTATATGTACCTATAACAGCACTTGCCCCCCCCCCCCAAACACATCCTGGCTAGGCTACTGACTAGAATAGATATAAAAGTTGTTGTCATTTTCCAATATGGACCCCAAACCTGCCTCCGGATTTTTGGAGACTTTTCATGGAGAGGTCAGGACAAACCAATGAACAATCCCACATAGTTTCAACTTTATATGATTTTCCTTTGCGATTTATTAAATTTTTAGCGCAACGGAATCAGCGCTAACACATGAGTGCAATAACACAACCACATTTTTTACTCAATTATTTCACGCAAAATCAGTGAAGTACATACAATATATTTCATTGTGTGTTTCCCAATCAATTCTCCACATTTTAGTGCAGAAACGATGAGTCTATTTCTATTCTTTGAAAACTACGCATGTTTAAAGATAACGCTGCAACTTCCTGTGGCGGTCATATTGATGACGTCATAACTCCAAAACCCGTCATCTGATTTTTCGGGACCTTTCAGGGAGAGATGAGGATCGACCAATGAAAAACCACACAAAGTTTAAGCTTTATATAAATTACTTCAAGGTTTTGTCAAAATTTGAGCTAATTTGACTCGGCTATATATCTCCGAGGAACTACAAATCCCAATATTTTGTACCCAGGCTTGGCCAAATAGAGGTTTTGCTTGACAACAGAGGCCGTTCCACACCTTTGGAAAGCAGGTTTGGTTTATTTTGGATTATTATTATTATTATTATTATTATTATTATTATTATTATTATTATTATTATTATTATTATTGTAGTAGTAGTAGTAGTAGTAATTCTTGTAATTCCTAATACCATTTTATAAAACGCGATGCAAAAGTTTTGTGTTCACCCATGTTTAACTCAATGATTAGTTTATTTGCATTAACACTTAAAAATATTATAATATGAAAACGAGTTCAGTGCAGGGGCGTAAATAAGGGCTCCGCAGAACCCGCATTGTGGTGGGCCCGAAGCCATCACGGGGCCCCAAATCGTGATGTAGAACGTAGAGAAGGCGCCCCATTCCACGTTGTCTGCGGGGTGGCCCCCAAGCCCTTAGTTACGCCACTGGTTCAGTGATTCGTGATCTTAAATATTTCGTTCAAGAGACTAGTCACCGTCTGGTCACAAGCTGGAACATTTTATCATAGCAGACAAATATTATCTATTTGTCAATCGAAATTGATTGCTAAATGGACGATGATTGAAATGGTCGAAAATTGGAATGATCCTGAACCGAAAAATATTGTTCATGCTATTCGTGTGGTTGTTTTTTTTTTTAATTATTGCTTTGTTTATTTTCTAATATTTGCATTTATTTATTTATTTTCCACAGCACAACACTCCGATTCTTCACCCAGCTCGCTACTCTATGAACGCATTCCTCTTGACTTTTGACTCCTCCCGTAAATCAAGATGCACCTGAAAGGAACACAGTTTTAAGCTCAAAAGGATATCAAGTCTAACCTAAAACCTACTTTCCGAGGAGGGTTTCTAGATCTGTTGCGAGCTATGCAACCATGAGCGAATATTTCTCAGACAGGGGTTGCATATATCATTACTTGAAATTGGGTTTATATCGCATAACCGTAGGAACATTTACTGGAAACTGAAAATATCACACACAAACATTGCAAAACTTCAAACTAAGCAAAATAAGGTCGATTCAAATGTTATCATTTGACTTGTGACGCCGTTTGGTTATTCTTTCTTCAGATTTTAATCCTTAACCTAAATGCATACCTTTTGTCTATTTTAACATAGGAAGCAAGCAATGTTTTAATAAGTAATTATTTTAGGATGTAATCAAGCAAAATGTTTGTGTCGTTTCGAAACTACAGAGAGTAATGAAAATGAAGAAGTCTCAAAGTTTAAATAAATATCTAAGAAATGGATGTGAAAAGAATTTTCCCTTTTATTTATTGTATGTATCTCCGTTTGATGAGCATTTAAATGACAGTCTACTCCCACATGGACTCTACGAATATGTTCCTTCACAAAGGAAAGCTTAGTTCGTTCATTGTCGGGTACTTGTGAAAGCGAAAGAGAATTGCCATTCATTATAGGCTTACGAATTCATGTCAGTACAAACATTCCCATATGAATAAAAAGCTTATAAGCGCTTATGAAACTATTCAAAACAACTATAAGAGATTACTCACCACTTTAACCATTTAAAGAGTTCAGCCATCACGGTAATTACTTCTGACATGTGTATCAAGAAATAAAAATAATAAAGGTATACATATATTGAGATCAAGTACCACTTGTTGTATATGAGGGGATGTAGAACAATCATTCCCAACCAGTGTGTCGCGACACAATGATGTGTCGTGTAGCTCTACGGGCTGTGTCGCGATCTTTTAGAATATAAAAAATTAACACTGCGCTCAAGAAAGCCGCTAAACTTCATATGATACATTTTAGTTTTACCATGAAACCTGTAATAATTAGCTAAAATAAATTTTGAGACACCTATATCAACAGGGGTTCCCATCCCTTAATTACCATTCTACACTAAATTTACAATTTTCCTCTCCAAATTTACCTTTTGCCCCATATTTATTATTCTACCTCCAAAATTTATCATTCTGGCCTCAAATTTGCCTTTATTGACTCAAATTTGTTCTTTCCAGTTTGATTGTGCAATTTTCAATTAAAATTTGTGATCTCTAAAAAAATTCATGGATGCAACCTACTCCCCAAAACCCACTTGACGGCATCCCTGTGTGTCAGTGAACGGCAGCAACAATGCTTAATTCTATATGCTACTTGTGGATACTTAAGTACTATATGGAAATTTATTTGTCTTATATTGGGTGACAATTAATTAATGACCACATTTATATTTAGTATAATTTAATTCATGTAAAACTTTCAGCTATAAAATTGAAGTAGAATGATACATGAAAATAAAGACATTAACAAACATTGCATATGGTTTGAAAATTACACACATAGATATCCTCCTTTCAGTCGTATGCATTTCTGACAACGAACTAGCATGTCATTCATAACTTTTGCAAGTGTTTCGAAAAGAATATTCCAATTATGAAGTGAGAACGTTAAGAAACGTTACAAAATTGAACAGTGAAGTCAAAAGGACTACGTTATTTCAATATAAGCTATGTACTATTTTTATAACATTCAGGAACATAAAAAGCTAATAATATAAATATAGTAAACATAATAGCCACTTTTCAATCATATTTCTCTATTACTGTTGCACAAAAGTTCATTTGCTTTACAGATAGATGATTATGTGATTTGCGTTTATGTCATAATTCTAACTGACCAAGCATGGCAATCGAATTTAAGACTCTCACTTGTTTAATAAAAATAGAAACCGTATTTTTATATCGTCTTTGTATTTCCTTTTTGATTCATAGCAGCTTGTATGAAATATTTTGCAAGCACCACAGTTAGCTCAAAGGGTTATTAAAAGAAATAATAAAATAATAAAAGGAGCATATCTAATGTGTTAACGTATTTGCTCATTTATTAGTTAGTTATTCACTATTCATATTATGTATTATACAACGTACTTAGTATAAAAGACTAGAGTGAATAGTTCGTCTACGCCTACCCAAAGTCAGAAACTTCATATTTGGACATAATACTTATACACTACTATGATGGATTATACAAGGGATATATATACGTGCCCTAGGATCAAACTAAGAACCCCTCACACCAGAGGAAAGTGCTCTGTTACTAAGCCACCGTACTCCCAGTTAATTCGAAATTCAAGTTACAATGAGAGGAACGGGGAGGAAATTATATTGTTTAGAGAATGAAGTGAAAAGAAGGTGAAATTCAAGGCCTTTAAAATCGGTAGAATATATAGTTTTCATTAGAAATGACAAACACGAGTTTGGGGTTTTTATTTTCTTTTCTTTTTTCCCTTCGAAATTTAATTCTTAAGAGTAAAACGGAGTGGGATTATTATTGCATGGTTTCATTTATTATTATTATTATTATTATTATTATTATTATTATTATTATTATTATTATTATTATTATTATTATTATTATTATTATTATTATTAATAATATTATTATTATTATTATTATTATTATTATTATTATTATTATTATTATTATTATTATTATTTTGTAGTTTTAGGCTGTTATGTGGAACTGATCACCGAAATCCCTACATCAGAGTACGAGGGTTGCACTGAAAGTTTCGGGAATCACGTACTGGGAACAATGCAATTTGTTAGGTTTTGTTGTAGTTATAAACTATCATCTTTGTTCACTCTAAATGCAAAACCGTATGTAACTCGGAATCTTCGTCGTTGCAGAGCACTAGTTTGAAGTGAGATGGTAGTGATCAAAAATGGACCTGACGAGAGAGCACTCCCGTGCCGTGATTTATTACGATTTTCGCCAAGGATTAGCAAAGCAAGAGTGTGTTCGTCGGATTGCTGCCAAGTTTCCTGATGAACCATATTCCAGACGACAATTTACAGGTGGTTTCAGGAATTCAGATGCGGTTGGATTAGCCTGAGTGATGAGGATCATGCAGTTCGTCCATCGACAGCCACTATGCCTTAAAAGATTGAAGTTGTTCGTGGAGTAATTAACAGTGACCGACAAGCGGCTTATCGCGAAATTCAGGGGATCTTAGGTATTGGCATGAGCCAAAACAAACAATTTGTGAAAGATCTTTGCGCTCGTTGAATCCCACACAATTTAACTCAAACACAAAAAGACGCCCGTGTGAAGTGGTGCAAAGCTATGACAAAACGGTTCAAGTCTGGATAATCTAATTTGGTGTTTAACATCGTAATAGACGATGAAACGTGGATTTATAATACAACCTGCTGTGTGGGTATTTCACGATGAACTTAAACCAACCAAAGTTGTTCGTGCACACAGTGTCTCCAAACAAATGATTGCATCATTTTTTTCTTTCTTTTGGTAAATCAGTTCATCATATTGCAACTGTCCTACTGGAGAATCATAGAACAGTCAGTGCAAATTTTACACAACAGTATGTCTACCAGAAGTACGGAATATGAGCAGACAGTCCAACCCCAACCGTAGAATCATTCTCCATCACGACAATGCCAGCTCGCACACAGCAGTTGCCACAAGTGATTTTCTGGACCAGGAAAACGTTGAAGTCATGACACATCTGGCTTATTCCCCTGATTTTAGTAGGGATGGGTACGAGTCGAGTCAAAGGTAATTTTCTCGAGTCGGGTCAGTGTTTTTGAGGTCGAGTTTTGAGTCGAGCCGAGTTTGATAAATGGCTCGCTCGTTTAGCTCGTTTTAACTCATTTTGAAATCATGGCTTGATTAGACTGGAAAGCGAAGGCAATGAGAAATGTAAGCAATAATGTGAAACACTTTTCATGTTGCTCACAAGAGCTGACAATACTTGTATATCGTCTCCTCTCGAAAACGAGACGAAAATTAGATGTTTATAACGATACAGTTTCAAATGTCGTGAGCACCAGTCTATATATCTTAACTATATATAAAACTACATGAGCTTACATAAATTATTGACACATCCTGTAGGGCTACAATTATTAAATTTGGTATGATTGTAGCTTTTCGGGACGAACCCACAGGAAAATATCCAAAAGTGAATATTTTTAATTTTTAGGTGGTCTAAAGAGAGATGAAGAATTTCCTCATGCCATTTAAATGATCCTTTTTTACATACAATTTCATGTTTTTGGTAATTAGAATTGGAATAAAAACTTGAAATTCGGTATGCTTGTGCGTTTTCGTCACCCTTATGTAAGTAAATCATCAGAAATAAAATTATCCAATCCTAGAGAGGTTTTATGGGGAACTGAAAAATCTTTCCCATGGACTGAAAAATGGTCAAATTAAGGAAATATGAAGAGCAAGTTCACGAAATTCACTGTTGATGCAAAAACAGATAGACAAAAAAGGCGAGGCTGTAGGCCGAGCAAACTCCGGAGTCTGAAAGCGGAGCCCCCAGCTAGTCATAGGCTAGTCTATATAAATAGAAAATTGAAAATCACTATGTATGTAACTCTAAATCTCCTGAACCAGCAGACCGATCTCGTTCAAATTTATAACATGAATGAGGTTCGAGGCTGGGCTGGTTTTAGGCTATTTACTTTGATTGTAGAACTGAGGGTTGTGAGAAGAAGTGGGGATTTAAAAATAAATAAAACTTAATATCTCCTGAACCACTTGACCGATCTTGATCAAATTCTCAACATATATGAGGTTCAGGTCTGGGATAGTTCTTATGATTTAAATTTGACGGAACAAAGTAAGGGAGATGGATGGGAAGATATATAAGAATCAATGTATGTAAGACTGAAAGTGACTATTTTTGTAACTTAATAACTCTTGAACTATCCAACCAAACTCAATCAAATTTTCAAGATACATGAGGCTCGAGTGTGGAAACATTTTTGTAGTTTGACATTAACGGTAGATCCTAGGGCGGGGGAGAGGAGGGGACGTGTATATATAAAAACTAATAAAAGCTAATAACTTCTGAACCACCCAAGCAATCTCGATCAAATTTTCAATATATGAAAGGGTCGGGCCTTGGGTGTTTTTTATCGTTTCACTTTGACGAGCCGACCAAGGAAAGGGGAGGAGGAGATATATATATATATGCAAAAAAAAGATAAAAAATAACTGTCTTTGTGACTTCATCACTCTTGAACCACTCTACCGATCTCAATCAAATTTTCAACATACATGACTTTTGGGGGCAGGGATTACTTTAGGTTATTCGCTTTGACGATGCAACGTAGGAGAGGGGGAGGGGAAAAGAAATTTTAAAATGATCAAAAATGACTGATATTAGTGTTGAATACATAGTTTTTGGAGTCGATGAATGAACAGTGACACTTCTGATGCTGTTTCAACCCAAGTTCATCCCTGATAGTTGGAGATGGGGATAAACATTTAAAAATTATCGAAAATGACTAATATTAGTGTTGAATCCATAGTTTTAGGAGTAGCTGCTACTAACAGTGACAATTCTGATGTCGGGAGCCGCAGCAGCGAGGAGGGCGAGGGGGAGCTATATATAATAATGATCAAAAATGGCCAATGTTAGTGTCTAATCCATAGTTTTCGGAATCATTCAGATGAACAGTGAAATTTCCGATCCGGTTTAAATCCAAAATCAGCCCCGCCACTTGGGTGATGTGGAGAAAGAGATACATAAAAATGATCGAAAATGGCCTCTAACTGTGTAGAATTTATAGTTTTATGGGTCGCTTAGATGAATAGTAATACTTTCGATCCCGTTCAGATTAAAATTCAACCCCGCAATTTGGGGGAGGAGAAGGAAGAGATATTTAAAATGATCGAAAATGACCGATATTAGTGCTGAATCCACATTTATCGGGGTCGCTGAGATAAACGGTGACACTTCCGATGCGATGGTCCGCAACATGGGGAGGGGAGGGCCTATATATATATATATATATATATATATATATATATATATATATATATATATATATATATATATATAGTGGCGGATCCAGGACATGATCGAGAGAGGGGCTAAACCATAGTTTGCCGCTTTATCCAGTGCAAAACAGGATTGAAGTCCATTTTATCCGGTGTATACCTGAGGGTCAAGGGGGGGGGCTATAGCTATATATATAAGTGGTAGAAAATGACCGATATTTTTGTTGAATCAATAGTTCTTGGGGTCGCCGAAACTAACAGTGACACTTCTGATGCTTTTATATCCAAATTCAGACCCGCATCTTGGAGGAGGGGGAAACGGAAATACATAAAACTGATAAAAAATAACCCATATTAGTGTCGAATCCATAGTTTTCAGGGTCGCTGAGATGACAGGTGACACTTCCGATCCCGTTTAAAACCAAATCAAGCCCCGCAACTTGGGAGAGAGGGAGATAATAAAATGATCGAAAATGACCAATATTAGTGTCGAATCCATGGTTTTCGGGGTCGCGGATATGATCAATGATCTTTCCGATTCCGTTTAAATCTATGTCGTTAAAAACGAAAACAGCATATTTCACGGGTATTAAACACATGAGATACGGAGTTGTCATTTAAATTTTAATTTCAACCCAGCGAAGTTGGTAATGTATTCTAGTATATATATAAAATTGAAAATCACTATGTTTGTGACTCTAAATCTCCTGAACCGCCAGACCGATCTCGTTCAAATTTGTAACATGGGTGAGGTTCGAGGTTGGGCCGGTTTTAGGTTATTCATTTTGATAGTAGAACTGAGGGTTGAGGGAAGAGGAGGGGTATAAAAATAAATAAAACTTAATATCTCCTGAACCACTTGACCGATCTTGATCAAATTTTCAATATAGATGAGGTTCAGGTCTGGGATATTTTTTTATGATTTAAATTTGACGGAACAACGTAGGGGAGGAGAAGGATGGGGAGCTATATAAGAATCAATGTATGTAAGATTGAAAGTGACTATTTTTGTAACTTAATAACTCTTGAACTATCCTACCGAACTCAATTAAATTTTCAAGATACATGAGGTTTGGATCCAGAAACAATTTTCTAATTTCACTTTAACGGTAGATCCTAGGGGGCAGGAGAGGGGACGTATAAATAAAAACTAACAAAACCTAATAACTTTTGAACCAGCCAACCAATCTCGATCAAATTTTCAACATATTTGAGGGTCGGGCTTTGGGTGTTTTTTATAGCGTTTCACTATGACGAGCCAACCTAAGGGAGGGGGAGATATATGTAAAAATAGATAAATAAAAATGACTGCCTTTGGGACTTCATCACTCTTGAACCACCCGACTGATCTCAATCTAATTTTCAATATGCATGAGTTTGGGAGCAGGGATTATTTTAGGCTATGTATTAACTTTCACGATGCAACGTAGGAGAGAGGGAGGGGAGAGAAATTTAAAAACTATCAAAAATGACCTATATTAGTGTTGAATTCATAGTTTTCGGGATTGTGAGAGAAACAGTGACACTTCTGATGCTGTTTCAATCCAAGTTCAGTCCTGATAATCCGGTTTAAATCCAAAATCAGCCCCACCACTTGGGGGAGGGGGATGAAGACTTATTTAAAAATGATCGAAAATGACCGATATTAGTGCAGAATCCACATTTTAGGGGGTGGGTAAATATGTATAAATGGTCGAAAATGACCGACATTAGTGTTGAATCTATAGCTCTCGGGGTAGCGAGATGAACAGTGATACTTCTGATGCTGTTTAAATTCAAATTCAGCCCCGCATCTTGGGGGAGGGGAAAGGGAAATACATAAAACTGATCAAAAATAACCCATATTAGTGTCGAAGCTATAGTTTCCGGGGTCGCTGAGATGACAGGTGACAGGTCACCATCTATAACCACATACTTTTGTCATCACTCAGCAAACGATTGGATTTCGTGGCGTAACCACTCTGGAGTCTCCGATGCTATGAAGTCCTCAGCAGCACGCTGACTGTTCGGTCATCACGGAAGGTCTTCCCTTACAAGACGTACTCGAGATGCCAGAAGAGATGGTAGTCGGTCGGAGATACGTCAGGCGAATATAGTGGAGGAGGAAGAGATCCATATTGTTACTCCTGGAGAGTCTGCAAGTCCTTTGTACAACATTTGCACATGCATTGCTCTGCAATACGAGGACACCGTGTTTCTTGAATATTTAGAGGAGGCACAACTATTGCTGATCATTTTGGAATATCGACCACCCCTTTTCCGGTCCTTGTAGACGCGATAGGAATGTATCACTAATACTGCAATTTGTCACCTTTAATGAGGGTTCTGCAGTCTTATCGGCAAAGTTGGAAAGTGCTAACTAAATCAGAGACAACTAGGTTTCTATTTCCTTAGAAGAAACGAATGATTCCAAAGCAAGGTATGCATATTTTGTGTATTACTATCTTGTATAGGCCTATACATAGTTACATACAAAGTGTGATTACATATACATACATGTATATATTGCCTATTATTATATTTCAAACTAATTGCGTCTAAGAACCTAACTTGAACGGTTTTAAAATGTCTTGTTGCTGGGAATGGCGAATAGCTTGATCCATTGAAAACAATTCTGAATAAATTGATAGTTCGTTGAAATTAGAAACAGTAACTGCTTATTGAGCACAGGCGTAAATAGAGGGTGACTTGTGAGACAGGTCCCCTCAAATACTGCTGGCCCCCTCCCGAATGCCGTTGTAATATCATGTGGTCATTGAAAAATACTTCAATTCTCAGAAGTAAGGGGCCAGGTAATGAACAGAATGACAAGTGTCTCTTGTGTGATGATTATGGACGAGATAATGAGTTGTGGTACCATTGTACCACATGTGCAATGTAAGTTCATGCTGAATGTAGTGTTCATGATTCTGCAAATGGATACACATGTGATTTTTTTTTTCTGTTTTCCAAACCATAAGTAGTTTCATTAAAACTAAAGACAGATTGCTTTAGAAGGTGAAAACATCAAAATGTTATGTGATCGCCATTCCCAAGAAATATTGGAAATATAGATCAAAACAGTATCTTTAGTTTTCATACAATATTTAAAAGACTATAATCTGTTTCCCTTAGGCCAATGACGATATTAACATTTTTAGTTCGATAAATGCTGCATGCATCAGTGAGAGACAATCATTATTTCCTAGGTCATCGCCTTTACCCGCGTCTCCCCTATGGATGTGTTTGGCGTGGGCAAACTTGCTGGACATTTGAGTGAATTCAGCACTGTAATTTTCTGTAGTGATGGTTTTGACTCGAGGGACAAAGAATTATGGATCGACCTCAGTATAGATCGCCATACCAGCAACAACACCTTCTAGGATATTTGGAGACCTACCCTATACCGACGGACTCTATCCTGACCTTTCTCATTGTCGTAGCAGAATCATTCTTGAACCAAAGTGGCAATCCAAGGCAAGACACTTCGAGTGAATACTCGTAAATTATGTTTCAGATCCTGAATGAATAATAGACTTGAAACAATGATTAAATGTAAAAGGTATTATAACCAAAAGCAATTTATATACAGGCTGTGTGTCGACTTTATTACAGTCAAAAGACGCGGATGCATTTCTCGTTACTGGGCAATGTACTCGTTGAACGGCAGTGCACGTTAAATAACCACATTCTGACCAAATCAGTAACGCCACTGCAATCTGGAACTAACGATACAGTATGTGTCTGCTGTTGTGACTATCAGTGTGTCTGAAGTTATAGATAGATGGATGTGGGTGAGTTCCGAGAGAATGAGTTCATACTAGTGACTATTGCGAATGCTACAAGGTTGTCCCAAAAGTTCGTAAACACATGCAAAAACTTGAAATTTTATCGTGATAGTGATGCTCTTCATTTCCAGATGGCAATTGATAAAATGGAGCTGCGAGTTTTGATTCGCTACTGCTAGAAGCGAGGACTCTCAACCAGAAACGCTGCAGAAGAGATTTGTGCTGCCGAAGGTGAAGGAACAGTTGCATATGCTGCGATCTCAAAGTGGTACAAGCGCTTCGAGTCAGGCAACATGAGTCTTGACGATAAGCCTCTTTCCGGACGGCCGTTAAAGTTGGATGATGAAGACTTGCAAACAGGGTTAGACATTGCGCCTTCAGCGACCACTCGGGAATTGGCTGCTGAGCTTCGAGTTGGCAAATCGACAATTCACCGGCACTTGAAGCAACTTGATTGTGTTCACAAAAAACCGCGCCAAGATCCGCACGAACTCGCCGTAGAATACGCCAACAAACGAGTTGAAATTTACCGTCAATTGGTCAGTAATCCGTTTTTGGAAGCGTATTGTGACATCGGACGAGAAATAGGTCTATCTGGTCCAGCACAATCGAGACAAGCGATGAGTTAAGAAAGGGCAAGAAACACCGTCAGTTCCAAAATAAGATCGCTTCGGCAAGAAAGTCATGTTGTGCGTGTGGTGGAACCTTGAAGGAATCGTGCATTTTGAGTTGGTTCCGAATGGTCGTGCCGTCAATGCCGAACTTTACTGTCAGCAGCTGGAGCGGGTCTACGACTAGTTGAAGCAAAAGTACCCGACTCTGATCAACCGAAAGCGCGCGTTGATGCAGCAGAACAATGCAAAGCCACACACCGCCAGGAAGACCAAAGACAAGTTTGCAGAGCTGGACGGCGTTGAAGTTTTGCCACATCCTGCATACAGTCCGGACTGTGCTCCATCAGATTACGGCCTTTTCCGCTCAATGCAACACTTTCTGAAGGGCCGCCAATTCGAATCGTTTGATGAAGTCGCGGAAGCGTGTCAAGAATTCTTTAATTCGAAGCCGGCTGAATGGTACTTTGACCAGATCCGAATGCTTGCAGTTCGATGGCAGAAAGTCTTAGGACATGATGGTCTTTATTTTGAGGAATAATGTTTGGTATGTAAATACTTGGCGAATAGAATGTCAATTGTTAGCAAGTGTTTACGAACTTTTGGGACAACCTTGTATTATAGCCTGCTATACAGGTCAAGATTCCGTGGGGAAACAGCCCATAAGGAGAAATCTTCAGTTTATACAACCAGAACACTTCGGTGCTATTTATTTATTTATTTATTTATTTAGTTTTATTTGTATATTTATCAACAAATGGAACGAAATTATAAATTTCTATGATTCCGTTTCCAGACATTATTTCCTGTAAAAATCACTGATGTAAATCTATTGAATTTCTGTAGCTTTGACCTGTTGAAAAGAAACCTCCCACATTGGCGTCCGAGCATCCTCTCTGTTTTCTTGGAAGCTTGGATGGGGGAGTGGAACCGAATTCCTTTGCCCATCTTCGTCGTTTACTCCAGTGGAAATTTCGTTGTCGAGCAACAGTCCAAGCGCTGGAGGTTGAATAGAATAACATCAATAGTGGCACCGTGGTTTCTCGTAAGATAGGTGCTCGAACATTTCATAGACGGTCTTATATAAATCGAACCTTTATATGCCTACTAAGGAAAATAAACTGTATTTACCAGATCTACTCGCGTACGAAACCGTTTATTTTCCATTTTCGACCCAAGGAAGAAATGGAAGGAGTCATACTTTCTAGATGTGCAGATGTTTGAGAAGCCTTTAAAGATATAAAACTAAAATACTCTTCTAGGTTGCAGGTTGCATGCTGTTTAATTCGAGCGAAGAACGTTCACTTTTACTATGACTAATAAAAGTTGTCTCTACTTAAAAATAGTTTGAGAAACGCTTTTCCAGGGTTTCAGGGAATACATTTGGTCACAAAATCGCAATTGCTGGAACCAAAGCTTCTGGAATTCTGGCTAAAGATGGCAGCCGTTTCCCTTTTTAAGGAGGTATTTATATATCTGCAACTTAAGTTCCTAAACTTCCTTTATTATTATTATTATTATTATTATTATTATTATTATTATTATTATTATTATTATTATTATTATTATTATTATTATTATTATTATTATTATTATTAAGTCATAATTTAAAGATTATTTCACTTTGAATTCAAGTCAACAATATCTACGTAAGAGCTCACTCGTGTCTAAGCGGTTAGCGTACGCGCCTTTGGTATGGAATATCCAGATTCGATTTCCGGCGGGATTTCATGTGGTTTGAATTCTACATTAAACTCTAGGTCTACGTATCATATAGTCTCGTTGCTGAAAGGGACGCAAGAAAATTTTTTAAAAAATGTCAATTTCTATGCAATTAATTTTCGACTCGATTCCTTGCTTTGTTGGGGGCAAAATGATTCACTGACATGCTCACATTTAGTTCGATCCCAAGTCAAGTATGTTTGTGGTAAACAACGTCGTGTCTGTTTTTTTTTCTTTTTTTTTCTTTCTTTTTTTCTTTTTCTTTCTTTCTTTTTTTTCTTTTTCTTTCTTTCTTTTTTTTGAGGTTCTCGTGTTTCTTACCACATCATTATTTCAACATTTATTTCCTAATAATTCACTTTAGTTAATCATCTGTTTGCTTTAGCCCACAGGGCATTGTTTCACACAAGACGCGAAATTTCTTATCTCGTCTCGGAAATTAGACGAGAGTCGACACGTACATTTTGAAATTCGAGACGAGACGATACATTTCTCAGCTCCATTACCTTGGAACGCCACCATCCCAAAATTCATTGTTTTATATCTCATCGCTTTTGTACCTAATTTGCACCGTTTTGCACCTTGATTTAAAAATTTTGTACCCTCACCATTATTGAGAAATTGAAAATTCAAAATGGTGTTCCAAGTTAATGGTATTTCAGCTACTAACTCATTTTCAAGATTTAACAGTACCATCATAATCTTGTAGTTTTGCACAGTTTTGCACCCTCTTTCAAAAATGTTGTACCATCACCAAAACCGAGAAAATAATATTTCAAAATTCAAAATTCAAAATTTGAAATTTGAAATTTGCCATAGAAAGGAAATTTAAGTTTCAATCTGTCATAATGTAAAGTACGTTTTGCACCCTCAGAAAATACTAATATTTCATTTTGTACTCCCATAGTTACCGAGAAATTTAAAATTCAAAATGCCGAATTACCATTAACTTGGAACACCACCGATTCGTATTGAAAAATTAAAAACACCAGCGTCTTCTACGAGTTTTGAACCCTCAGAAAATGTACATATTTCATTTTTTACCTTCACAGTTAATGAAATATTTCAAATTCTAAATGCCGAATTACCAATAACGTCACAAACGCCTGCTAAAAATTTAACATCATCAATGTTTTCTACTTGTTTTGCACCCTCAGAAAATGTCGATATTTCATTCTGTACCCTCACAGTTAATGAGAAATTTTAAATTCAAAATACCGAATTATCATTAATTTGGAACGCCACTAATTCGTATTGAATTGAATTTGAATTTGGATTTGAAATTTCTCATTAACTGTGAGGGTACAAAATGAAATATTGACATTTTCTGAAAGTGCAGAACTCATAGAAGACGCTGGTGTTCTTAATTCTTC
This sequence comes from Thermobia domestica, assembly GCF_964235325.1. Lineage (NCBI taxonomy): Eukaryota > Metazoa > Arthropoda > Insecta > Zygentoma > Lepismatidae > Thermobia > Thermobia domestica. Next base: position 275,365,423 of record NC_137459.1, on the reverse strand, counting down.
AGTACGAATTAGTGACGTTTCAAGTTAATGGTAATTCGACATTTTGAATTTTAAATTTCTCGGTAACTGTGGGAGTACAAAATTAAGTATTGACATTTCCTGAGGATGCAAACTCGTAGAAGACGCTAATGTTCTTAATTCCTCAATACGAATTCCTGGCTTCCAAATTAATGACAATTCGGCATTTTGAATTTGGAATTCGTCATTAACTGTGGGGGTACAAAATGAAATATGGACATTTTCTGAGGGTGAAAAACACGTAGAAAACGTTGATGTTGTTAATGTTTAGAAGGAGTTCGTGGCGTTCCAAGTTATTGGTAATTCGGCATTTAAAATTTGAAATTTCTCATTAACTGTGAAGTACAAAATGAAATATTGGTATTCACTGAGGATGCAAAACGTACTCTACGTTATGGCAGGTTGAAACTTTAAATTTCGTTTCTATGGCAAATTTCGAATTTTGAATTTTGAATTTTGAAATGCTATTTTCTCGGTTTTGGTGATGGTAATCTCCACATCAAAAAAAAAAAAAAAATGCGACACGTAACGCCGTGCAGCTAGGCCACCCAATATACGCCTTCTTATCCCATAATTGTGTCTGGTAAAGAGACACGTCTCTCCCCTCCTTTCTTCTCTTCCATACTAAAATTAGATAACAACATGAACGCAATTCTAATTTCAAACTACTCATGTATTAGTATCGATAAAATGAAATAACAAAACAAAACCAAGACGAAACAAGATTCATAAGTTAATTTAAGGAGAAACTGAAACGCACAATGACAAATTGAAACCAATAGATGTATATTACACAGAGTTTCAGAAATGAGGCAGAGAGGGAGAGAGCGAGAGAGAAGGTGAGAGAAGAAGAAAAAGAAAAGGGAGAACAGATAAAAATGTGGAATTTTAAACTTAGTAAGAAAAGAACCTAACATTATAAAGTTCCGTTACTGGAAATCCAATAGTAATATACAAATAACGTTTGTTTTTGTATTTTTTTCAGGACTATTCGAATATATAGAGGATGCTTGAAACATTCATTAAGTCACTTTCAGAAAGGATAGCATACTTAATTTCGAGTAGAACTTCAGATCTCCCAGACACAACTAATATAATGTCAACAGTTTAACACATGCTTCGTTTCCGCGTGGTTCGGTTGTAAATTCGGTAGTGTTCAATGGACTAACTGATGCAAATTACATTCTAATATACCCAGTAGGTAGCGTAGGTCATATCTTCAATTCCAGACTACTAATGCAAAGTGAACAAAAAAAACGAAAAGAAAGGGGAAGAAAGAAAGATAAAATTGAGGGAGTGCTATTTTGCTGCTATTTTTTTTTTATCAGAAATATCCTATATCAAAAGTCCAAACCGTATCATAATGAAAAGTTACAAATGTTCAAATGGAAAATTGGATGTTCCTTATAGATGTTTGAATCCTCGACCCAGTAGTGGTTCATAAGCTAACCAACATGATTCGACTGACGCTATGATCCGTTTGAGCTCTAGCGTGTTCATTCTATCTGTGCAAATTACAATATTATATCCGCAAGAGATGAAAGTGATGCTGGATGTTCGGTACAGATAAATCTTCGAAAAAAACTAGAGAATGACAACCTCTTTGGTTATTTGAAAACAAAATTTTATTTATACTAGTTCGACACAAATATGTTTCCATCTTATAATTCAATGTGATTGATTCACGTTGAAATTTGAAACATGCAAGGTCTGCTACATCTATAAGGAACATCCAATTTTCCATTTGAATGTTTGTAACTTTTCATTATGATACGGTTTGAACTTTTAATATAGGATATTTCTGATTAAAAAAAACACCAATGAAATAGCACTCCCTCAATTTTGTCTTTCTTTCATTCTTTCTTTTTCTTTTCGTTTTTTTTTTCTTTCTTTTTTTTTGTTCACTTTGCATTAGTAGTCTGGAATGGAAGATATGACCTACGCTGAATACTGGGTATATTAGAATGTAGTTTGTATCGGTAAGTCCAATGAACATTGCCGAATTTACAACCGAACCACGCGGAGAAAAAGCATGTGTGTTAAACTTTTGACATTATCTTAGATGTGTCTGTAAGATCTACTGTTCTACTTGAAATTAAATATGCTTTCCATTATGAAAGTGATTTAATGAATGTTTCAAGCATCCTCTATATATTCGAACAGTCCTGAAAAAACAATATACAAAAACAAACGTTATTTCTATATTACTGTTGGATTTCTGGTAACGGAACTTTATAATGTTAGGTCCTTTTCTTACTAAGTTTAAAATTCCATATTTTTATATGTTCTCCCTTTTCTTTTTCTTCTTCTCTCGCCTTCTCTCTCTGCCTCATTTCTGAACCTCTATGTAATAGACATCTATCGGTTTCAATTTTTCATTGTGTGTTTCAGTTTCTCCGTAAATAAACTTATGAATCTTGTTTCGTCTCGGTTTTGTTATTTCATTTTATCGATACTAATACATGTGTAGTTTGAAATTAGAATTGCGCTTATTTTGTTAGTTAATATAGGAGAGAAGAAAGGAGGAGAGAGAGAGGGGTCTCTTTACCAGACACGATTATGGGATAAGAAGGTGTATATTGGGTGGTCTAGCTGCACGGCGTTAGCTGTCGCAATTTTTTGATGCGGAGTGTACAATTTTTTTGAAAGAGTGTGCAAAACTGTGCAAAACTACGAAATGATGATGGTACTGTTAAATCTTGAAAATGAGTTAGTGGCTGAAATACCATTAACTTGGAACACCATTTTGAATTTTGAATTTCTCAGTAATGGTGAGGGTACATTTTGTTTTAATCAGTATGCAAAACGGTGCAAAATTGGTGCAAAACAATGGCATATAAAACAATGAATTTTGGGATGGTGGTGTTCCAAGTTAATGGAGCTACATTTCTCGAGTCTCGTGGACAATATTAATTCATCCAAGTTTATCTCAAACACTGTTTTAATGTTACATAATTAATAGAATAAACATTATAAAATGATAAAATGATTGTGTACATACAATGTAGAGTATATATCAACCTCTAAAGGGCCTCAAGTCGTTATATAATATTATAATATCCCGCACTGGATCTGTTTACAAAAAAACACACGATTGTGTTTGTGGCAGACGACAGGAATAATACCGACACCAGTAGTCATGTAACAAAGAAGGACCATCAGTGCCACCTCCAAAGTGTAGCACCTAGGACCTATAAAACTACGAGGACCACCGTATCTGGTACCAGTCTTTGGCTGGTCAAATCCACTCTCTCAGCTTGTTTGGAGCTTTGAGAGAAACCCAACCCAAAGTTTTAAGCTTGCTCGGAGCTCTATGCTTCCTATCTTATCCACTTAATTTGATGTGAACTCTGTGGGACTCCTAACCTCAGTCATCCAACTAGCCTGGAAATTTCTGGTTCTCTAACCTCTCTCTGCTTGCACGGAGCATTGAGAATCTTAAATCCACTCCACTTAGTTTGCTCGGGCCTTGAGATATCATATTTTACCTAGCTATTAGAGTAGTTTTACATCATAGTGATTTTTGTAATATACTCTTTTAAAAGGGAAGATTTTGTAATAAAACTTGGAAAAGGAAAAAAACGATTCCCGAATATAATTTGCTCTCCTTTTGCTCTACGTAGCAAACTTTACAATATACTCCAGTTATAAGTATGAATTAAATGTTGTTATACCATACACTTCGTGAACCTCTCGTGATGTGAAAAAGAAATCTGATAACTTCTAGGTGAAATGAAGGGAAAAGCATGACATAAATTTTGTGCATAAATTTACAAAACTTAAAACGATAAAGAATGCTTCGAAAATCGAGACGAGGCGAAAGTTTTACACACTTTACAAGACTTCATGAGCAAAATATTATATCGTGTCTCGTTTCGTCTTGTGGGTAACATTAACAGGGTATTATATATCTATAAATTTCAGTAGAAGGTATCGATACAGGACTCACAATGTTTTGATTGATTATAGTAATGCTCGACGAGGTAAACGCTACAGCACCAGAAAATGTGAATTTCGAGCTAGGAAACATAGGGAGAATTGGTATTGAATATGAAGAGGGGAAGGAAAATCCATCCGGAGTCCGCCCATACAATGAAATGAAATCTTTGAGTTTTACGTCCCACGGTTATGCCGGTTAGGCTAAAGGAGACGGTGATTATGAGAAATGAATGAAATGGTGGAATGAAGAAAGTGGGAGGAAACGGGAGAACCCCGAGAAAACCCACGCACACGGGTGTTTGTCCACCACAAAGTTCACTTGGCGGGAGCAGGGTTTGAACCCGGGACCCCATGCACCAGAGGTGAACGCTCTACCACTGAGCCCCCGCGGCCCCCGCCCATACAATGAGTTTGTATTATGATTGTTATTATTACGAGTATTATTATTATTATTATTATTATTATTATTATTATTATTATTATTATTATTATTATTATTATTATAGTGCAACTGCTCCTTTAGCGCCTACTTTGAGCTAAATTGAAAAATGTGAAATGCGCAAGTCTGATGGTGAGCTCTCTCACTCTTGTCCTCTCAGAGAAAGCCCTAAAATCATGATAATGTTTACAAAGATACACACACGTAAATTATGTTCCTCCTCGAGTAAATAATAATAATAATAATAATAATAATAATAATAATAATAATAATAATAATAATAATAATAATAATAGTTAAAAGAACGATTGTTTTTAGTTTAGCTTCCCATGATTATGCCCTTTAGGTTAAAGGAGACAGATGATTAGACTCAATGATAGTGAATGCGAAATAATTGTTTGTGCTCTCCCATCGGGAATCAAACCTGGGACCGTGTGCACTAAAGGCACTTGTACTAGCCACTTTTGTCTCAAAAACTTTATTTTCCTGAATACTATCAATTTACTTAATTCCCATTTTCCCCACTCCATTTGTTGTACTTAACACGACAGAGAATCGAACACACAAATATCGAGGATATATGAAAATTCCACATATGCTCTCCTACTGGGAATCAAACGCGAAACCACTTGCACCAAAGGGAGACGCGCTAGCAACAAGACTAGCGGAGAGAGCTTTGAATGAATTGTATCTGCATACAGTAAGAAACATTTTATTAAAGAACATTTTCAATACGACGCTAATTTTCTAAATTTTTTCATTCCGTCACTTATATTTGTAGAGTCTAAATGCATTTTTGGAAGTGTTTTTTTTTTTTTTTTTTTTTAACAAAAATCAAGTAGTACATCCGGACATTCGCAATGACAATTTAAATGATCAGTTTTGTTATTTTTTTCGGCGTTCACCATCATTGACACTGAAGGAAATGGGAATTGCTTGTTCAGTGCAATTAGCAATATATTGTTCAACGAATGAGGGGTAACTCAGGGATATAATGGAGCATATATCTGAATATTCAGCGTATAATCTCCTAATATTTTTATAGTCTGAAACAATGAACGTATTAGGGGATGGGTATTAGCCATTTCTTTGAAATCAGTCGAGCGTATACTTACTAAAAATTCCAGCATTACATCACTAGTCTATGCCGGCATACTGACAATGGTTATCTTAAAGAACATTTTGGAAAATCGAGAAGAAATATAAGTAAATTGAGCTTTATTGACGGAGAGTGAGGAGAAATTAATAGATAGTGTGTAACGTACAAGTGAATGTGCTACGGAAAACAATTCAAGCATATCCTGGTTTTGATAGAACAGGAATGTACAGTCAGTGACCAAAGTTCCTTCTGTTTGGTAAAATTTGTTTCAATAATAACGGTGGTATCGCTGGAACATGCAGCGGTAGTATGACTGGAACGTACAGAAAATTACACTTTTTCTTTAATTTACAGAAAACTGTACTCAAATTTTCCTTCAATTCTGAAGTTATTTAAGGAAATAATTTCATCAAAGGGAAGAACTTGTGTCGCTGTCTGTACATAGGATATACAATTGATAGCGGACTCATTTAAAAGAAAAGTTTTAACCCAAATACCAGAACGATTAAAGATCTCAAAACTGTAAAATAATAATAATAATAATAATAATAATAATAATAATAATAATAATAATAATAATAAATGAAAAAATAAAAAAGAGACTTTATCCTACGAATTTGCTGTAGGAAAGTATAATCCCAAAGTAGAATAGCATGAACCACTTCATATTTTATTACAATATAACTAATGTGAGCATAACTTAAAACTACCAAAAGGACACCGATCTAGAATTTATAAATTTGTAAACAGGAGTCAATTTCAGTTTATTTTATATTACTATTAATAGTGATAAAGAGATTATTTTCAAAAAGACAAACATATAAAATATTTTTTTTTAAATACAAAAAAAAAATACATGAATATGTGAGTGGTCATGCTCCTACATAAGCACCACGTTCCTGTCGTTTGGAGCGGAAATGGCTTTGAGTACGTAAGAGTGTTGGCAAAATTATGATAATGAAAAATCCCCGATTCTGCGTCCAGATTTCCTTCCTACATTCAGCATCGATTGTCCCTATATTTCTGCGCTCGAATTTCTCAAATTTGGGCATCGTTGTATTTGTTCCGCCGGGTACTACAACAATCAAACAAAACATGGCGGGCCACATTTGGATTCCCTTGCCCCCTCCCCACATTGAATGCCGATTTTTCCTATGTTTCCGGGCTCAGTTTTTATAAATGGTATCATTGTTTTTGCCTCGTCGTGTACTACAAGAATCAATCAAAATTATGCGGGGCACATACCGATGCTTCCTAGCAAATTTCAATTTCTTAATCGTGGTATGTAAAACTAGAAGTTGTATTTCATTTCATTTCAATTTGATTCTCTGTGACACATCAGTTTGCTTCTCACTTTTCAGTAAACCAAACAATCAGGAACAAAAATTAAATCGAGCGAAATGATGAGTGACAAAGGTAGTGATGGAATGACAACAATATCATTGATGGCGGAGTCAATGCTTTTGAAGCTAATTGCGTCCTCCAATCCCATACATTAAACACATAACAATCACATTTACACGAGAGCAAGTAAAAAATTGTCCACACTTCCGTCGTAACTCTCTTTATATTATTCGGACTTCCTCATTCTCTGACATGTTATAATGCTATACTATTGTGGTAATGCTGTGAAAGTTTGATCTTTGCTTCATTTTTCTTTGTTATGTAGAAGAAATGTGGCCGCTCCACTGGAGGCGTGCCCCAAGGAAAAAAAATAGTGCAATAATTCGATTTTGGCATCGACCTTGCTTCGACTTTATGGAAACCAAATTTCCTGTGGATGAGTTCATGTATAGAACGATAATCGATTGGCAGAAATCATGTAACACTATTGGTGGTCAATCGCACTTAGTCATAACAATCTCTCAGGATCACTGAATATTTGCATCAGTGCACGTCATCTTTCACGCTTTTACAACTATTTTATTTTTTTTTCTTTAATTTATACACACTTATATGCGATAAAGCGCGTTCCTTTTATTGTAATGTGTTGTAAGCCTGCGATGAATTCAGACCCTCACACACCTTCAGACTGGAGAATAACACTGTTCTTTATTCTTCATTGGTGCTCACTGCCAGCGGAGAGGCCATGTTCTCTCTGCAACAGAGGAAAGAAAAATCTAACAATTAAACGCGCATTAGAGTTGTGTCAAAAGTGTAGATAATTTTCACTTGAGAGGGATATATGGCCTACCCGAATTCAACATTTCACTAAATGGTAAGCGTTCTCTCACCTTTTGTGTAAGAGAAGCTTGGTTTGATTCACGCTGGAAAAGTATGTAATTCAGAAGCTACATTAAGTTGTAAATTAACGTGCCAATGTTTAGAAAATGAAAAGAAAGAGACAAGTCTATGTATTGCGAATATGTATATCATGTACATCACATTTCTTACATGAGCAGTTCCGCAAGATTTAAGATATATCTGGGTTCAACACTGCCTATGGATGTTGTGGACTCAACGTTATGAACATTGCATTTATTTATTACTCCTACACATATGCAATAAGCCAAATACAAAGAGGAAACACATTTATTATTATTATTAAACTTCTCACATATCCATAATAACAGCTATAGACAGTAGCGTACCCAGGAATTTATTTCGGGGGGGTCCAAACTAAATATGAAGCTATTTTATATTAAAATTGCTAAAATTGCCCCTAAAATTAGGCTAAATTTTTAAAAAGTCGAAATTTCGGGGGGGGGTCCGGACCCCCGTGTCCCCCCCCCTTCCGTACGTCCCTGGCTATAGATTATGCCTATCAAAAAGGCAGATTCAGACAAATCTCCCTATATACCGAAAATACTGGAACTGCCTAATAGAATAATTGAATTATTCTTTGAAACAGCACATGGGCAGATATTGCGTAAAAAAAAAAAAAAGTATGCAAAATCTCAGCAATAGTAAAGTAGGCACTTAAATCCGAAGGAAAAAAATGTATCCCTTCTATAGTTTTAAATAATATATGGCCAGTGATAATATCATGGGTAACCCGGGAAGAATCCCCCCAGAGAAACGAAAATCTTCCTGAGTTATTTCCCCGATCGTGCTGAATATAGGTAAACAGTACTGTCGCAGTACCGTTTCTCATCCTTCATATATTTAAAGTCCCCTCCTATGGAGGGACATCTCAAATCGTCACTGTAACAATATTTCCAAAGTATTAATATATTATACTGTTGCATTACTTTTAAAAAAGAAGTTATAAAATACATTCATTATATAGAAAGAAAATCGCCACTTAAATTATCGGAATAACCTTAGAAGCGGTATGTTTCTATTAATAACGATCATACAAAATATTTGTTCTGTAATAGAAACGCAAACCAAGAACAACCTTTTGATTAAAAAAAAAAAAACAACTTGTTTTTGTCTTAAGAAGACTCATCTATAGCGCTAGTAGGAGAAATAGCGAAACGTTATACTTTTTTTTTTTTTTTTTTTTTTTTTTGTTACGTAAAGATATACTTATTTCATGCAAGCGCTTTAGCATATAGCCTATTTTAAGGGTTCATTGAGCGGAACTAAATGATCTGCATTGTGAGTTCGATGGAGATGGTGCACTGTCGAAATTATGGATTACTCAAATGTCCACATTTTCACTCTCCATTCGTTCTTGTACAAAACTTTGAAAATTATCTCGCTTTATACACTTTTCATAGTCTCTATTGAATTAGTGTGTGAACAGCTGTCTGAACTTTGGAATATGACTCCCAGATGGCATTTTTTTAAGAAGACTCCCTCACTCACATTCCACTACACATCGGATGAGCGAAAAGCTAGCTTAGATTCCCCTTCAGAGCGCTCAGGTAAATCCCTCACTTCCCTTTATGTAGGAATGGTTTCTTCCAACCAAACACGCGCGCAGCGATTGGTAGTTTGCTTCATCGAAGCCACTGTGCCGTCTGCTTCCACGAGGCCGGCGGTGGGATCTCTTCGATGTTTGAAGTGTCCGAGCATCAAAGCATTGTTTTCGAACATCAGGTGTTTTTATAGATCTTTAATAAGACAAAGCGATTGAATGCGTATGTGTGTACGGTACTAAGTCTTTAATCAAAGAAAGGTGTCCTTTCTTTCGTTATTTTTGAATCAGTTTCTACGCTTTTTTAGTATTATTATTTCGAAAATCTAACTTTTATCAGTTGTGTCATTCCACACGGATATAACAAGAGTGGTCGGATAAAGTCAGACTGGATGTGCTATTATAGTCACCATCATCCAATTAGTGTGGCCAGGTCTGTTTACGATGAGCAGTAGACCTGGTAAGCCCAGTGCTTACCACCGATGTGTAAGTATTAGCATTGCGGTTTGAAATCATTATTTCATTAATTAAATGTATGTGTTGTTTTGAAATTTAATTAAAGAAGCAATGTTTTGGTCGCTTACACGGAACATTAATAATTCGAACGTGATGTTTATACTGTTTGTTACTTTAGCATTTAATATCCTGAATCCTGAATAATGCATAGTTACAATACCCTCTCGTTTATGGAAGTTCGCGCTTTACTTCGTTCTCGGGAGCAGCGCGCCACATATATTCTAAGTTCGCGCTTTCACTTTCTGTTCGCACTCACTCCCCCTCTTCACTTATCCTGGATGGACATTCGGTCATATATATTGAATTGCACGTCACAGTGAACTCCAAACTTGTGTCACTATTAATCATCATGCATACTGATGGAACGCATGCTTAATAATGTCGCATGTCTTTTATTTACCTGAAACTAAAGCAAAAACTTGGAAAATAAATTACAAATAATGTCATAAAAATAAAGAATTGACAGGCAATATGCATTAGGGACATGATATTATTGAACTGTATATGTTCGAAATAGTTATTAAATTCAATATATATTAGAACATATCTTCTACCTATCACCCTCTTTCTTACCTCAATGAATTGCTTTAATTATAAAAATGAGAATAAATCTAATCCTATCATTTTGTCATGCTTTGTATTTCATGATGCTGCGGAAAATTTAAAAATCTCTGTGGACTTATAATACAGCATCGTGCATGTGGGTTTTCTCGGGGTACTTCCGTTTCTTCCCACATTCTCTTTGCATCTCTTCGACCAATTGCAGACTGTTTATCTTAATACTATCATAGGGCCTATATGTTGTCTGAAATCGACACACGCGAACTATACAGACTAGCGCGTTAGTCTTGGAAACCATGACGGTAGTAGTAGCGAATGTTCCACAAAGTTTGTAGTATATATATATATATATATATATATATATATATAAAGAGAGAGAGAGAGAGAGCTTGTTTATTTGAATTTTTTTAAATTATCAAAAATTTCTTATCGAGAAACTGAAAAGAAAATAATCAACACAACAATTGTGAGGTTATCTTAACTTGATACACAGAAATGAACTTCAATAAATAAATTATATATATATATATATATATATATATATATATATATATATATACTTTCCATTTCTAATTTAAAATAGGCCTATATAAAATAAAGTAGATAAACTATCAATATCGAGAGGCTTGTTTTTCATTCTCTTTGTGCATGTTACAATGTCTTGTTTGCTTATGATTCGATTGTTAAATGTGGAAGACGAAGACATTCCGTGAAACTCTTTTGATACATGGGAACATCGTGCGGGCAGAAGAGAAGGCAGGCTTCTTTGAGGTCGACTGTCAACGGACATTACTGTAACCATTGTAAGTTGCTCTCCCTTTCTCTTTGATGAGCTCATCATTATACAAAACTTTCACTTGTTACAGCACCAAACTCACGATCGGTGTAACTACATTATCACTCGTTGACAAGAAAAAAAAAACAAATTAAAAGAAAAAAACTTCCGCAATACTCTTTTGTGGAACACATTTTGTCTGAGCATTAGCATCCTCAATTGACTACTTATTACTTTTTCTTCCTTTCTCTTTACTTGAGAAAAAAAAAATTACGAGAGTTTCTAATGGATTCTCCCGTGTTGTAAGAATCTTAATTTAATATTCGAAGAGGGTCATCAGTGTGCAATATCATCCACGGAACAAGAACTTTAGTATAACTGAAGTGAATTCGTTCTCTGTTACTTTCTCTTATTGCCTTGAAACTAACGATCAATTGTAATTCAATTATATTTTGGAAGATCACTTTAAAAAATGTTATAAACATAATATATTGGAACACAACAGTAACTCCAACCATTATTTCGTGAATATATGCTCGTGAAACTAGCCTTGAGCCTAATTGAAGGTGTTAAGGAAATTCTCAATCACGATGACCGCAGCCCAAATCACCTAGTTTCAAGTGAAGATACGCCAGCGAATAGTTTCTTTCTGCCTGTTTGTAAGTGGTTGTTTTTTGTTTTTGCAAATGCGGACGAATTTACATGCAGTTTCTATTTGACTGTTCACCCTAAAATGAGATATTTGAATTTTTATTTATAACGTAATTTTGTTTGTTTAATTTATGAGCCTAGCTATTCCTTTCGCATAAGTAGGTCAGACATTTATACTTGCCTAAGGGAGACATCTCTCGGTAGTAAACAACCCAATGGAAGGGGAGCATATATAAAGTTTTAATAATCGCCTTCGACCATTGAAGCCACTCACTATTGTTAATTGTAAATTCATCATTCTAGAACTATTACCAATATTGCAAATGCAGTAATAATAATAATAATAATAATAATAATAATAATAATTATTATTATTATTATTATTATTATTATTATTATTATTATTATTATTATTATTATTATTATTATTAAAATCATATTCCAACGGAAGCTCTTTTCATTTCTGTATTGCTGCTTCCCTGAGTATTTTGTTCACTTGGAGGACATGCTTATCAAGGATATTTCAGTTATGAATTCCTACCGAGCGGGATAGCTCATACATTTGTAATAGCGTTGCCTCGCATTCTGAAAGCAAAATTCGCGCCTGAATCGACAATCTTCAACTTAAATAGCTGCCCAGTGTTTGCTAACAGGCATCGCAAGGCAGACAGACAGTCTTTTGCAGAAAACGGTAAAGAAGCACTTACCTTATTGTCATTCATTTAGAAGTATTTTCGTATATATACATAGTATTGATTTTGTTATCTTACATACATATTCCCAGCGTTTTTATTTAATTATTGGGAAGCAATTAATGTTTCCAGAATGGAGGAAAGTTTTGTTCGCAAAGTGGAACAGATAAGAAAATAAATAAATAAAGCATCTAGATAGAAATTAATATAAAATGATTCATAATTATTTACAAAGTTTTATCCAACATATTACCTGTTTTGTGACTGGTCTTAATACTTGAGATATTTTTTTCTGGTTTCAGTGTACGAGTAGTTATACACCTTTGATGCATTGAGATGCATAGCAGTAAAACTTCTTAGAAGGGTCCATATGATATTTTTTTTTAGTTAAAAAAAAGTAACTTCCCATTTTGAAATTCATGGTATATTCCGACCTTTGACACATTATGAAAAATAAATTAGAGACTATAAATCTGATAAAATTCAGGTACACGGACATATTTCGCTATGTGAAAACGCATAACATATGAAGGTAGAAGTGTCTACATGTGAAATTTTGTAGGTTGACAATAATAATGATAATAAAATAATAATAATAATAATAATAATAATAATAATAATAAATGTATAAATAAATAAATAATGCCTCTCGGAAATGATTTTCTCATATCTGTAGCAAATTATCAATTTTGCCTGTGATCTGCAATGTCATAAATTCGTAAGTAGTTACACAATGATGATGGAGTCCTCGTTTAGACCGTCTTGAATTAACATATTATCCACGTTTGAATTCTCTTGAAGTAAAATGTCAGACGTGACACAAAATTGAACAAATTAGAATTTGAAATACCCCTATAAGTAATACAAGGAATGTTTATTTCTGTTAACTTTTCTTTTGAATTTGAGTTAAATCGATGTAAATACAAATTTATAGCGACCATTTGCAATGCATGCATATGAAATATATAAATTAAAAATAAAAGAATAAAATGAAAAATAATAAAATAAAGTACTTCTACAATTTTATTGAAATGCAGCCGAATAAATCATTTGGCATATTTTCGAGTTTGTGATGGATTATGTATTAATATATTGTGATGATTTATATCAAAACGCTGGAACGATTTTTCGAGTAATTCAATACGTTGTTGATTTTATGCAGATTAACATCTTACTGGTGTTTAAAAAAAAAGTTTAACTAATTGATTATGATTTGTCTCTGAATTCATAATTTATTTAACTAAATTTATTTCTAAAACTAAAGACTCTGACGTTAGAGCCCATGAAGGACTATAAATAGGCAGATACCTACTTTTTGTTTGGGTGACGTGTGGGCAGCACATCTGTTCTAATCGATGTTACTCGTAACTTCCGCTATACATATTAATTTAAGTAGTTCCCCAATTACGATCCTGATTCAATACCGAAACTTTTGTGCTATCACTGACAGACTATTTTGGAATTAAACGCACTTACCATTAGATTACACGAATTCAAGGTTGTCTTAGTTAAATTTCGTGATATGTGTATTATTTGTCATTTTCTTGAAAAGTACAGCAATTTATGAAGACCTTGCAATTCTTAAAGAATTTCCTGCATGTGTTCTTAAGTAAAAAAAAAAAAAAAAAAAAAACTTATGTCGGAGTATTATTTAAAAAAAATAATTATTACCTTCAAAATTTTATTAACTCGCACTACTAGTGATGATATCAGGGGTGGCCCAGGGTTAAATTTCTCTCGGAGCTACAAAATTCCTCTCGAGCGCCCTATCTATGTTCATGCTTAATGTGAGGTGCATGTATTTCAGCAGTGCTACTTTTCGCTCCCGTGTGCTGAATGTCCCCCACGGGGGAAGTCTGAAATCGCCATTGTTTACTAGTGTAAGTTACATGAAAATAACTGTTAACTGTTTTATTTAATAAGAAATTATTAAGGCCTTAGAAACGCAAATTCCGTACATATTTATAGTTTGTTACTTTTCTAAAAGTTGTCATTTTTATATATTATGGCCTTATTTTAAAGTTGTTAAACACATCTTATTTTATATGATAATGAGCCCGTGTCTCTATGATAGCAGGGTCCACGGGCTAAAAATGGCATTGCTTTAAAATATCCGTTTATAGTTCCTTATATAAATATTCAAAATTATTAATGGCTTTCCTACTTTGGCAATCAAAAAACAAGTCTTCTCTAAACTCTTCAGCGTGAGCGAATCATCATTATGTTAGTAATTTCCAAATAGTATCAAATTGTAATACTATGGAGAAGAATTGATTCTTAAAGGAAAATAGTAACATATGCAGATTTAAAAAAAATGGATTGTAGTGATTTTATACAATTATTCAGTGATTTATTCAGCTACACAGTTATTAACGAAGCATATGATTCTAATAGTGACACTTGTGTAGAAGTTGTAACTAGGATCTTAAAATGCAACTCCTTTAAAATGATTCAAACCGCTTTAAAGCGATTTAAAATCGTACGAAGCGAATGCTAGTTTTTTTTTCCCCTGTAGATTATTGAACAAAATACACTTATCATTTTAATAAATGATATCCTTTTTTAACAACATTCTTCAGAGAATATTTCTTCAAAAGATTGTCCGAATACCCTTTAATGAATTTTAATATTCGAAGAACATGCTTTTGGATGTTCTCGGATTTTTTTTTTTTTTTTTAGTTGAAACTTATAGTTTAAAATACCTAACTCCAATTTGCTCCCTGCTTATGTCATGTAGGTATATTGTTATTGCCGTTTAACGTATCTTTTTCGGTACTGAGGATACATGAGACATGAACCTACAAGTTATGTGAGATACCAACAAAGTGGGCTCCTACCAAGAATCATACCCGAGTTACTCGTGCCAAAGGCGCTTATGGTAACTATATACATATGGAGGAGCTCTAACTTCTACAAGGAATCGAACGATTATATCTCGTACTTAAAATGTGAATTCTAAACATTTAGCCGTAAGGGAGCTGTGCAGGATTAATTTATAAGATGGTCTGGAAAGAAGGAAGCGTAAGGAACTCTAAGATAAGCCAAACGTCATTTTTTGGTTTCCAGTTGTGTCAGCATATATGGCCCTAGCTGCAATGCCCGTTCTTCCCACGGAGAGAATATATTGATGGAAACTTTTGAATCCCACCTTTAGGAGCATTTCACTGAAAATGTAATAATAAAAACCGTAGAATAATATATGTTTGGCTATAAAACTATCTATCCACTTAGGATACACACTCTAATTAAAGTGGCATGATAAAAATCCAGCTTGAGGTAGGTACTAACTATGTTCTAAAATAATTTCAAACGGGTCACCCGTTTTTCCATCATGTGATCACAAATGCCAGGTAACATCGATTTCATTGTGGCGAAAAAAATATAGGAAATGATCCTTTTCCCCCTTAACAAGGGAAATTCCGAAAACACTAGGACATGTATCCACTTATTTTTAACAAGGAATATACCGACCGAGTCTAACGCACCTAGCTTGAGAGCCTTGTATTGTACTGTATGTTTTCCACATAAATTTTAAAAATGAAATACCTTCTTCTTCTTCCCCCTTAAAACAGAAATTTTCAAAAATGCTGAAACACATGTTCGTTTATTAGGTAGTTTATGTACCAAGTTTAATTTTCCTAACTTGTCAGGCTCGTAAGATACTCTTAATTTATCGCATAAAGTATGTCTTCTTCCCACACCTCACTCAGGATGTGCATAATCAAATTGAAATGATAAAAACCCAATTCAAAATAGGTATAACTGTATTACAACATTCATATCAAACGGATCAACTATTCTCCCGTGATTGGATCACCCTCAAGATCAGTTTATTTCTATATACTATATCATATGACTTACTAAATAAAGCTAGCCAACTAACTCTATTGCCTACGGAACCCAAAGGCTCAATGCCGCGTTCACAAGAGCTCTCCATTGACTTCTGTCTCTAGCCAACTGGATCCAGTTTCTATTTTGTATTCCTATTTCTGCGAGATACATCTTAATATTGCCCTCTCATATGCGCCTAGGTCTTCCTAATGGTACTTTTCCTATTGGATTTTCAGTTAAAATTTTGAAACCGTCCCTACTTTCTTCCATTCTGGCTACAAGATCTGCCCACCTGAGCCTCTTAGACTTTATGGCCCTAACAATGTTAGGTAAATCGTATAAACTATGTAGTTCCTCGTTACAAAGTTTCCGCCATTCCCCATACCTGTCCACCTTGGGTCAGAATATTGCCCTTAGGATTTTATTTTCAGATACTTTCAGTCTGCGTTCTTCCCTCAGAGTAACTGCCCATGTTTCGCAACCATATAGTACAACGGGTATGATTATCATTTTGCACGTTTTAAGCTTCAAATTATTCAATTGGATTCACGAAGACAAAAGATTTTACCTTGAAGAATAACACAAATTCCCTGCTTTTAGTCAACTTTTGTGTGTGTGTGTTGATATGATCTTGATCTGTAAATGTTGAACCTAGATTATTGAAAGTGTTGACTTTGTTGAAAGTGTTATTTTATATTTAACGTATTCATAATTTGCAGCATTACGGTCACCGCGAACTTCCATGTATTTCGTTTTCTCTGCATTTACTTCTCATGTCCCTACACGTATTTAATAAAATATCTGCATTTCTTCCTTTTGTGCAATATTATCCACTATCAAATTTACATAATCAGCGTAAGTCAAATAAAAATCTATATATTTTAATTGAATTTTGCTTCTTCCCCGGTCCTAAATAGTCCAATGAATTTTAAAATAATCGTAGTACCTTTGTAGAAGCAGAAAAAAAAATCTACTTACGAAAAGTTGTCACCAATCTTAATAGTGTATCAAATGAAAATATTGTATTAGCTGATCATCTGGTCATCTAATGGCCTAAACTCAAGTGTTAAAGGAAACAAACCATACATGTATTGTTTAGTAGCACCTTATATATAAAAAAAAAATAAATAAATAATACACACACACTCAGTGTTTGCTCCTATGAATGTTACAAAATGTTAAATTCAACATTTTCCCGTGGACATATTCAAATATCATGAAGTGTTGATTAATTCATTTGCTTAAAATGTTGCTACTGCTACTATTATTTTGCAACAGTTCAGTGTCATGACTGTGTAAAATGAAGTGACACTATATATGTGAAATGCTCATGCATCATACTAGAACTGCATTGTAGCAATCGTGATTATCGGAAATATGTCAAATAGCACTCTTTACTGATTTGTTTCCTTCGTGGGTACTAATTAAAGAGCAGCAGTATCATTTAATTCAGTAATTTTTGCTTTTCACTTCAGCTTGTACATATCCTTGCATTATTTTTTATTTTGTGACTGTAGCCAAATTAAGATACGAAATCAATTCACGTAATTCTTTGTCATTCGACATTGTAAATAGCAATTTCCTATCCACATTTATACGTTGATTTCTGCTTACAGCATATATATATACAGAGTGTATATTATATATACAGAGTGTTTCAAAAGAACACCGACAACGTTTGGGAGGTGATTCCTGACATCAAGATAAGACAAAAATATAAACCAACCTGGATTCACAAATGCTTCCTTTCGAAGTTATAGGCTGCCGAATACATAAAAAATGAACTTTAAAGGTCCATAGTTTGTGTGTAAGCGTTAAGTTTCAATTAATATAATTATTTTTATTCTCAGTAAATTATTTCTTCATATTAATATCAACATTTAGATCCAGTTTTTTTTTTTTTTCAAACGTTATGTCCTACTTGGGATAAGTGAACACACACACACACACACACACATATATATATATATATATATATATATATATATATATATATATATATATATATATATACATGTGTGTATAAAAGTAAGAAAATTCAAGAGTATTGTAATTACGTGAACTTATTATCCATTTTCACCAACTAGGCTATATTGAACGGGAATAATAGAACAAAGTGGATACTAAAATTTATATTCGAGGCAATCTTCATCAATCGTTAAACTCAGAATCACGTTTGTCTTATCATTTACTGTAGAAACGCTCAATCATTAACGTGATCCATTAACATAATTGTTTGAGCTCACTAGTAGCTCAGTTATCCCAGTTGTTAGCACTGTCTATCAGCTTTTCTGTGCACATTGTCCTGAGTTCGATTTCCAGGGAAAGGTGGAGTATATATAGTTCTAAGTCCGTTATTGTACAGACCCTCATCTTTGAAAGTAAATCAACTCCAGAACAAAAATTGGGAGACCAGGTTCTATTCCTGTTGGGATCTCATGTGGCTCGGATTCCACGTTAACCCTCTCAAACACTATTTTCTTTTAATTGTTAAAAATATCTAAGAAAGAATAACAAAATAAAAGCATTCTAATTAACTAACTAGCTGTATGATATATTTTACCCGCAGGTTCAATGTGGCATTCACAAAATATCTCCATAGGCTTCTGTCCTTAGTCAACTGAATCCAGTTTTGTATAACATGTAATGGATCCGTGTTCGTAATGTGGGTTCCTGTCACCACACCACGGTATGGCGAGTTCTCAGGTTGCGGATCAAGGAGAAGGCCTCTAGATATAGAGATCAACTGCGATTATATGGAATAAGAAGTCGCGAATATAATATAAATCAAATAAATAGAGTGTCTGTGTGCGGCCTGGGGACCAGACGAGTGGACCAAGAGTTGCCAAGTTTGACTTGGTCCAGGCTCCAGACCAGGACGAAGCGTTTTTTTTTTTTTTTTTTATTTCGAACCAAGGGTGTCTCAGGGGGAAGGAGGCGTTTACCGGGACCGGCGTGGGGACCAGGCAAGTTGACCGAGAGTTACCAAATTGTGGTCACAGATACATTGGTCCAGGCCCCAGACCAAGGCGAAGATTTTTTTAATCGAACCAGGAAGGTCTCAGGGGGGTGTTTACCGGGACATGTAAAAATAGTCAAAAATGACCGACATTAGAGTCGAATTCACAGTTTTTGCCGTCGCTGAGGTCAATTGTGAAACTGATCGCATTCACTTCCAAATTAACCCTATTCCGCTGCGGGCCGGGGGTCACCGGGAGGATACCGAGACATGTAAAAGTAATTCAAAATGACCGATATTAGTGTCAAATCCATAGTTTTCGCGGTCGCTGAGATTAATGGTGACACTTCCATTATCGATGACTTTCAAATTCAGCTACCACTTATGCGGGCCGGGGGTCAGAGAGGGGATACTGAGACATATAAAAATAGTCCGAAATGGCTGATATTAATGTCAAATCCATAGTTTTCGCGGTCGCTGAAATGAATAGTGATACTCCCACAGACATAAACAAGTAGATGTTGTATTCACTGCTTTTACGAAAGCGTTCAACAAAGTACATCACCAAACCCTACTAACTAAACTCGGACACCTTAATTTTTCTCAACATCTTGTAAAATTATTTTCATCCTATCTAATAAGCCGTAAATAATTCGTCGTGTACAGATCAAACAAATCATTCACATTCTCGCCAATCTCAAGCGTACCTCAGGGATCGAACTTAGGACCACTCCTATTTCTAATTTATATCAACGACCTACCGGATTGTATAAGTAAATCACATAAGTTACTATTTGCTGATGATCTCAAAAGCTATATGGCAGTTAACTCAGTTCAAGATTGTGAACTGTTGCAAGCGAATCTGCATCACATAAGCAGTTGGTGAAAAAATAATTATATTGAACTAAATGCTAACAAATATAGTGTAATGTCATATACCAGAAGACAGTTCTGTATTTCATTTGAGCATGTAATTAATGAACAGCCACTATTTAGGAAAGATGTAGTCAAAGACCTAGGCGTGTACTTTGATCCGAAACTAAAATTCAGATTCCATATTGAACAAATTACCAACGAGGCATTTCGCAATCTAGGCCTAGTCATAAGGTTAGGTAAATAATTCGAAAATATCAATACTTTGAAATCATTATATTATGCGTATGTGCGCTCAAAGCTTGAATATGCGTGTACAATTTGGGATCCTCAAACCAGTAAAGATAAGTTCATGCTCGAAAAAATCAAGCTAAATTTCTGAGATTTTTAACGTTTAAGGACACAGTTTTTTACCCAAGTAAATTTAGCTCCTCTACCCTGTCTAGTAACATGTTAACGTTGGAACAAAGAAGACTTGCAAATACTCTTTTATGATTATATAATATTTTGCATTTGAAAGTCGGTTGTCCAGAAATTGTATCCAGCTTAAGTATGTCAGTTCCGTCGACTAAAACACGGAACATGAATCATAATTTCTTTAGTATCAATAAGTCACGCACTGACATAATGACTAAGTCACCGATAGTAAGAATCGGTGCTGCCTACAATAGCACAGTCAAATTATGTCCAAAAATTTATGTATGTACAAACAACATCCGAACATTCAAGAGAGATGTTACAGATATAATGAAGCAATACGCCAAAGAAGTAAACAACTAATATTGGTAATCAACAAATTATTGGGAATATTATAATTTTACTGTAGTAAGAATTATGTAGTCCGAACACTGTAATTGGGATCCATCCTGTTGTGTTCTATTTAATAAATAAATAAACACTATCAAGGATTCATTAACTTATCTGATTCAGCAACAATTACGATACTAAAAGTTCTAAAGAGAGCTTGATTGGTGAAATTCAAACATATTTTAGAACACTCACTTCTTTCCGTTACGAACCATACTTTTCTAAACCCAATTAGAAGAAAACTCGAACTAACCACAAAATCGTATAAATATTCTTAAATCATACGTATGATTCTAACAAAAACAACAAAATCCCACACAACGTTCTATATCCATACACTTCATTCCAGCAATCGTGAGAGTTTGTTGAATTCGTTCTGACTTGTGACGTGTGGATATGGTTTCTTTGCGTTATATATATATAGGATGTAACAGCTCGTTCTTTGCAAAACTTGGAAGATAATTCTACACATGAAAACAGGGAATAGTGTCTATGTAACACAAAGTCGAATAGCACATCTATCTGGTGTTAATTGCAACCGAAAGTGTGAAGAAATGAACGCACACTTGAAATTGTGGCAAAACTACGAGTCATAGAACTTCGGGGACAGGCAGCACACAAATAAACAGTACGCAGAAAATCCAAAGGTGCAGTAATCGATTTTGTACGCTGAGGGCGCAAGGGATTCCCCAAAGAAAGGGATTCCCAGCAATTTTCTGAAGGGTACATGCACCAAAATAGGCAAAATGTACGGCTTGGCTGCTATATGTACAGCATGTTGTGATAGATGTTGATCGCGTAAGCCGATTCAAGATGGTTATATTCCCCACACCTCACGATTTGACTTCAGAACCGAATATTACTCTGGATCAAATATGTTGTCGAAAATTATTGGACACTTCCGTGACGTGCCAGAAACTTTTATAGAACGATTCTTTAGATCTGAAGTTATCATCGGGAGGTTGTATTTTGCCTTCACAGGTTCACAACCGCAGTTACTTTTACCGGTGAAGGAATAACAAAAGCTTATAGTTATTGTACAGTTTCAAAAATATATAAAAAAATTCACACTCATCACGTTACGAGCTCATTAAAATTATCAAGTAAGCAGTAAGAAAATTACTTGTTTGCCTTCAACGTATCCGTGCATTATCAACTGATTGGTTATATAAATTATCTACTGTAGGTACATATCGAACTTTTACAATCGCCAGACAACAAAGCCATTGGTTAGTATTAGTTTGCAATACCTATCTTAGAACTGAATACGGCCAGTGGTGAATGAGGATAATGCATCCCGTTGCCATGACTACTATACCTATATTCAACATAAAGCACTTTTAAGTTGTTAAGCCTTTGTGAAGCAACTTTTACCTTGGACATTGTTCTTAACCCTAAACACTGTTCTAATAAGAAATTAAATTTCCCATTTCGTATTCACAATTCAAAACTAGTTTTTGAAGTTTATAATTGTGTGTTTCTAATAGTTTACTTCTTTAATTATTAAATATTTAACTTGGTTCTAAATGGTTACGAGTATTACCAACTAAGTTAAGCATAAGTAACTTAACGTGCCTTTTCAAGTACACAACATATTTCTGACAGTATGGAACGCTATTTTTGAAAAAAAAAGTAGGAAAACTAAAATTAATATTTACAGATATATATATAAACAGGGTGTCTCAAATGTCCCGTAACATAGGGTAACTCTGTTATTATCAGAGTTACAACAAAATGTAAGAGGGTAAAACTGTCTCCAAATATGTTTTAAATCTAAAGTGATGGAATTTTTCCAAATCAGACAAGCCATTTGGGCTGTGCACTCTTTATGCGCCCAATGTTGAACGAAAATGCAACGTTGCCATTTGCTTTGACCCAGAACATAAATTAATAAAGTTACTGTTTGAAATGGGATCTGGCCATCGACACGTTAGCATAAAAGACAGTAACTTCATTCAGTTACGTTGTGGGTCCAGGTAAATGGCAACGTTGCATTTTCGTTTAACATTGGGCGCATAAAGAGTGCACAGCCCAAACGGCTCGTCCGATTTTAAAAAAAAATCCTTCACTTGAGATTGAAAACAGTTTCCCCTCAGTGACGACGCCAGAGGGGGGGCAAGGGGGGCGAGCGCCCCCCTAGTAGCTACTTCTGCCCCCCTGATTGCCACCTAGACTGCCCCCCCCAGACTCCTACAATCTTTAAACATTCTTCATATAGTATTTTATATGAGTATCGTAACCAATCTTATTGTCAAATTGTAGTCTACTTTCCATGCATTTACTATGTGGCAGATTAGTCCTCAGTCTCTCTTCTTTGAGCGTCTGGGTATGCACGCATCTTTCTGTTTTCTAATTTAGCATCTTTAGATGTAAATTTTAGTTATACTTCTTTCTTATGATTTTTAATTATTGTGCCTATCGAACAATAGTAGATTTGGTCGACTTGTTTTCTTCTCATTGGATCAACTTCGATTGGAAACAAAAGAAAGGTAAAACCAGTTACGTAACTTGTTTGTATTTGGTGCGTGGGGTCCCGGGTTCGATCCCAGCCCCCGTCAAGTGAACTTTGTGGTGGACAAACACCTTGCGCGTGGGTTTCCTTGGGGTTCTCCCGTTTTTTCCCACTTTTTTCATTCCACCATTTCATTCATTACTCATCATCACCGTCTCCTTTAGCCTAACCGGCATAGCCGTGGGACGTAAAACTCAAAGATTTCATTTTTTGTTTGTATTTATCTAGGTTTGAAGTTTTCAGTTTCATATTTTGTTTTATTTAAAACTTCTTTTTTCTAAAACATTATTCTCGGCTTTCAATATTCAGAGGATGTGCTTATAACAGCTTAGTTTGCAACTACCAGGGCTTATTTTTTTAAAAGGGGATAAAAAGAGTTGTCTTTTCCCTTTGTGCAAATGATAATAATAAATTTATGGAATTAAACTGATTCCCAATAAAACGTATTGTCAGAGTGCTGATCTTTCGTTAGTAATTGGTATATACTAGTGCTCCATTACTTATTTTGTTACAAAGTACTGACGTGACGTCTACCGTATTGACTAGGAACTGTTGAAAAATTCGTAGCCCAACCCAGAAGGAGTGCACGTGGAATGATGAAGTTTTGCTTGTTTAAGCTTCCCCCGAGAGTCAATATACTACCTTGTACAGTGCTCCAGTTTTTGCAGAAAAGTTAAAAAATCTGAAGATTTCCTTGCACCACTGTTCGTAGCACTACCTCTATCAGATCTAAAATGGAGTCCTTTCAAGTGCTATTTAAGTTTGGGAAATAAGTACACGTAATAGTTAGACGGAGCTAAATCTGCGGAATAAGAATGATGATCTAGACATTGAAACCCTAGATTATGCAATGCCAGCTGTGTTCGCAGGGGCTTGATGGACAGGTGTATTCTCCTGAAGGAGCATAATTCCTTTCTTTTCATTTTCCGCGGCGTTGAACTTTGAATTTTTCTTTCAGTTGTTTAACACTTTCAGCCCCAACCCTGTTTGAGTAAGTTTCATCCCGGGACCAGACTACAGTTTGCTATGAACACTGTCAGCCAATGTGTATCTATTTGATACACGTGGTCCATCAGTAAACCCTCACTATGTATCAAAAAGATACACATGGGGCTGAAAGTGTTAAGTAATGTAGAGATTCTGGATTAAATATGTGACCGTTGCGGAGGTAGTCTATGAGTACGACTCCATACTTATCCCAGAAGAATGTTGCAAACAGTTTCTCAACCTACTTCTGTGTCTTGAACTTCTTGGGGCGATGGAGAAATGAGTGCTACTACTCCATTGACTGTTGTTTCGTTTCAGGATCATGGTGGCGCAACCATATTTCGTCTATGGTTACTATTCGTGAGCGAAATTGATCAGCATTAGGGTCAAATTGGAAGAAGACTTCTCTTAATGCCGTTACTCTTTGCGCATACCCAAGCCATTCTGAGTTATGCTACCGACGAATTCCAAAGAAATGCCCAGAACTGAGAAAGCGGGGTGCAGCCAGACCTCAGACTATAATAAGTATATCGTGAGTTCACTATACACTTTAAAAACTGTATAAATAATAGCTTAAATTATTTTTGTCACTTAAAAACTGGGGTGGCCTAGGCCCTCCAGCCCCGGGCTATATCCACCACTGGCTGAAATTCTGTAATTTTCAAGAATAATGTCACAAATTGCATCCATGACTTCGGGAAGAGTCATTGCTTTTAGTCATTCTGGAGGTAAAGCATAATTTGTTGAGAAACCGCCACGTTTATACTAAGCCACTTACATCTTCACCACTGTATATAACGGAGGAGAGTTCCGTGGTATTTCACTGATTTCCTAATTATTTTTCTTCGGTGACTTTCCTTGGTGGAACAAAAATGTTATAACAGTTAGGATCTGGATGTTTGTGAAATTATCTGTTTGGGGGCACATAATCACTTCAGAGGCCTGATAAACAATAAGAATTTCATTATTAATATGAAAATTTGTATTTGTACATACAGAGATATGTTTTTCTAAACTACGGTTTCATTTTTCTACGTAGTACCTACACTCCTTCTGGATTCGACTACAATATTTTCAGCAGCTACTCGTAAATTCTCTCTCTCTCTCTCTGTATATATATATATATATATATATATATATATATATATATATATATACAGAGAGAGAGAGAGAGACGTAGCATATAGTTACTAGACGAATGTGTTACTTGTAGCATACGCGAATTCAATTTATGTTTAGGCTTCAAAAGTTTCATTGAAAAATATTTCATGTGCAGACGTTACTTATTTGTAGTAACAAATTTTACTTGAAATAACTAATTTATAATCATATAGGTCTAATATAAAAACAACAACGAAATACACAATGTAATGTAAAATAAGTCATACGTAATAAATATGTCATTTCTGGTATGGCAAATAGCCGCCCCCCCGAAAATGTATCTGCCCCTCCTTTGCCCCCCTAAGAACTTAAAGCTGGCGTCGTCACTGTTTCCCCTCTTACATTTTGTTGCAACTCTGATAATAACAGAGTTACCTTGTGTAAGGGGACTTTTGAAACATCCTGTATAAAAAGCCTTGTGGATATATGTATTAATTTTCTGTGTGGGTGGCAGGTATAATTACGGATATTCATGAAAACAAAAGTTAGAGCAAAATTGTTTCTGTGCATTTTTTTTTTCAAATCCCCATAATAAATCTTAAGTGTCAATATAATTTTATGCGAGCTTTTTTGAGATGGCTTATTCTACATTCTTAAGGACCTTTTTCCTCATTTTATCTTTCCGTACTGAATTGGGGCGCTCATGTTTTATGAGTAACGAATTTCAGAAAAATAGCGATTTCCCACGGAGATGGTGACTCAGTGGTAGAGCGCTCATCTCAGATGTGAGGAGTAGGCTACCTGATTCCATTCCTGACCACACGAGCAACTGATGTGGTCAGATTTTTTTTTTTTTTTTTTTTTTTTGTAACTCGGTTTTCTTGAAATCTGCGGATGAGAATTTGCATTCACCAAAAACATCATCATTTTGTTGATCACAGTAATGTCTATCGATTGTTATACTCGAATCGTATATGTCATATTTGAACTTATTTTTCTCCTAAAGGCTAATAATATTGTAAATTTATTTTTAGCTGTACCAGGTGTGGAGATAAGATTATATACAGGTAGACCATTTATCTTGATACGCCCGTGTTACTTTTATAATGGACAAACAATGCTGAAATTTTCAACTGGCATGGGGCATTGTTTGTCGTACTCTGATACCACAAGGTTAACAGTATTGTCAACCTAACATAAACTTGTACCTCTTTTTTCGAATACCACTACGTCGGATTATTGTATTTTAAAAATCTACATATAAAATTCAAACATATAATACCATTGTTGTCATGCAGTGTTGCAAATTAAGGACATTACACTATCACAAATATCGAAAAACAATGAAACTGTGTTTGTTCTCACAACAGTAATAACATAAATGACACAGACTGGTTAATGCACATCCAAAGTACCTTCATATCGAATACTACGGTCATCGTATGACGTATGTCAAACAAGTAGAAACAAAGTTACAATGAATTGAAAGTCATACATTCTTCAAAGGACTTTATTTCGAAAATAAAGCCTAGATAAGTATCATGCCGAATTGCGTGCGTGCCTTTAAATAGACATAAAGATTAAACTTACAATTTACAACACTTTGCTATAGCAAACCTTTCGGGCCATATAAAAAAAAAGGAATAAAAATTTATATATTGCTTAAAATAGCGTATTTGTGGGAACGTTTAATATGTTTTTATCGTTTTGCTTCTATAACATTACAACAGTATTTCTTGATAAGTGTATTTACAGTTGGTAGATGCATTTGTAGTTACATAATTTTAAGCAGTGTTGCAAACTTTAACAGTTTTTACCACACCTCATGTCAATTTCAGATAAATTGCTGCAAACGGCATTGTAAACCTCATATATGTCGAAAACTATCCATGTAATTGGATGAGGTACTTATCCAAGCAGTTTATTTTTTATTTTATTTTTTTTTAAAGTGAAAATTTAAATCCATTGTAACTTTTCTCGTATTCATCCGAAATCCGTCATATCATGATCATAGTATTAGACACTAAAGTAATTCAGATGTGTGTTGCCTTCTTTGTCTTATTTGCATTGTTACTGTTGTAGAAGCCATTAAAAATTTTATGTTTGCTATACTGTAGTGCCTTTAGTTTGCAACACTGAATATTAAACACAGCATTGTAAGTTTTTGTTTAATATGTAAATTTGAAATATGTAAAAACCTAGCGTAGTTTCATTTTCTTAAATGCAATTTTACGGTGGGTTGGCAACACTGCTAACCTTCTTGTATCACAGAGTATATCAAACAATGTCTCCCTCCCGATATTTGAATGATAATTTCAGTGGGTTTTGTACATTTGCTTAGAAGTTACAAGGGCGTATCAAGATAAATGGCTCTTTCTGTATATATATTTTATCTATTCAGAAACCGAAAAGTGAAGGACTTGGTTTTGCCGATGCACAAGTACGACTTTCTAAATCCCAATGACGCTTGATACCAGAAAAATTTTCGGGGTTGAAAGTGCTACATCAGAAACGTACAAATATATTAACCTATGACATCAATACGTACAATTACCTATGACATATGCAAGTGTGTAAAATTATGCTATTTCGTTACATGTGTTTTTGTTAAAGCAAAAATGATTCATTTGATTTTAGGAAGGTCAAGTGTAGCATTAGAGTTAAAAGGGGAAATATTAATCCGTTGCATGCAGGAGTTTATGTAGAATTGCACAGAACTGCTTCAAATGTTATTTTGATTCGCTGTTCTCCACATAAAGGCAGACAATAAGGCAACCCTTCTCAACCTAGTGCTCTCCTCGTGGTAGAAAAGAGAAAATTGCTCACGTCAACAATTTCGAAGTATTTTAAACTTTTTTTTTCTAAAATTAAAAAAAAAAAGAAAGAAAGAAACGCAGCTCATACCTCATATTCCCATTTATCTCATGTAACATATGCTTGTAAAACATGTTTTAGCTTTAATGTTAGCTTGGAAGAAATGGCATTGTGAATACCAACGAATGATATTCAACAATTGAACTAGCAACGCAGGAAAAAAAAAACATATTTCTGATGGAGTCGAAGTTAGACTTGATATAATTCAATATTGCGCGAAAGTGCAAATTTTATGATGACTACATAGACAATCGCGTCAGTGCTCTGCTTTTTCTCTTATTAATATTGTAAACAATTTTCAAAATATCAACACTTGCAAGTTCGAAGAATTCAATTGGAAACAGAATTCAGTGTCAGCGTTCTTGAGTTATATATTTCTAATAAAAGTACGCATATCTGAATACAAACTTATTTGATTTTAGTTGAATTTTAGGAAGCTCCTCTTTCCTCCTTTTACCTCCGATTCGATGTCCTTTACTTAACAGATATTCTAGGGATTAAGTTAGTCATGACTAAGGCTCGGATTTATATGTAAAAACATTTTTTTTTTCAAACACGTACAACCCCAAAACGAAGTTCATTATCCCAATTAAGAGTCTGCAATCGTAAATTACAAATTTTATTTCACATAAAAGTACATTTTTTTCTGAAAAAAGTTATCTAAATAAATATTTTGGACATTTTTGTAATAAATACATATTTTAAATAATTTTTCCGTTATTTTATTCTAAATTTCACAACGATTTTTTTTTTTCGAAAGAAATTGACATCGGGAAAGAATAAACTACATAAATATATCCATCGTATTTACAAGCAATTTCCCCTCTGCAGAAACAGCGTCGTCATAAATTGTGCTTGTCTGTCCTGGGGCAACTTGTGCCAAAGTGTTTCTAAAGGAGCGCTTTGTACTTTGAAGCCAATACTGAGGAGAGGATTAGTGAACGTAGGTGAAGGAAAGGTAAACTACACACTTTTCTGTTCAACTACACTGCTCGTACACTGCTGTCAAGACGTGTGGCACACTTGTAAAATTCCTAACTAAGCAACTTAAGGACGTATTGCATAAGACTCATTGTGGTTGCATCACAAATGCTAAAACTACAACAACATTTCGGGATTTTTTTGACTGCCCCTCGTAAAAAAAGCCTTGTTGTTTATGATCTTATCAAACTTGCAGTATAAAAGCAATAAACTAAATGAAAATAAATATGACCAAAGCTAACACGTATATGTTGATAGTGTGTTAAGTTTCGGCAATGTATCAGTGCCTCAATCTGAAGGTATAATATGACTGACGAAGAAATGTCATATTATCGAAACCGAACATAAGTTGTTAAGATATAGGTGTTAGTTTAGTTTCGGTCAGATTTTATTTTTATTCAAGGTATGCGGAGCTCCAAAGCCATAATGATCAGTATTCACATAAATGAATCAGAATTTGTTTTCTGTTCGGGATTTAAAAAAAAAAAATAAAATAAAATAAATAAATTTCATGCAGTCACTTAGTTTTGTTATTAATTATGTATTTATTTCATCTAACTTTACGTAGTACAAAGTTATTACAACAGGCAATGAATATTACTGTCATTAAAATTGGCGCTATTTACATCGAATATCTTTGTATTTATTTTATTTTATTATTTAGTATTTTTATTTATTTATTTTTTTTTATCATAAACGAAAATATGAGAAAGACGTAAAATGAATGTGCAAAACCGTGCTTCTGCTTGTGAATTTGCATTACGTTAGAGATAGTAATAAATATTGTATAATATTGGTAGATAATTTTGGAGAACGACAGAGACGCCAAATACTATTTAAAACGTATTGTATACATTTCAAGTTGAACATGTTTTATGTCATAAAGGCTTTTTTTTTTATATATATATATATACAAAAGTTCAAGCTAAATGTTGTAGTTTTGCTGCAAATGAATATTCGCTTCATTTGAAGCCCATTTGGCCCACAGCTTTCAAGCAAATGTTCATATAGATTTTTTTTTTTTTTTTAATACTATTTACAAAGTCCTGTCAGCATTTATATAAAGAGTTTTGTAGACACTAGTTAGTTGTCAGAAATAAATAAATGTAATCAGTGGGCATTCTGAAAGCTCAGACTCCAAACATAAAATTTCATTTGTGAATTGTCTGTAATATCATCGTCGCTTAAGGAATGAGCAGCCGACACAGTGCAGCAAAAATATAGCGTCGCTTCATGTTCTTTGTCGTCGAGGGCTTACTTGTTACGCCTTTTAAAGGAATGAATGAAACGAAGTTCTCAAGAGGCAATAAAATACATCGTAACGTGGGTTTGCCAGTTAATATTGCTGTATTTAACTTCATGTTATATAATGTATATTTATTTAGCCATACAAAGACTAATGCCGATGTTGAGTGTGTGTATACATATTCCAAGCACCTAATGGGACAGTCAAATGGCCAAATGGACCTCTTGCTTCTTAGGTCATCCTTCGTATCCGGGTAGCCCTGTATACTGAAAGTTATTGTTTTCTTCTTGTGCGTTTACCTTCCAGAAAACAAGTCAAATCCTGAGGTCGTAACTCATCAACATGTTTTGTTTACCATTCCTAAAAATGAAAAGCATTAAAATTTCTATCATACAGTGTGCTGAACACTCTTCTTCAAGAAATATTTGGCCACCCACGTATCGTTTAAAATGCACACTCTACTGATACCTGATGGAAGCATATCTTTACATATAGGGCTATGCTTTGTTTTTACTAATTTCCACACGAGAAATGCACTTTTTCAAAATAACTCTATCATAACTACATCGTCGTAGCCAATTTGTACAGAAATATGTATTTACTACACCAACAAGAAGTCAAGCAGAAGTATTTGACTTAAAAGTAGTAATTTAAAGGTACTTGCATTTTCACCATTGATTATTATCTTTTAATTTCTTATAAAGAGCACAGCAGTGCGACGTGAAACTCAAAAATAAAATAAAGAAAGAACGGATAATATTCAGTACTTACTTCATTAGCAATGAGTGTAAAGTACTCGGCTATCTTTTATGCGTATTTTAATATAATTTGTCTAGCTTGAGTGATCGCTGGATGCCGTTTTCTTTCTTTTTTTTTTTTTTTTCGATATGTACTTAGGAAAGTTACACTGAATAATAAGCGCCACTGTTAGTATAATATCGAAAATATGGATTTGTTATCTGAAACGTATGGTGAATATTAACAAACCAACTTATCTTAAAAAAGATGCTAAGGATTATTTTAATCTTGTTATCTAGGAAGGATATATATTCATGATAATAAAACAAATCTAAAAGCAGAATTGTGATGATTATGATATACATATATATATATGTATAATTAAACATGGAATGTCAATTATTTATTATGTTGAACTTTTGATCCGTATTAGGGATGCCGTGAAGAGCTTGCATCATGTTGAAAGACGGTTGACCAAGGTTCCTCGAGAACGTTATGGTTAATCCAATCTTCAGTAGAAGAAATTCAAATCACCATAACAGCATAATATGCTCACTTCCATGTAGCTACTAGCATTTAGGTCTGCACTTACCCTTTTGATGCAAGTTCTTTTTATTCTACGTGGAGAGGCAACCTCTCCTCTATAGTCAGCAGTAAAGGTTTGGTGTAGACGAGTACTAATCGGCAACCGGTAAGGGTGTTAAAAAGCAGCTAGTTGGCAATTCCAAGTAGTCGGCGTGAAGTCTTTTACTATTTTACATGTATTTAGTAGTGCTTGTCGGCGTCTCTTAACTTTTAACGGTAGAACTTCTTTTTTTTAACCCATGAACATTTACTTAGATTTTACACTCATTAGTGTCTAACTTCATTCCACTCTTGGGTTTATATGGTCCGTGGCCAATTCCAACAGTGGAAAGTGGAAAAACGAATAGCAAGTAGATTACAGCCACTCTGGCATAAAAGAGCGTGTGAGAACGGCATTCCGTGAATAAAGATTTAAGATGTGGTCCAACGGAAGGGAAACATTTTATGTACGGTAGCTCGTATACAGCGCAGTGTAAACAGGGATCAAACAAGCTTGTCAGTTCGGATGGCGAAACTGCTGTAACACACTCTTCTCTGCTTGTCAATATAGCTTTGAGGTTCTAATGTCATGTCACGACTTATGGGTAGGTGAACTTGAGAACCAGACGCGGATATTTACTAACTTATTAGTAAATTAAAGATATCAAATTTCAGAAAGTTTCAATAAATAATAACGCTAGGAATTGTAATAATAAATTTGAGTGTTACCAGTAGTCGTACAAAATTAAATCGAAGCCTTGTCATAGTAATTATAAGCCACATTTAATTTGAACAAAATAACATATAATAATAATTATTATTTAAAAAAATATATGTATGGGTAAATATTTATTGAATATCTCTTCAAGAAAACTTCGTCTATCTTTGTGTTGTTGAACATTTTTCAAATTTTATCCTGTTTCTTGTTTAACAAACTTAAAAAACGTTATTGATTGTTAATGTTTCGTCATGTAAGGAGCTAAATAATAATAATAATAATAACAATAATTATAATAATAATAATAATAATAATAATAATAATAATAATAATAATAATAATAATAATAATAATAATAATAATAACAATAATAATAAAAATAAGTAATGTTTATTAGCAACAAACAGCATTATAGCCACAAGTGCGCCAAAAGGAAATAAAAAAGATACAGACGTAAGGAGCATGTAAGTAGGATATAAACGCCACGCTGAAGTCAAAAATGGATCTTGTCATCCCGAAAATTAAAGAAAAAAATTGCAAAATATTTTTAAAAAATATATATAAAACAAATATTACTACTACTACTACTATTACAATCATCACCACCACCACTACTACTACTACTACTACTACTACTACTACTACTAATAATAATAATAATAATAATAATAATAATAATAATAATAATAAACTTTATTTTACGTGCTGAGAACAGCTAAAATACAGCAAAAATACAGCACTTTGTCTTATTCTACATTATTTTAGCAATGAATATATAGTACTAGTAATAAAATTATGTTTACATCTATATCATAAATTATTAATAATAAAAACATTGACAGTGTAGTGTACGTCAATCATTAAAACAAAGAAGTGTCAAAAATTAAAAGTAAAAAAAATAAAAATAAAAATAAAAACTACTAAGTTATATTTAAAATTCTAAAATAAAGTCATATTTTAAGATATGCATTCATTATAGCTTTCTAAAATCCTACAGATTAAAATATGTTTTCTATTATGCGGTTGCAATAAAATTTGCAATAATAATAATAATAATAATAATAATAATAATAATAATAATAATAATAATAATAATAATAATAATAATAATAATAAAGAAGTTAAAGTGACAAAATACGAAACAATTATTATTATTATTATTTAATATTTTGATCAAGGTGGGCTGAAACTTGGTTGAACACTAACATACCCGAAATTCTTGACAAGTCACTTCCAAGTGTGTAACTAAAAATCTCTTTTATTTCAACAACATAAACAGAAAAAAAATCGCCTTCCAATATCTCTGGTGTTTTATTCTGTACCTTAATGACCATTATCGTGAGATTTGTTGTAGCGAAATTTCAAATTATTTCTTACTTAAAAACCTATGCAAAACACATTGGCTGTTTTGGAGTTCAGCATTCCGTTGAGCTCCAGGCTATATGAGATAAGCTTAACGTAGGATACGAATCATATGAACACCCACCGGGAATTGAACCTAGGTTTCCCGCTCTGAATGCATACACACTAATAACATAGCCACGATGAAGTTCACTATCCGGGAGATATGTTAGGTGCCCTGCCCTATCCAATGATAAAATATTTCTTCTTTTACTGTGGATCCAACTGAATGTAGATAAGTTTCTTCGTATAGGAGCAGATGTGACCGCAGCACGAAGGTTTCGAATGTTGGCATCTACCTTGAAAAAGTCGCTACAAAATCGTCATCGTAGGTATTCTATCATCTTCGACAGGTTACTTGGCGCAACTGAGAAGCGTCCATGCTCCACAGTCTTCAGTTAACCTGTTTATCTTCACGTACGATTTTTCCGTTTTCATATCGTCTATCAATTGAATCGGTGAGTAGAAAAAGGAGAACATTCCTTAACACGTTACTTTTGAAAAACGAAAAGTAAAACTGCTTACCGGAAATACCGTTGCTTACGTAAAAATATCTGTATGAGAGATTTGTAACGTATGGTAAGACCTTTCATTTCCCAAAATTCCAAAAACGTAATGGGATTGGATATTTAGTTATAGAGAAATTGTTATCGTGGAATGTTATCCTTTATTTTTGGAATGTTCTCCTTTTTCTACTCACCGATTCAATTGTAGTCTCCTTCGCTCCCTTCCTCTCTTTCCTGCCACCGATCCTCTTGATACAGTTCAGGAAAGGCCTAAGAAAATCCGAAGTTGGTTGTTGTTTCCGAAGTTTAGCGTCATTTTTCAGGACCGAAAATATTGAGACGTTGATCTACAGAAATGTCTATACTCTTCTACTGGAAATCGAATCAAAAGAAAAAGAAACAAAAAGAAAAGCTTCCGAAGCAGTTTAAATAACTCTTTTACCATCTTTTCCCAGGCAAATGTAACGAATTTGCAACCTCTTCCCCTCTTCAATTTGAGTAAATAGTGCTAGCAAGTGATTGCTATGTTTTATTTTATTTTATTTATTTTTTAAGAACATGAATTGTGCACTTCTTCTGTAAAACCTTTTTTTTTTTTTCAAAAAGAGAAAATTTCGAAGGGACAAAAACAAACTATTTTCAGTGTGATATTAAAAGGTAAATCCCAAATTCCACCATATTATACAAATGTCAAAAATCAACTTTTGTTTAAAATATACATATCACAAGATATTATTTCCGAGTGTATATATATATATATATATAGGGTGTCTTAAAAGTTCCCTGACATAATGTAACTTTGTTATTATCAGTTACAACAAAATTTAAGAGGGGAAGCCTTCTCTAAATACGATGTTTTCAATCTAAAGTGAATAATCTTTTAAATCGGACGAGCCGTTTGGGCTGTAAACTCTTTATGCGCCCAATGTTAATTGAAAATGCAATGTTGCCATTTACCTGGTGCTGGGGAAGAGAAGAGCACGACGGAGTGGAGAAATTTTGTAAGAGTATGGTAAGGGAGGCATGTTTGAAATGGTGCTGGTCATTGACACGTTAGCATAAAAAAGACAGTAACTTAAATCACTTACGTTTGGGTCCAGATAAAAAATTTCGTGTCTCGTCTGTTTTGAAAATTCTTACTTTCCAGAGACACGAGACTAGAGAACCACTCAACGAAACGAAACGAGACAACAAGTTTATGACACCTGTGCATGAATAGTGATACTCACCAGACGAGAAACTATTTTCTTATTTATTTATTTGTTCAAAGAAAGGGTACAATGCGAGATTGGGACCTCCACTCCGAGGTCACATCAACCCTTTAGGTGAATGTAGGACTGGAGAAAAAAGCGGCCTTGGTCTGAGAGAAGGGACCATCCCAGCATGCACCCGGCGGACTGAGGAGAACCAGGAGAAACCTCAGTGAGGATGGCCCGTCGGAGCAGGGTTCGTCCCCACGTTTGACCTACCCAAATGCTGTGTGGCAGGCAGGCACGCTACCGTTACACCACCGGCTCGGTACGAGATAATTAATCTGCCTCGTTTCGTGTGGAAGCGTGACGATGCAGGTGCTTCTGTTTCTAGACGAGACAACAATTGAATAATAAGATAGGATCGAAGTACCGCAATAAGTGGAATTGAGTTGTATCGTTCAAAGTTGTCTTAGCACCGAGCAGAATACGTTTTTGAAGAGTTTATAGCTTGAAAGTTGTTGCTTCTGTTTTAAAGCACTCACATGGTCACAGTACCCTTTTAACTTGTATTGCGATTATTCATATTTATCGATTTTTCTCTGGGTTTTGAGTTTTGGCACTTAGGCTCTTCCTAATTTTATTCAATTGTCCTCTTGTCACGTGTTGTTGACATCACTTACTGATTAATACCAGTTTGCCGTGAAGAAACTCAATTTAATTTCTTTTTCGTAACTGTTCCCCTTCTGATGGTGACGCCACTGCCTTGGATTGACCTCGCGTGTGATCCTTCTTCATATCATTCATTGTGGCCGCCCCTTCTATTCTTCTTGTTCCAGGATACTTCAAACTACACACTCTTTCCTTCGTTGTTGTCCAACAAAGATGTGCCAACGTTGCATTTGTCCTTTATCATTGGGCGCAATACCAGTGTACAGCCCAAACGGTTGGTCCAATTCCGAAAATTGCAACGTTGTAGATTGAAAAAATATACTTTCCAATAACATTGCTCTCTTATCATTTTTTCGTATCTTCAGTGGTTACCGAGATAGCCTAAATAAATTGAGTTATGGAACACCCTGCATATACAGTATATCTAATATAAATAAAATTGTTTGTGTGTCTCTGTGCGGCCTGGGAAAAAGACGAGTGGACCTAGAGCTACCAAATTTCGGTCACGGGTACCTTAGTCCAGGCTCCAGACCAAGACGAAGCATTTTTTTTTTTTTTTTTTTAACATTCGAACCAGAGTGGTCTCAGGGTAGGGGCGTTTACAGGGGCATGAAAAAGTAGTAGAAAATAACCGATATCACTATCAAATTCATAGTTTTCGCGGTCGCTGATATCAATGGTGGCAATTCCATTAACGATGATTTTCAAATTCAGTTACCATTGAAGGCGGGCCGTTGGTCAACTGCCGGGGGAGGAAGAGTTACCGAGACATGTGAAAATAATCCAAAATGACCGATATTAGTGTCAAATCCATAGTTTATGCGGTCGTTGAGATTAATGGTGATACTCCCACAGGCGTTGACTTCCAAATACAACCTCCATCGGCTGGGGCCAAAGGTGTTTCGAACCAGGAGTCTCAGGGGGCGTTTACCGGGATAGGTAAAAATAGTAGAACATGACAGACATATATATATATATATATATATATAATAAGAAATGCTGTGTTTCCAGCACTATGTACGATCTGCATGCTACCTCTACTGACTATTGTCCGATATTGGAATTTCCAGTACAGGAGACTGCGTTCCAGCTGAACCATATGTATTGCATCCCACTCATCTTTACAGGCTTTCCACGGGCCGGTGCTGGTGCGGACTCGACTATGGGACAGGTGCCGCTTGACGAGTCTGAAAGAACAATAATCCATTGGGTTGGCATTTCGACTTTTGACGTTGATGTCAGTGAAGGAAATTGCCTAATTCCGCGGTGGCTCCGTGGTAGAGCGTTCACCTCTGGTGCTTGGGGTCCCGGGTTCGATCCCAGCCCCCGCCAACTGAACTTTATGATGGACAAATACCGTTTGCGTGGGTTTTCTCAGGGTTCTCCCGTTTCCTCTTACTTTCTTCATTCCACCATTTCATTCATTACTCATCATCGCCGTCTCCTTTAGCCTAACCGGCATAATCGTGGGACGTAAAACTATAGAACTTCATTTCATTTCGTTTCTGTTTTCCAGAGAGAAATTGCACTTCTTATCTATACAAAGCCAATCGTGTGAAAGATTAGGGCAACTGCTTGAAATCAAAGGCCAAAATCAATTATGGTGCAATTCAGTAATGTTATTTTACTGGTTTGTCCTTAAAATTGTTTTATGATGGATAGAAAAGTCCACAGATAGATTTTTTAGTGCATCAAATAGGCAATGTTAAAGTTTCTTTTTTTTTATTTCTTGGGCTAAATTCTTCGGTGGAGAATATATATATATATTAAAAGGTCTTAGACGCTGCTTTTCTTTTCAAAGCCTTGATTGAAATTTGATTCATTATGTCAGATCTGAAGAACGTGATGTGTGTTTTTACTATACAGCTTTCAAAAACTGTCATCACACGAGTAATGAATGGCTTCGTTGAATTTCGTCAAATACTTCCCTGACGTTAATCACATACAGTTGAATTAAAACTTCAATCACTTTCATGCTTATGCGAAAGAAATCAAGAAAGGGAAGGAAAAAAGACAAAAATGAATAGCTAAAATCTCTATTGCTAACGCTCATGCAACGTGCGGAAATGATTGAACAATACAGAGAGTAGCACAAGCTATAGCATCCAGACCTCATCGGCTGTGATTAGTTTTACTGTCAAGTGAAACGCTATTGAGTAAGAGTATTGTTCTCAAATGAGCGTGTACTATAAAGCTAATTACAACAAATGACGTTAGGGACATGCATACCACTACTTCATGGAAGTGCCTGGATGAGGTTTCGGTTCATGTGGCGCATATAGGTTGAAGTTTAATGTTAAGAGATGATACGTTTACTTTTATGTGTATATAACATTATAATTTAATAGATATTTATTTAAAAACGAAGTATGATGATCTGGCAGCTTTAAGAGTAGAAAATATAAATAAAACTATATAATTTGTATTTATAATTACGCTGCAGTTCGCATTCAATGACGCTAGGCTATCATAAGAGACTTGCCGTGTTCCATTAATTCGGCTAAAACTGTTATAATTTCTAATAAGCTCTTTAACCTTATGCAAATAATATGGATGGAATTTGCATTTTAGTTAATTACTTCCAATGTTTCAATGAGTATAGTTTTATTTTAATCAATAAAGTAACAAGTGGAACTATAGTGTTGCCTGAGAAGTATTGAGCCTTTGGAAGTCAAAGTGGACAATACATTTAATGTGATTTAATAATAGCATTATGGAATCCCATATATATATACCCTGTTTCAAAACGAATATACGTATTTCGATTGCATATATTTATTAAACTTTAAGATATACGAATATGAAATTTTACACACATATTTACGAACCTCTCAAGTTCAAATAACAGTTCAAATTTTAAATTACAGATGTTCAATATGCCCTCCATCAGCGACACGAACAATATCACATCGATACTCAAATTTCTCCCATACTCGAGCAAGCATGTCCTGCGTCACTGATGTTATGGCAGTACGGATCAGGTTCTTCAACCCTTCCAGGTTCTGTGGGAGTGGTGGTACATAAACGTTGTATTTAACAAAACCCCACATGAAGAAGTCACAGAGTGTCTAATCGGGTGGCCGTGGAGACCAGCTGAGACATGCTAGATCGCCAGCTCTTTGACGACCAATCCAGCGGTTCGGTAAAGTTTCATTCAGATATTCATGCACTTGGCGACTCCAGTGAGGGGGTGCCCCGTCTTGTTGAAAAATTTAGTTGTCTTCGTGCAGCCTTGGAAACAACCA
Organism: Thermobia domestica; assembly: GCF_964235325.1. Classification (NCBI taxonomy): domain Eukaryota; kingdom Metazoa; phylum Arthropoda; class Insecta; order Zygentoma; family Lepismatidae; genus Thermobia; species Thermobia domestica. Next base: position 275,325,723 of record NC_137459.1, on the reverse strand, counting down.
GTTTTGTAACATAGCGAGATACTGCTGACTGTTAACCGTGTTTCCATTAAAGAAGAATGGGCCGTAAACAGATGATCGAGATATCGCACAGAACAGATTGACTTTGGGCGAATCTCGTACATGTTCAATGACTGCATATGGGTTATGTAGGCCCCAAATTCGAACATTTTGTTTCTTTACCTGACCACTAACACGGAAAGTCGCTTCATCACTAAACGCGATGCGTTGTGCAAAAGTGTTATCATTGTCAATAGCATCCAGAATCTCGTTACAAAATGTGACACGTTTGCTTTTGTTATCAGGACGTAGAGTTTGTAGCAGCTGTAATTAGTACGGCTTCATAACCAACCTACGTCTCAAAACACGCCAAATTGTAGCTGTCGGATTTTGTAACTCCTGACTGGCACGACGACTTGATTTTGAAGGACTACGTTGGAAAGCAGTTTGAATTCGTGCAACATTTTCTTCAGGAACACTAGTGCGGCCAGGACTCTTTCCTTCACATACACATCAACAAACTGTCGATACCATCTGCAAATGTTCCACCCATTCGGAGAACCAATTTGATACCTCAACCTGAAAGGACTTCGCACTGTAATCACGGAATTGCATTCGCAAACTTCAGAACACAAAATTATTTCTGCTGCGGAGTAGCCATTTTAAACGCATGACGATTACCAAGCAAAACAGAAGACAACTAGCATCTAGCGGCTCTTAATATAAACTAGACTATGTATTCGTTTCTCCAATAGCCGATCCGAGGCGCAGCGATTGATATTTTGGACAAAATAATTTTTCGTAATACGTATATTCTTTCTGAAACAGGATATATATATAATATGACATTTTGTTATTTTTTTCGGCAACACTTTAATCACGTCTCGAGAACTTCTGTGGTTTGTGGTTAAAAAAGAAACACGAAGTTTACACAGGATTAACACCATTCATGTAATTCTATATAGACCAAAACAATTAATGGACTGGTGGTGTCAGGTCCGGGCTATACGGTGGATACATTAAAATATTCGAGCCAAGTTATCTCAACTTTTGACAGGTCGTTAAAGATGTATGCGGTCTGACGTTGTCAGTGTGGTATACGATACCCTTTGTATTGACTAATTCCAGCCGTTTATTTTAAATTGCCAGGTGCATTCGCACTAATTGTTTATTGTTCTGCCAGTTATCAGCAGCGCATGATGTACGATGTCCTTCCAATTCCACTAAATGTACAGCGTAACTTCTTGAATTTCAGTGTGGACTTTGCCACAGGCTCTGAAATTTCTTCTCGCTTCTACCATAATCGTTTCGCACATTGTTCCATAGGTTATCCATTTGTTTATGACTCGTGATTATTCGCTTCAGAAATGGATCGAGTTCGTTACGCTTCAGTAGAGATTCAAAAATAGAAATGTGTTGCTCGTCTATTTTCTCCGCCAATGCTATATCAAACGGATCTACTGCTTAAAGAGCAATCCAAATTATTACCCAGGTTTGTGAGGACAGTATCCGCACCGGGAACCAAATCCGAAAACACACACAGAAAGCAACGTGTTACTCACTTGGCGACAAAGCACTACTAGGTGTTCAGGAATTTCATGTTAAGTAATGTCCTCCATTCAGACATATTTTTTGTATCTTTTTTCTTCAAATATTTTATACAAGACTTCTTTCGAAAAGTCTAAGTCCGTATTCATATTTCCCTGTGAGAGCTCAATTTACACATCAATATACAGAGTGGATAGCAGCAAAGATACATACCCCACTTTTATACATTTATCAAAAACTTAAAAAGTGAATGGACGAATTTGAATACTTTTCTTTTCTCCTGCGCCGAAAGTATATTCTATAAGATATGAAAACTGCATTCAAAATGGCTCTTTTGTTTTGAAATTAATGATGCAAGAAAATGTAGAGGGTTATGCAGTACAATTGAAAAGAATACAACGTTTTAGATTGAAAAACACTTATTTCCAAGAATTTTCCTCTCTGTTCACTTTTTTCCCCGTACCTACTCACAATGTAGTTGATCTATGGCCCCAAACTTCTCACACACCCGATATATATATATATACAATATAACAATAAAAGAACTTAGTAAGACTTGATGGTATGATAACTTGTCTCTTGAAGAAAATGTATGAAATACCTTGAAGAATTTAATAAAACCAAACGAAAAATCGAGTGAAATAATTTGCACCAAAAAGTATTTTTGCTATATATATAAAGTCAGATCTAGATAAAATAAGAAGAATACATTAAATGTAGCAAAATACATATCTCATGCTATTTAAAAAGTCTAGAATATAAATAGTTTCAATTTTTGAAGCGGATTATCTAAATACGGCATTATTTTATTTTATTTTTTTTTTCAAAAATTATATACGAAATTACTGATATAAACAAATACAAACAAGCAACCAATCAGGGCAAGGACATATGCGGCATTCGAACCTCCAGTGGAATCGCACTGTTGCAAAGAATTGTGCATTTTAAAACAAGCAGTTTAGTCTTCAAGAAACATACATTATAAAATTCACTTTTTAAGTATGTTTTTGATAAAGAAATTTGTGTTTGTTTTCCATAATAACTTTAACAGCGTCAAATACACCATTGCCATCAGAAAAGTAGTGTTTTTTTTTTTTTTTTTACTGTTGCCCTTGAGAATATTAGTCTAAATTCTCTTCGTACATATTTTTTTCTCCAAATTTGTATTTTCTTCAAAACTAAAAAAAAAAAATCACTTAGTAGGATACGTATTAAATCTTGTAATTTATTGAGCATTTTCTGAAGGAAAGAAGATCATTCCCTAACCCTAGATTTCATCCTTTTTGCCTCTCTTTCTCTTTGTCTCTCTCCTTTGTAGAAGATAGGGGTATGCAGCTTGCGTGAATCTTGCAAACGAATTCCTAATATACACACACGCCATTACTTTGTTCCATATAGGAAGGATCGAGGTTTCTTCTTTGAACCTTTCAAAAAGAAAAAGGAGGAATTTAAATTCCCTACATTTCTTCCCTTTCTTCTTTCTTTCGTCTTTGCATCATTTACAAGATATGTTGCTTCGTAAGAACGATTAACAACGAAACTTACAAGTTAGTAAATATGGAGTTAAGAAAAGGAAAGAAATAAAAATGAATTTTCCTGTGTGGGTATTATATATATATATATATATATTGCATGCGATCACCAAGCTCACCTCCTAGATTAATTTTCTGTGTTTGAATAGTGACCTTTGGATTTTTTTCTCTTTTCTTAAAAAAAGAAAAGAAATTTCGTTCTTCAAACAACTTTCAAGAGTAAATTATTCTACAATTTGTCGTCACTTTAAAGATGAACATTTAAAACAAAAAATCTTGTAATGTAGTCAAGTAATTAATTTGCTGCTAGACTTTACGATGGACCCTGTGCCAGATTCTTTTCCCGCTGATTACTTTTTTCACCTCTCGCATTGCTTTCATTCCAACAATTAGCAAACGCCATTCATTTTGTGGTGGTTCTTGGGGAAGTCACAAGCTATGTGAAGAAAGTTTACCAAATGTAGTCATTGTTACATGAAGTTGTATGAAGCTTTCTTCTATTATCTTGTGGCGCTGAAATTTATATTTTATCGATGCAAATTTAATTAAAAGCTGCCACTGCAATTCACTCGTTTTTATCACCGTCTAGTTTACCTTACAATACAGAAAACTGAAAACTTTACATTCAGAAAATGTAAGCTGAAGAAATACTGCGAGAGAAAATCCACATTTGAACGTGATCGTACTCGTACATGTGATACAAACTCTTCATACTTGTTATTATGTAAGGAACACAAGTGTGTTAAGTGTGCAATCTTCATCATCGACTATTATACGAGCATATATTATACGAGTAAGCTAAAGAACTGCTTACTGTCTGAAAATTCATCTCCATCTATCGCAAGTGATGAATCAACCGTATTTTTTTTTTTTTTTTTTTTTTTTTGGGCCCGTGACATAATTGTTGATTTGAGGTGCATGTAGCATTTCGCTTTATTTTATTTTATTTTTAAGCATAACAGTTTTGTTCTACTTTAACAATAGTACTTGGGAAATTGTTTTGACAATAATGTAACCTTTATTTCTTTCATTTTCAAATTCCAGACTTATAAAAATTAAATCCATTTGATTATTGTTATTTTTACATCTTTTATAATTAAATCTTGGAAGAAGAAAAAAGAAGAGAATGACGTTGTATACATTCATTGCGAAAATGAAAATTTCTCCTAACAAGTCTCACGATTTGAGCTGGAAAGAAAACGAGAATGACTGTGGCACTTTTTAATTAAAATTGATAGATAATTAGTTCACACTTTCATTGCACGCTTTTTGGCTCGTAGTGAAATGAACTTCCGAAGTGTAATTGTGGTTTGATAACCATGAAGTAACCATGGATTTTATGGTAACTTGTTTTATACACTTTTTATATTGTGACCAAGTTTGAAATGTATTCATTTTGTTAGTAGGTAATTGGTATTATAATGCATATCCATAGTCTGGATTAAAGTTGCATCATTTGTTGTTTGCTTGAAATGTGACTAGCCCACTGTTGAGGAACTAAGAATTTCCAGATATTGGATATTTAACAACTAGTTTTAATTTAATTTCTTACCAGTATCATTTTTACATGTTCACTCTTTCTTCTGTTAGGTTTAGAAGAATTACTTGTTTCATATAAATTCAAAATTAATAGCACAAATTTAGCATGATAACAAACTAGTATTATTTTATTTACAGAATGTATTATTATTATTACTATTATTATTATTATTATTATTATTATTATTATTATTATTATTATTATTATTATTATTATTATTATTATTATTATTTTACTAGAAATTTTATTTTTCAGTTTGCAGGTGTGGTACAATGTTCGTAGTTTGAGGGAAATTTAGCAAAAAGTTAAAAAGGGAATTTTTCGATAAAACATGAAAAATCCTTGGAAATTCTCGTGGCACTGATTGACTAATATAAATGCCTATTTTTTTTCTTTGTTCTTCAGAAATGAACTGAAACAACAACAATAATTTGTGCACGTTTCATATATATATATATATATATATATATATATATATATATATATATATATATATATATATAATGTATCTGTGTGTGTTCGAAGTATCATATTTACAACAATTGTTAGCTGGGTGTATTTTTAATAGTAGAAAACAGAAGCAAAGAGCAAATAAATAAAACAAACGTATTTGGCTCTTGCTTCAATATCACTAAATTAATCTTATCGCATAACTTCTGTCATAAGAATTGGATAATCAATAAACTAAATAACTAAAGAAAATTTGATAGGAAAAGGGAAAATTTTGTGCCAATCCAGGAAAAACTACGAACGCTGGTGTGGTATTGACTTTTAACATTAACTCGTTAGGGTGTGGTTTAAGAGTTGGGTTGATTGTTGGGTTCTTTTTTTATACGAGAAAGAACTTTTCGAACTTCGTTTTCTATAAAAGTAAAAATTAAGAGTGTGATAGAGTTGTTTGCATCTTGCTACCATATCCTCATTTAAGTAAGGAACAATTGGTACATATTCAATTTTGAGCAGAAATATTCAACACATCTATGAAATTAGTTTAGCACATCATTAAAACACCATAAATAGAAACAAAACTCCAGAAAATTAGTAGAAATACCTTTCTCCAATGGCGGCGGTTGGACGTTAAAAGTGGGGGGCAAGACATGATCTGAAAAATTGTATATCAATGTTAGATTTCCTGGTTGTTTCTAACACTGTTTGATGAAAGGTTTTGTAACTAATAGGATACTATATTTTTTTCACTTAAAATACCGTATAACGCATTTCTGTTTTATTAAGTAAATTCATAAGAGCAATACAGGTAGGTACTAGCCCTTTACACTCTTAAACAACGAAAGTGTGAGAAGAGATTTGAGTCCTTGCTCATGAACATCTTAAAATTCTGTCTGGAAAATTGTATGATCAAATTATTTAATAAATTTGCAAAATAAATAAATAGAAGGGATAATATTAATAATAGTAATGATTAATGACGCTTGTTTTGCAGAAGCTATATTGAAACTGGGAATTAATGAACAACTTAATACTTTTTAATTCCACACATGCCATTAAATGAATGTTTTTACTCTTAGAAAATGAAATATAGTACTGCAAGCATATGCTATGACATTTAAAGAAATACGAAATTGCAATTAAAACGCAATTCATGTAGCTTTCTTAACTCCACTGGAAGACAAATAACCAATACGTACTCACGCAACGGCAAATATCATATGGCACCATTTTTTTTTTTTTTTTTTTTTTTTTTTTTTTTTTTTTTTTTTTTTTTTAAGAAACAGTAATACATACAAAACCTTTACCAGGGTGTCCACATTCTGGAAAATAAGTGAAAGTCAGGGAAAGGTTAGGGGAGTAAAAATGTATCAGATGAAGTCAGGGAAATGGCAGATTGGCAGGGAAAGTTAGGGGAAAATCGATTTATGTCCATTGTTCAATTACTGAATTTTTGAAATAAGGTTGATTTCTTTACTGTTACTGGATGCAAAATGTGGTGTTCTCAATGATGATATTGAGGGAGTCAGTGTTCTCTGATATAGTTGTTGAAACTAATTTTCTGCGAGAAACACATCTAACTGCATCCTGGCATATTTTCTCAAAAGGGTAAACGCTGTTCTAGAAGAATTTCATGGTGCAAAGAGGATATCTGGACAAGTGGCTAAGAACTCGAAGAAATAATATCTCCAGTTCACAGTGAAAGTTCAGACTGAAGAATTTAAGAAACACACGAATGAATTCATAGCCAATGACAGATATGGTATTGGACTTGATGAGTTTTTTACTTAGTCTTAGGAAATGGGAAGAACTTCGTTGATTTATGGTCAGTTATGAAATTGTGTTTTATCTTATTTCACGGAAACGCATTTTTTGAAAGTGGTTTCACAATAAATAAAATTCTCATTGTTGAGAACTTACAAGAAGAATCTCTGGTGGCTCAACGAATCATATATGATTATGTGATGAGAATAAGTGGATCATCAGAATTGGTAATTACAAGAGGTATGATAAATTCAGTGAGAAGTTCAATGAGACAATATCAGGTGTATTTGGAAAAGAAAAGAGAAATAAACGCTGGGGACGAGAAGAGGAGAGAGAAATGGAAGATTCCATAACAACTAAAGGAGCTGGAGGAAGAAAAGAAAATTAAACTGTGGAAACAACAAGAAGGATATTCAGATCAATGAGAAGAAAACTATGCGAGAAAGGATAAAAAAAAATTCTAAATGGGTTACATTTAACAACTGCACCAGCAAAAGTATGCGTTGCATAATATGTGTGTGTGTGTGTGTGTGTGTATGTGTGTGTTTCTTAAATAATCAGTAAAATCATGTATGAACTGTTTATTAATATAGGCAATATTATAATGCTGTGTAATTGGTATTATAATGTGTAAACATATAATGTGTATTTTTTTCATATCTTAAGTACTCTGTATACTGCACACTTTCATTTGTAACTTTACATTTTGTAATACGTAGGCCTAATCAATATCGGCCTAATGCACATGTTTGTAAATTTACATTCCTTTGGAAAGAAAATTGAAAAAAAAAAAAAAACATAAACGGGAGAGAACAAGGCCAACTATGGGGAGTGTGGAGACTGGATTTCTTTGTTTTTTTTTATATTTTTAAGTTATCCAGGGGTGAGAGAAATCTGGAACTTTCGTCATGGAGTCAGGGAAAAGTCAGAGATTTTTTCTCCAAATTGTGTGGACACCCTGTTTACATTTCCAAATGAAACTATATACATTTTATTGTCCCCTCTAATCGCCGCCCATGCCTTTCTCGTACATCAATACTAAATACTGTGTCACTTTAAAGTTACTCAAGTGTTGACAACTTCTCCATCGATTGAAACATCATATATATAATTCAGAAAACATTTCTATCTGTGTCCGTCACGCTAACTACTTCAATATCACGAGGAGTCGTGGCGGCTTGGTGGTGGAGCGTTTACCTCTGGTGGATGAGGTCTCCATTTCGACAAACTCTGGTTTGTGGTAGACAAACACTGTGGGGGGGGGGACTTTCTCGGGGTTCTCTTGTTTCCTCCTACTTTGGTGATTTCACCATTTCATTCATTCTCATCATCGCTATATATATATATATATATATATATATATATATATATATATATATATATAGCCCAGACGCATAAACGTGAGACGTAGAACTAAAAGATTCAATTGCTTACAACGTTATCCAAACTGTAAAGCATTTAACATATGCAGATTGCATAGACATCTAGGCAAAACATTTAGATATTCTTAACATATGATCCGGAGGCTTGGAAGGAACAACTAAATTAAACAATATTTGACGTTGTGCAGGGCCGTGTCGTAGGAGATGAGCGGGGCGATGGCTCCGGGAGCCGAAGTAAGGGGGCGAAAAATTGGGGAGGGGGAAAATTTTCACATACTGAACCTTAACAAGTATGAAGGTTTACAGAGAGATTCAGCTCGATAGTAAGTTATTATTTGTTTCATATGAACCTGATACGTGATTCAGTTTTGAGTATTAACTGAAATTTCTTTCATTTATTTTCCATAATGCCTGAGCGTGAGTAATATATAATATTGGACTTAGATATTGTATAGTGGAACAACGCTTGTTAGATGGTTGAATGTTGTTCTTATACAAGAGCTTAAGGATTCTAGGACCTTGGCGGAAGTGAGCCATTTTTGCAAGTCACCTTCTCTTAAGAACCAAGTACACAAAGTTCTATCATATAACAAAGAGCTGTGGTTGGGTAAAGGAAGATTAATCTTATGCCCATAATTTCGCCTGAGATCAGAGAGCGAGGAAAATTGGCTGAACCATTGAGATGGTGAAAAATATGAAGTGGAACTACATGAGACAAGAGTCATGTTCATGAGCTGCATTCTTGAATGTGTATTAATGCAAACAAGTGTTAACCTTCGAGTGTAATGTAATATCATATTAGTTTTTCCCAGACAAAATGACTTCTTAACAAACATTAGCACAATCTAAACAAGCCTTATGCTATCCTTAAAATGCTGATTAAAATCTAAATAGTTACTGACTTTAAAGCCATTGAATAACATAAGCTTTGAAATGGTTTTGAGTTGGATAATTTTTAGCTTCTATATCACTCCTTTATTATTGGCTTTCAGAACCAAAATTCATGATTAAGTGATTTTAAATGTTTCTTAGGTAGTTCTGAAATGCCGAATAACACCAATCTTCCAGTAGATCTCAGCTGACTATGGGATTCGGTACCACAAGAAATATTAAAACATCAAAAATAAAAAAAGAAACAAATGAAAAAGAAAGGCGAATGAAGCTTGGAATTTTTTACAAGAATATGTATCAATTATCTCACTCGTAATTCGATGCAATACAAAAAGCAATTTTGTATAATGTAAATAAAATTTTGAAATATATAACTAACTCTGTGGCCTGTGGAATTGAGAGTTCAATGCCGCATTCATAAAGGCTCTCCATTGATTGACTCCTGTCCTTAGCCAGCTGTAGATCCAGTTTCCATTTTGGATTTATATTTCTGCAAGATTCATCTTAATATTGTCCTCTCATCTGCACCTAGGTCTTCCTAATGGTATTTTTTTTCGATTCGATTTCCAGCTAAAATTTTGAAAGCGTTTCTACTTTCTTCCATTCTTGTTAAATGACCTGAGCCTTCTAGATTTAATAACTCTAGCAATGTTAGGTAATTGGTAGGAATTATGCAGTTCCTCGTTATGAAGTTTCCATCATTCTAATTCCTGACGCTCTCGGATACTAATATTTGCCTCAGAATTGTGTTTCCACATATTTTCAGTCTGCGTACGTTCTTCCCTCAAATAACGTGACTATGTTTCAACAACAGACATAATTGTCGTTTTATATATATTAAGTTTCAAATTCTTCGACAGCATTCGCAAAAAAAGGTTTGGACTGAATAACAATATGAATTTCCTGCTTTTAGTCGACATTTAATTTCTTCCCGGATATGTTTATCGTCTGTTAATGTTGATCCTAGATATTTGAAAGTGTCCACTTTATCGAACGTGTCCATAATTTGCTATATCTCAGTCAGAGTGAATTTCCATATATTTAGTGTTATCTCCATTTACCATAAAGCTTAATCCTTGCAGATGCTGAATAAAACTTCTGCATTTCTTTGTATTGTCCTCGTACTCGTATTACCCCCTATCAGATTGAAATCATCAGCATAAGCCATAACCTGATGAGTGTCATTAGCCTCTAGGCCCTGGTTGCTATCTTCAGTTTTTATAGCGCACTCTGGAACAAAATGACATAATAATGGCGATAACGTATATCCTTGTTTGAGACCATTCTTGACACAAATGCTCGTAGACAAGTATTTTCCTACTCGGACGTTATTTTGGGTTTCATTTAAACACACTGTTGTTAATATAACTAGCTTCTTTCCATATACCGAAATCGCTAAGAAAGGTGTAAAATGTTTCCCTCTAACTTAGTCGTAAGCCTTTCTGCAATCAATAAATAATAGTACCTTGGGTTGTATTTCCATTTCTTTTCGAGTATTTGACGAGTTGTAAATATCTGATTGATGGTTGATCGATATTCGTATATCCGGGCTGATGATCTCTTATAACTTCGTCTGTGTATATTTTTAAATTTCCGAGTGTAAAATAATTAAATTGATTTGCATTAAGTTCATTATGAGTTGTGTGGCATTATGTCAAATCTTGTGTGATGTATTATTTTGTGGTCTTCGCAGAAGAAAAAGGTCCATTTCTGGACATATGCTATACAAAGCTGCTGAGGTCAATTTGATGTATATAATGCTCGGTCTCTACTTCTGAGATATGTCAGTCGTCAGGATTACATCGCACGGAAAGGACGAAAAGGGATGACCGGGCTAATTAAAAATATCTTTATAGTATATTTTTTTGTGGGGGTGTGACAGAAAATTCTGCAGAACTCTCAATCAGGATAAAGATAACTGGACTTAATTTTATTTATTTATTTTTCTTTCTTTTGCGAAATGAGAGATAGAGTGAAATATGAATAACCAAAAGTCATTTTGACAATATTTGCATAGTGTGTCAATATAGATTGAAAATAAGATTCTCAATACAGTGTAATAAGACAAACATATATATTGACGAAAGGTGCTTAACGTCGGTGTTTAAATTGTAAGGAATATATGCTAGTAAGATTATTTATGTGACACCTCGGAAGGTGGTAGATGAAGCTGAATCACATCAAAGTTTAGTGAATTTCTAATTGCTTTAACAAACTATTCATTTGAAGCGTGCCTAGGAAATTCTGAAGCGATTATTTACATGCATAAAATAATTTTGAAGAGCTCAATTTCAAAATAGTCTGTCAAAAAAGTAAGTTTTTTCAGAAGACGATTTTGTGTGTGTGTTTCCATCATTCTACTTCTGTGAAAGAAAAGTAATCTACATAAAAGAACATTGTAATTGCCTACTTTCCGTAAGATAACGGTGAAATTATCATCTATAGTAAGAGTCATATAAGCGTTTTTAGGCATGAATCAGAAAATAACTTCAGAGAATACTGTTGACTAAGGACATTTTGGAAAACAACGCTTTTTTTTGCCTACAATTAATTTGATTTATGGAATTTTGGCATGAAATCCAGTTTAATATGCGGAGATGCTGAAATGGAACTTTTTAGAACCAATATCTCAAAATTGACAAAAATTGACAGGATCTTTTGGAACCCACCCCTTCAATTTCATTTGATCTTAAATAGAACAAAAATTAAAATCTTTGTTGCTTTCCAAAAAGAATAACAACATATTATAATTTACTAAGTACATATATAATACCGTCATAACCATATATATAGTATCAGGAATAAGCACTTGTTTGATCCAACTGTCATAAGATTTTAATTCCTGTAACTTCAAAAATAACGCACCCATGTGTAAAGTGCAATAGGCTTTTGTAGTCTGATTATCCGTAGATTCATTGTACGAAGCTTGTTACATTTGTCACGGAATGCTTTGAGTGAAAAGCAATAATAATCTGTAGTACATGTTGGATTATGTATTGTAAGAATCCATAAGAAACGGCGAAGAAAAAAAAAACTTGAAACGATAACTTAAAGATTTTTTTTAAAAAAAGCATAAAGGAAAATGCTGAAGAATAGTACCAACTAAGTAATCAAATTGACATGCCCTTTCGCAATTAGAAAATAGCAATATTAGTCATGGAAATTTTCTTCGGAGACAGATAAAAGCACTGGGTCAGCATTCGAGAACCGGTGGTTAGTAAATGTTGAACTAGGAGGAAATACTGTTCTTCGGAGACAAATTCGTTACCTACTTTGTAACTAAAGCGTAACACCGAAGAGTAGTATCTCTCTTTTTTTTTTCTACTTTAACTAACTTCGTTGCGGTCAGGCCAAAATAATGTTGTAATTCACAAAAGTGTGTAGTAATGGTTTATTAAGCTCTTACTTGACTACGGGGACAAGGGAGTGATGGAAAGGGGGAGAAAAAGAGAACGAAAAGTGTCTCTTTTACTGTCGTTTGGAAACAGAGTGAATGAAGCCGTTAGATCTTAAATCGCGGAAAGATCGATCCACCCGTTGAAGAGAGAGAGGGATAGGAAGGGAAGAGAAAAAAGGTTAGAAAAGAAAGAAAAATACAGGAAGCAGAAAAAAATATGCTGAGCAAAGACTTTCATTCCCGTGGCTACTGCAATAGGAACAAGCTTCGTGATGGAGAATTTCTGTTCAGGTCGAGAGGAAAATTAACCATAATGTATTTTCCTTAAAATAACTCTTTTTTTGTGTGTGTGTTTCTCAAATTTTATTTCTATACCGTAAGTTCCAAATCCAGTGAGGAGTTCGCTGTTTCCCTTAAAACTTCCCTTGTTTCCGGATATATATATATATATATATATATATATATATATATATATATATATATATATATATATATATTACATGATTTAGGAGTCTGTGGCTACGTAGCAGGGAAACACGAGGGAATGCAAAGCCATTCCAGCCCGAGTCGAGTGGCCGAAGAGAAACTAGGGTCCTACCGGCCTTTCTCTCTGATGAGGCATTTGCGGCTAAAGCTCGATGAGATATCCCAAATCTCTCGCCTTTTTCCACCCACCCCACCATTCAACATCTCTCTTTTTCCCTTCTTCCCTCTACACCCCGCATTGCTCCTCCCGTTTCCCCTCCTCTTGGTAGCACACGAGATCAAATTACTTGGAAAATTGTGGACGTGCTCGTGTCATCGAAACGAATTCTGCCAATTAAGAGAACACATATGTCTCTGACAGCTATAATACTATTAGAAAGTGAAGTTAGGAAGTTGTAAATAAAGTTGTAGGTCCGTACGAAAAGAATGGACGACAGAAATCGTAATGCATTTATAGAGGTACTTGAATCGTACAAATTACGGTTGCGGTTCTGTTTTACCCGCGAAATGAAAGGTGGATTGTGATTAATTTTATTCCCAGCAAATTTCATTTTTCCGCCTACGACACAACAGTAATGAAGTGACAATTTCAGAGAGAAGCTACCGCTGAAATTAGAACTGTAGACATATCCTTATATCTATATACATATATAAAGTACGATAGTTGATATTCTTTTATTATATGAGAGAAGTACTTACTTAATTTAGGAGGAAATCAGTTCTAAAGATTAAGAAATTTCCACTGATGTATTCATTATATCAGAACTTCTACAGTTCTACCAACATTTGAAGTTTATATGAATATATATATATATATAACAATGTTGGCTTTTCCAGTTCTACCAACATTTGAAGTTTATATGAATATATATATATATATATATATATATATATATATATATATATATAACAATGTTGGCTTTTCCATATACTTAGTTGTGCAGTACCGTACAAATATTTTTTTTACCTTACAACTTTAGTAATTGAACATGATTCCTTTGTGCTCTGAGCGCCCCCATATATACATAAGGAATAGTTAAGATGTAGTGGTTGTTTAGGATGCTCTTATAAAACATTTAATTGTACCCTAAATCTCTCATTACTTATAGTATTCTAAATAATGCTGTTGCAGTTTTGTTGGTGAATAACATTTGACCAAAAGATGACATTTGTACTTTATTAATTTATGTGAAACGAAAATACATCAATTGATAACAGGTCCATTTACACCGCAAGAATTCAATGTTTTTCAAAAGTATGTGGATGACAAGGTGTTTTTTGTAACGATTTTTTACATATATTAGTGTTTCAAATCGTTAATATGTTAGATAATGAATTAAAAGCGTCATTTATGATTTAGTATATTGTTTTTTTGTGCGAGAAAATGTAATTTTGATTTATTTTGGCTGACATTTTCAGAAATTTTCAGTTGTTTTGTGATATTGTTCAAGTGGGATCAAGCCTTTGTGAAAAACTTTTACAGTTAGTTATTAACCTGCCTTTCTTTTTTCCATCAACTGAATACGAAATTACATCTTTACATAGATCTGCTTATTTGTTTTTTTTTTAAAATCATTTCGTTTAAATTACTTTTTTTCAGAGCCGTCATCCTTCAGATTTAATATTATAAATGTACATTATTATTATTATTATTATTATTATTATTATTATTATTATTATTATTATTATTATTATTATTATTATTATTATTATTATTATTATTATTATTACATTCCCTTAGTATGGTGAAATTACATCCTTACAGACATGTGTACTGCTTACCGGGTATTGTGCTATACAAAAGAAAATAAAGAATTATGTTCGCGCAATTTTACATCAACGCAATTTTAAGTATTTTACATATTTTTAACAATGGTGTAGAAAAGTCTCATCAGGTTTTAGAAGCATCTTATGCAGTTAAATCAGTGTCTGTTACAACATCAGTCACGATATAACGATTTTAATGTGTTCTGCTTTTCCGAATCTGTACAGATAAGGACTATCATTTAATGTTGAAACTACCTTTTTTCATTTCATTTCTTTTTTTCTTTTTCCGTACATGGAAACACTGGGCATATTAGCATTGACATGTTGTTACAATAGCGTTAGTGTTTTTCTTGTTTCCGAAAGTTTAGTTTTCAAGACTGATGCTATTTTAACATATGAAGGGTAAGGGGAAAAAACAAGGAATGTCCATGTATGTGCTTTATCGGGTGCTTTGTCCTATCTGTTGGTGACTCTTGGTACTATTTGACTGTATATGCCATGCATACGTAGATGGAGAAATGTCCATGTAAAAAGGGACAAACATTTAACTAACCTTATTCCTTTTACGCGGTTTTCAATGTTAAAACACCGTTTTCTCGAAAATGCAGTTTTGTGACATTCCTTCCTTTTTTCCCTTACCCTTCATATACTGATTTAAATGCAATCGTCCTTTATTTGAAAGAAAGTTAAACTTTTTAAGAAGTAATGTGCACCTAGAGCATATTATAAATTTAGAAGATGACTGTAACATAGATAATTAAGTGGCTACTGTCATAACGTTTTGCGAAAAAATGTTTCAGAAAATTGTATGTATTGACGACTTGAAGAAAAAAAACTACGTAAGATTAACAAAGTTACCACACTTTTGTTACAACACTCTTATTACCAACGCCGTATTTAATTGTGTTTGTAACACAAATGCAATAGCAAATTATGAGAGAGGGAAAATTGTTGAGTATGTCTCGAATTAAATTTCACTGCAGGATTATTACAAAATGTTTCGTAAGAACATTGGTTCACTCTCTACTTAAATTGGATTTTATATAGCTTTGTGCAAAATAACATTTACTGTTGTATTGTAGAGGATTCGTTAATGTTTGACACTTTTACTTCTTTAAACCAAAGGTTTTAATTCCATCTCGTTGACCATCATTTTTGCCGTTCATTGCATAATAGTACGAAGAGCAAAAAACTATTATATATTTATAATTCCAAACAAACAAACAAAAACTGTTAATATATTGCGTTCTGTAATTAAATCCGTACTAAAAATAAATAACCAAATAAAAATAATAAAAGAATATTCATTACTAATACAATAAAGATAGACATTTGAACCCTTTCCTATAATTGTGTGTATCAGAACATGTTACTGTACTTGTTAATAAGAATAGAAGAGTTTATTAAGAAACGTGGATATTCAAGATATATTGGATACTTCGGTGTATTTCTAAAGCGTAATTTCTTTAATGATTTCACTGTTTCACCAGTTCACATAAAGGTATTTGCAAGTGGCATATATGAATGTTTGTATATATACTTTCACTTGTTTGTCAGTGACTGTAATTTTTACTTTGGGGTAGATCACGATTACGTTAACTCGGTATCTCACTTTAGCGTAAATGATATTATGTACTACGAGCCCACCGTTTGTTTCTAAGTTTCTTTACTTTTCTAGGGTAAGGATAGTAAGTAAAGAAAATCTAATAATTCCGTATCTTTGGCAAGTTAGTTTAGAAAGCCGTTCAAGATTTTGTTCACATTGTTAAAATCCTCAATTTTAACTAATGTCGCTTTCCGTTTTAGTAGTAGTAACATTAAAATTGTTTGAACTAAACCGGAAAAAAATATTATTATCAACCCCTTGTGAAACCTAGTGAAACAAACCTCTAGGATGTCAAGGGTTAGGAAAGTAAAATGGATCTAAAGAATAGTATGGAAACGTAATAAAATAATATAGTGGTTGGATTGGTGTAAATGTTAATATAAAATTTGCAATATTCAGTATTCGAAGTGTTTTCCATTATTGATTGCAATTTTTTGTATTAAAATGTAATTGTTTTATCTCCATTTCATAAAAAAAATGCACGTACACTTTTACATTTACGCATATTATTTTCTGTAACTCAACACGATCTAGTGATGAGTATATGTTTCATATTTTGATTTCGTTAAACACTAGTTGGATTGTAGAATTGTATGTGTTCAACTTTAATATAAATTGTATAATGTTAAATATAATGCTCAATGTATTTTATATACTGTGAGTAGATGAGATATAAAATTCTGTCATTGTAATAACCTCCAGCAACGTTAGCGTATGTACCTTATATCTGGGAGTTACTAAACTTGATTTTTTTTATTAATTATGTTGACTAACAACCACTACTTTTATGAGTAAAATAATAATTTAGTTACCATTAAAATTAGGACATAATACTGCAATATTTCTCTTGATACATTGTAATTCTGAAGCATTTCAAGTATGTTTTCTTTTAGCCGTACAATGAGAAAAGATATTGCTACTTGCGCAGTAATCAAGTTTTTATTTTTTTAAATTTTTTTAAATTGTTTTTTCCATAACTCGTTCCTTTTCGGGGTCTTTTATAGTTCACTTCGTATCTTGCGAACGTGTGGCTCAGCAGTTGTAATGTCACAATGACTTAGTCAAAAACAAACAGCATATATATATATATATATATATATATGTGTGTGTGTGTGTGTGTGTTATTCTTTTCTTCCTGTATTTCTTCAGCGTGGCGAATTGATTCCTTAGAATTGGAAATAGTGACCGAAGAAGAGAAAAGAAAATCCGCATCTTCAATTCTTAAGAGCTCCTCTTCCTAAGTCAAACGGGAACAGTGTTGCTATCCCAGAAAAAAAATAAACTCTGATTTCTTGAGAAAACTACTAGGAGGAAGAATGCAGAGAAGAACACACAGAAAAAGTGGCAAGTTTGAGGCTATCAGATCTGACAGCGCTAGACAGACGGCGGCAGTCATTTTTTTTCTTATTCTTTTTAACCGAGAAAAAACTGCGAAATTTCACGTGGCTAATAATAAAGCGGAAACGACAGAGTTCGCGTATTTGTTCAGAGCACGATAAAAGACCACAAGACAAGAAAGAGCCCTTCCTCTCCTACGCAATCTCCTGTCATGCCGTTCTTCGAATTTCATACGAAGCATAGTTGACACGTGAGGTGAATGCGCTGGAAAATATATAGGGAAGACGAGTTCCTCCAGCATCTCTAGGCTGGCTTTTCAGATACTTCTTGCTCTCTCTCTCTTCTTTTTTCTTAGTTGCCGAGGTCAATTTTTCCATACAGTGTTGCTGTATTACTGTATTTGGAACAGCAAACCTTTCTGTGTCACACAAATTCAAATTTCAACTTGTTTCTCACTGTACACGGAGCTCACGGTAAATTCAACTGATTCCTGAACTAAAATAAAAACCTTTTTTTTTTTTTTTGCAATTCCCTGAAAGAAAATGTCACAGAGTAAACGAAATCGTGTCAAGACAAGTATTTTGTAAAGTAATGAGAATAGCTTTGCGTGATCATATTTAAATAGAATCCTACAAATAGCCGTGTTAAGTAGGGCTTCGTTTTTTGCTTATTTCTTATTATACAATCAAAGTGAACGAGACCACCAATCTTGTTGTCTTCACCGTACCAACTATTTGTGCCCTTACCAAAAGAACACCACAGTTTAGTGCGCACATCTGAACGGATAGTCAACTGGAACTATATTGTAACTGATCACCTTATTTAAAATATATTAGCAGTGCATTTTAATACAATTATGGGCTAGGTGAGCCAAGCAAGCTTAAAATTACAGGTATGAATAACGTACAGAAATAACAATAACCCAATTATTTCGTAGAGAGGATGTTTTTATTCTTAATGAATCATATTTAGTATGATGAGCAATGTATATTTCGACGTTTACTCGATCAGAAATTGTTTCTTAATGTGTTTGCTACAAATTTATTTATTATGATGACGAAAATTAAATCCACATTATGATAACCATAAGAATTTCGTAATATATTGATGAAAACTTGTTTATATAATATAAAAGCAGACAGTACATGCTCATTAATTTTCAGAACTTCATTTTCTAATCGAGTATCCCAGTTAAAAACCGTGTTAGCTGTATTAGAAACAAAACTCGAGAAATCAAAAAAGTATCACTTCAACCATCTTTGAAACTAGACTAAAACTAATATTCCGACACAATGCCTCAAACGATATGCTTTCTTTTACGTTTCTCAATAGAAAAAAAATGAAATCTTTGAGTTTTACGTCCCACGGTTATGCCGGTTAGGCTAAAGGAGACGGTGATGATGAGTAATGAATGAAATGGTGGAATGAAGAAAGTGGGAGGAAACGGGAGAACCCCGAGGAAACCCACGCACACGGTGTTTGTCCACCACAAGGTTCAGTTGGCGGGGACTGGGATCGAACCCGGGACTGGGATCGAACCAGCGCGGCCCCCCGTTTCTCAATAGAGTCTATTGTTTGGGTTCGAAATTATTGAGTACAACGAGATCAAGCGCCTCCAACTTCAAGAAGTTATTTTAAAGATTTTCATTAAAAAGAAATATATTTTCATTAAAGTGACATGAGTTTATTTGAAGTCGTTAGAATTTATCTTATTGGCTAATGATTAAGTTGTAAAAGGTAAGATGTTGAAAAGCTTCAGCTTAAATAAAATATTTGCTTGCTTCTGTGTTACACGTTACGTCTAGTAAATCTTCGTTTTAGTTTACAATTCCTTCTTTTTTTTCTAGTCGGCAACGTTTCAAAATAAACTATCAGGACAGGAAACTAAAAGAATATACATTACACAATAAATATCATACAGTATTAACTGATCAACGTCTCAGTATCATCCACTGAGTTAGTTTGGTAGAATTTTATATATAGTTGTAAACTTTAGTAGTTATGGTTTTTAATATTAAATAAGTTGTTTGAAATTAAAAATTGAAGCTTAGTTACTGTGAAGTGAGTTACATGGAAGTTATGTTTTTTTCTCATCTTCTAAGTCCTTAGGTTTTCTTTTAATATTACCATCATCTACTTTTACTGACCAGGTTCTTATTTTGTTTATTGTCTATTTTAATTATATCTTCGAGTGTTGGTCAATATACAGTATCTTAATTTTATTCATTGTTCAATCGCAAAACAGATTTGTCCACTTCATTTACAATTTCATCGGTTTCCAGGTACATACCTTTAATATAAGCAAACTTTATGTTCAGTATTTTCCGACTGGAGGAAGGAAAATTTTAGTGTTAGTAGAATTAGCATCTCTTTTCCCTCTTAGGAGAGGAATTTTTTCAACATACTTTAAGACGCACCCCTTATTTTTAATTTAGAGAATATATGCTGAATTACACACCTCAAACTTATGCAATTCCTTACATGGGGTATTCTGTGAAAAGAGAAAGGAAAAGATGGAGTTCATACAGGAAGGGAGTTATGAGTGTAGAAATGATCGTCCTTACACCCTAAAGATCGAAATTTTCGAAATTATTCAAACACATATTCTGTTACTTTGAATGTAAACTTTATATTATTGGTTTCATCTCTCTAGCTTTGCGAGTTCGTGAGACACTCAATCCTGTGCAGAAAATTTGACCTCCTGCCCTGTTTAACCTCTTAGGATAAGTTTTTTTAGATAGTTCTTTCTTACCTCTTGCATCCGTGAAAAAGAAGTATTGTTTCGAAATTCCATGTTTCCACCTATAGTAGCATGACCTGTCCGATGATGAATAAGTCATTCCTACTATTCTATAGAATAGTATAGACATTGATAATGGTGGCAACCTTACACTTGATATGTTTTAAAAAAGGTTACAGTTTTGTTTGTTTGTTTTAAATAGCCACTCCCTTTCCTATAGAAAACGATATTGTGGCAACCGTGCGTAGGAAATTCTGATATTTTAAGTCTAAAGTATGATCCCAATTTGCTAAGGAGGGCCTGCATTTGTTTAATTACAACTGTAGGTAAAATGATTGAACAAGACTGTTAATATGAAGTTAATGTTTCAGAAAGCATATTAATAAATTTGCATATGTTCACATTCTGTACTCTTCATTTTCATATTTCTTTTCTTTTTATTTCTTCAGTTTCCCCTCTATTTATTTCTAAGGTACACAATCTGCATGAAGAAGTAGACTTAGATATGGGTTATAGTAGGTAATGCAAATTGTGGAAAATTTAGAATCTGGGATATGACACTGGTTCACGTGGGACATTTTGTTTATTTGTTTCTAGTTTAGAATCCCTTGTTTTATGTCAATGTCACATGAAATCCACAATTTAACTTTAGGTCCGAATCGCATGCACTCGTGCCTGAGATTGCAAGTTGGAACGTGCAAATTGAATGAACCTAATTATCCTGCAGACGTAAATTTATTAAAGGTGCGTAATGCTTTCTTTGCCATTCTTAAATACAAATACATTATTTCTGTGGTTCCCAAACCGGTGTGTCGTGTATTCGCATAGGGCGTGTCTCGAAATTTTGGAATTGAAAATTCATGAATCATTTAATAATTAGCTAAAATTAATTTAGAGACAGGCTATGCTAGTCAACACGTACAGTGGTAGCAACAATGCACAGTACTACATAGAGTTACTGTTTCCTAGAAACTTCATCTTATCTTACTATAATTTATATTGGTATTAATAGAATTTCAGGTAAGCGTGTTACGATGTCGTGGACTTTCGGTAAAGCGTGTCGTCTGTCAAATAAGGTTGAAAACGATTGCATTATTTGATACATAGATATATTAGATATATACTTACTCTTTGTTTCATTCACTCACATTTTAATGCATTAGTTTTGATTTTGTGTACAATTGTATTACAGTTAACTGAAAAGAAGACACTTAAATATTTCACACGTCAAATGCCATCTAGTGCACTTTGTTATAAGTATACATTTTATGTACCATCTGCTCACTGGCAAAGCATTGTCATAAATGAAAATATTTATTGATTAAAAAGTAGAATTTAATAATGTGCGATACAGGACTTAACACACCGAACAGATAATTTCTGGATTTAACTATTAAAATTGATACTTTAAAAGAATAAACTTTCAAGTGATGTAAAGTACTTAAATAAATCTTACGAGCTATAGCTTAAAGAGATGTATATTCTAACGAACAGAAGATGTGGCGTGGGAGCGGCGAGATATGTGTACACATAAGTGCGTGTGAGAGTGTGTACAATGTAGATAAAGAGATGGAGAGAAGGAATATGTATAGTTCCAGGTTCCTTCTATGCTAAAAGCTTTACTCCAGAAGTACCGGAAATTTGTTTCTGACATAGCATGAGAAGCATAGCCTCAAATTAATCGAATTTCCTGTTACCAGCCGCCAGTCAAAAACACTGCTCTTACGAAGCTACTCCCGAAAGAAGCCTGAAATTTAATCACTCATGCATCAGTGAGCTACTTTATTACTCGTTGTTTTTCTTTTATCAACCTTTTCATTTAACGTTTTCTTTCCCTTATACAATTGTTCGATTGTACTTAGGATAAAGCATGCATTTAGTTTTGCACTGTACATTAGAAGAGAAATGATGTACTTTGATTGCAGATGACAAGGAAGAGATTTTTCGTACCTATCTCCTCTTTATCTCTCTCTCTCTCTCTCTCCCTCTCTCTCTCTTTCTCTCTCAAATCTAAATTTTTCTTTATCATGTAACTTTCACTGACGTAACTTAGAGATACTTAAAAGGGAAATGCATAGAATCAATTGAATCTATAATTGATCATAAGCGTTTGCGAATACAAATGTAGTCGTAAATATAAGTACTTAATAGTTAACAATTAC
Organism: Thermobia domestica; assembly: GCF_964235325.1. Classification (NCBI taxonomy): domain Eukaryota; kingdom Metazoa; phylum Arthropoda; class Insecta; order Zygentoma; family Lepismatidae; genus Thermobia; species Thermobia domestica. The sequence goes on along the minus strand of NC_137459.1, from coordinate 275,303,126 downwards.
ATAATCGCAATTCATCCTTTCATCTTTTGGAGTTTGTGACCTAAATTCTTTTATCGGCATCTGACAACATACCATGTCCTGAGGCAAACACTTCTGGACGTAGCCACAAATGGTGCTGTACCTGGTTTCACTTTCCAATCTTAGTTTGGCCCCTTCCCTCACTATACGCTTCGAATTTACCTTTGACCTCTCGTCACGAAGTTAAGGTGTAGAATGTGCTACTTTCTCTTAGTTTGTAGTTGATTTTTCAGGTTGATTCCGCAGGCCTCAAGCTGGTGATGCTATAAGGAAGTTCGTTCGCCTTCTGTATCCCACTTTCATACAGTGTTTAGTTTGGTAGCGAAGCTTAACAAAAACTCATTTCTTGGCTTAACAGTAAGAGAACGAAAGTAACCATGCTAAAGTACGATGGATAGCATCAACATAATATGTAGCCTTGTTTATAATAGCATTCCGTTCACTATTGCAAAATCAGCTAACAATTGTTAGTAATATACAGTTCACGTAATATATAATACATATACGCTTATTTTCGGGACTAATTCCATCGTAAACACTTCCTGAACATAACTTTAAAACTTATGAAGTGTCTAAAAATTTATTAATTAGAGCGGTTCGTGATACTGTTCAAGAAATTTACTTATTGTTCAAAGTATAATTTGAATTACTTAGAGAATAAATGTATCCAATGTGAGTCTATTTGTTTAATACGAGTAATATTAACATATTTGAATGAACCAGCATGTGTTATATATATATGATTGTATTATCTCTCAACCGTAAGCACGTCAAAAGTAAATAAAAAATAATGTACATTTTAAATATTACTTAACACGTTAGTGGTTATTTAATTTATGATTAATTTGGAACCTTTTCTATTGTTGATGGTCGAGAGAAAAAAGCTTGGTTAGTAAAAGAACCAATAAACAGTTGGTTGACTTGAATAAACGTTTGCATTGAGATAAATATTTAAAATAAAAAATCGAAATTTCATATACTTAATATAGGTCTATTTGTACAAAAAGAACTCGATCTCGTGGGCAATACAGTTACTGTAAATTTTCATGATGTCTTTTAGTTAGCGCTGTATGTAATTATTTGGGTTAGAATTTTAATGATTTTCTCTATCTTTTCTCCGATAAATATAAGCGTTGCTCATTATAATTTTGTTTCATTAAATAATAAGTGATTTAAAACGCATTCTTTTATTTTTAACAATTTCTGAACATAGTTTTTTCTGACACATTTTCCTGTATTATTAGTACAGTATTTGTTCATTATTTTAACTGCTTATCTCCTGAACGTTTACAGGAAAAAATGAAATAAAGTACAATATTTTGTAACTTCATTTCACATCAAGAAAATAACATTTCCGGTTTTTGTCCTCTACAAATTCTGCATTGCCGAGAGTTGCAATCGTATAACACATCTGCCCATTCACCTTTAACTGTGCAAATATTTTTAGACCATTTTTAAGTCTAACAGTCTGTACAGGGCACAGTTTTGTTAATGCAAAATGCCTAGAGCTAAAGTAGTATATCTTCAATACTAAATAGTTTTGTTTCTGAACTTGGTGGTGGAAAAGTTGTTGCCACGGATAGCTTATTCTCTACTGAAGGTGTGTGTGATACGGCAATTGCAACTAAAAGAAAATTTGCTCTGAAATTTCATGCACAGGGACAGAAACACAAACGTGGGTTTAAACTATATCCAAACTAATAATAATAATAATAATAATAATAATAATAATAATAATAATAATAATAATAATAGTAATAATAATAATAATAATAATAATAATAATAATAATAATAATAATAATAATAATAATAATAATGCAACAAATCTTTGGGCAGTGTTGTACAGCATATCTTTCAAAGATTTGTGTGAAACATTTATCTGTGCTGACATACCTTGGAGTGAAGAAGACGATGCGAAATTGTGTGCATTAAAAAGAAAAATACACTTCTATATCATTCCCTGATTCTTCAACATTAAGGAAGAACTACGTGAAAAAGGGTTCACGAAAACAAAAGGTACGGGCCACCGTACTAAACTTTCTCGCTCCAATTCCTTCAACTAAATCATGTAATGCTGCAGTTATTAATAACACATTTTCTTGTGAAATACGAACAAAGTCTCAAGGCATTTTCGGAGAACTTGCCTTTGAACTTGCCAAAGAAAACTTATTCCGAAAAGTAAACTATCCCTTGTAGATTTTCCATAAGAAATAACTTATGCATATGTTAGGGTTATTAATGAAATTTTTCCTTGTAAGGTAATTAATAAAGTCGCATTTGTGGTATTTTACAAAATTGTAATAAAAGAAAAAATAAGTGTAAACTATTTCTTCTGGATATTGTCACAGATGCGATTTGTGCAACACTATAAGAATAATAATTAGTTAATTAAATATATATATATATATATATATATATATATATATATATATATATATATATATATATATATATATATATATATATAATATGATCAAAATTTCGCTATGAAGAGTGAACTCCCCTTGTGCTTTTTTAAAATCTTTTTTGGCAAGGAATAATTTACAAATTATTATCAAGTTATTAATGAAATATTTATGACATGAAGAAATTCACTTGATTCTTTTTTTTTTTTGGAAAACTCGTCCGAAAAAAAAAACCGAAAAATAAACTACTACTCCCTTTTTTTTTTTCAGGGCAAATGAGTTATACCAGATTGTAAGATCATTAATAGAATATGTATTTATAAACTATGAACAAAACTGCCTCAGCATCCCAAAAATAAACTACCACTCGGACATTTTTAGAACAAATGAGTTGTATCATATTGTCAGGTTATTAATGAATATGTAGCTATTTATGAAATATGAAGAAAATTGCGTGTCGTTTCTTGAAAAAGTCGTCCGAAAAAAAACTTACCCCCCAGAATAAACTACCCCTCGTATATATTTTAGGACATGTGAATTATGCCAGATTGTCAAGCAATTAATGGTAAGTTTATTTATGAAATGTGAACAAAATCGCATGAACCGTTTTTGAGGTAATAATTCTAAAGATCTAATCTAATAATAAACTACACTTTCTCGATTTTTTCAGACAAATGCCATATCACAGTATGGAGTTGTTGAAACATTGATTTCTGAAATACAAACCAGATCGTTAGAGCCGTTTTCGGGAAAACTGTATTTTTTTTTAAATTCTGTAAACTACCCTTATGTTTAGGGGTAGATAGAAAATTCGAAAATCCGCTCTGCGCAATCGCATAAAAACCCTTGGTTTAAAATCTGGTCTCGATACGCTGAACGGTATGGTCCCTAGGTGTGTGTAGATGAGGACAAACAGAAAAACAGACGGGTATCGAAAAATCACTTTTTCTGCATCTATGCGTCACGAAATATGTAAATCTCGTTTTTTTTTTTTTTTTTTTTTTTTTTTTTTTTTACGATCACCATACTATTTTCCTTTCGTCGCTAGAGGCATGAAGGGGGAGAGAAGAGGATTTAGGTATCCGTGATTGCCGGGACGCAATATGATAAGTTTTATTATTGGTAAAACACAGCGTAGTATTATAAAAAAGAGTAATGAATCGAAAAAAAAAATGAAATGAAATTTTTGAGTTTTACGTCCCACGGTTATGCCGGCTAGGCAAAAGGAGACGGTGATGATGAGTAATGAATGAAATGGTGAAATGAAGAAAGTGGGAGGGAACGGGAGAATCCCGAGGAAACCCACGCACACGATGTTTGTCCACCACAAAGTTCAGTTGGCCGGGGCTGGGATCGAACCTGGGACCCCAAGCACCAAAGGTGAACGCTCTACCACTGAGCCACCGCGGCCCAGTAATGAATCGATTTTGATATTATATATATACAAGGTGTCCCAGGAGGAAGGGGAACTATTTTGGGAAATGGTAGTATGAGTGATTCTAAGCAAAAAGGTTCATATGAACATAGGTCCTAATCTCAAGGATTTGAGAGCTGCAGATTGGGAACCGTCTTTTACATTATATTGCGTATTGCTCAACCTGTAGTTATTCTACAGAGGAACCACATAGCGGATTTGAAAGGTGATGGAATGACCTTTCCGACGATGTGCAATATGTGCCGGTGGTATCTTTGGAAGAGAAGTTATTGGGGCATATTTGGAATCAGTGTTGCAATCCAATTTCTTTAAATAATCTTAACTATCTCAAATTTCCGTCAATAGCTTCCCTTCCAAAGACAACACTGCCACATGCTGCATACCGTTGGCAAGGTCATTCCATCACTTATCAAATCCGCTATGTCTTACCTCTGTAAAATAGATACAGGGTGAACAATGCGCAACAAAGTCAAAAATGGATCACAACCTGTAGCTCTCAAACCATTGAGATTAGGACCTATGTTCAAATGAACTTTTTTGTTGCTTAGAATCATTCATACTACCATTTCACAGAATATTGCCCCTTCCTCCTGGGACACAGTACACAATATATATATATATATAATTTCTAAAGAAATTTTTTTTTTTTTTTACACTTTCACTTACATTTAAGAGCAATTTTTATTCTGAATTTTCTGTAGATTTATAGTAGTATAAAAAAGAATTTTAATCCTAGTAATTGTATATTATATTCATATGATAAACAATATAAGATGAGGCAGTTTTGTTTTATATTTCATACAGAATTTCACAACCTTGTATTTGAGGGATATCCGACGTGACATTCGATAGTTGCGAGTAAATTTATTGATGACATTTTATATCTCTTGTTACGCTACGTTTCTGTTACTAGCACACGGTGGCTCAGTGGTAGAGCGTTCACCTCTGGTGCTTGGGGTCCCGGGTTCGATCCCAGCCCCCGCCAAGTGAACTTTGTGGTGGACAAACACCGTGCTCGTGGGTTTTCTCGGGGTACTCCCGTTTCCTCCCACTTTCTTCATTCCACCATTTCACTCATCTCTCATTATCACCGTCTCCTTTAGCCTAACCGGCATAACCGTGGGACGTAAAACTCAAAGATTTCATTTCATTTCATTTCTGTTACTAGCACATGCTATGAAATAAAATAATTGAATAGTTTAAGCTATTCCCTATTAATCTTCTTATGGTGTGTTTGCTACAGTATTTTTATTATGTATAAAGTGTTTATGAGATTTATATTTAACAATATATTATTTTAAAATATTTCTGGTATTCGAATATGGTTTGTGTTTTTGTTACAAGTAAAGCAATTGAGATTAGATTAAACTCATTTATGAAAAGTAATGTTAAAAATGTGTAACCAAACACTTTCATTCAACAACACCCATGCAAAAATTAAAACAAATATAATATCCTTTCGCTAATAGTATTCAAATATCGATACTAATTATCTCTATTGGCATGTGTGATTAGTGTCAGAAAATTGACGTATTGGGTAAGTGCATTGCGTATATACATAGGGACACATTTCTGAAAATTTGTCAATGTTTATATGCTCAGCATAAGAACCGCGATGGTACAATCGTTAATGAGACTACCTGCTAATTTGGCTTCGATTCCCGGTGTGAGTGAGGAATTTGTCTTGTTCCAGTTCGATTCTGAAATCCACCCAGATATTTGAAATGAGTACCTAGGGCAACTTGGAGAAGTAAAGGAATCTGTAAATGAAATCTTTAAGTTTAACGTCCTACGGTTATGCCTGCTAGGCTAAAGGATATGGGATGATGAAAAATGAATGAAATGGTGGAATGAAAAAGTGAGCTAAAACACGAGAACCCCGAGGAAACCCACGCATATGATGTATGTCGACCACAAAGTTCACTTGGCGCAAGCTGGGATCGAACCGAGGACCCAGAGGTGAACGATTTACCACTGAGCCACAGCGGCCCCTAAAGGAATCTGAAATGTGTTGCTGATTATTTCGTCTCCATGAGTCCCAATGCCTAGAAAGTGCGGACACTTGACTTCCACACACATCCTTTGGACTTCTGTGCCTTGCGTCGAAGGGAAATGACCTTTAATTTTTTCCTTTACTTTATAAGCTCATTATACACAACCGGGAATACACTTGTTAATTTATCAATAATATTTTGCAGTCCAATTTTGTATAGCATATAAATAGTATGCAATGAAATTCTATCATAATTCATAATGACGCACAAAACAAGGGGTTCTACTGTGACTATCACCAGCACATTATATATATTCCCATGCGCAGTAGATCTGGACATTACATATCTCATTCCAATGTTTTTACCGAAATCCGAATACGCAAAAACAGTGGCTGAGCAAAGGTAAATTTCCAGACTTGGTCGTCAAACAGGGCCGTTTCGAGCATAAAGCCATACTCTGTGTGGGGTAATTCACTACGAGTTCTTTCCTAATTATTGTACCTCAAGAGTTTCAGCGGATGTATTTTGCACTACGCCAAAAAATCTTGCATTGGTGAACCGAAAGCCCTGATAACGGAAAACCACACTTGGATCGAGAAACGCTTAGAACGAGAAACCATGAAACAGGAACTTCATGGCGTCGAACCCAGCATATAGTTTTGACCCTATCCTTTCGGATTACTACCTATTTTGATCCATGGCATACTTCCTGACATTACGATGTGTCGCCAACCAGTAGCAGGTGGAATCAACAGTGACCTTTAAGAACAAGATGTGGTATCGACATGGAATCGAGAAACTGGCAAGAAGATGGCTGCAGACAGTCCTATACGAAGAGCTAGGGCTATATTTTGAATGTTAACCTGCTTTAGTTCTCTGTAATAAATACACGCATGTTATATACCAAAATATTGCAGGATTTTTTACTTGTCCTTGTGTTATAGTATTCATTATGAATATATTTAATGCTGCAGTATGTGGGTAAGCAAATCTTATATACTTTGACATATTTTTTAAAGATCGTAAACGCCTTGTAATATCCAGGGAGAACAATTGCGCCCCGGTGCAGACGGCAATGTGTGGTCGCATATATAACAAATGTATTCAGAAAGTATGCATTTTACTTATACATTGCGATGCTTGTTTTGCACTTTGATACCTAAAAATTGAACCAAACAAATTTATTCTACTTTAAGTACTACATGGAATGGCTTGTTGATTGTGAATGGCTTTGCGTGTGGTCTTTTTGTCTTCTTGATTCCTCGATCCACCAATTATTTTGCCATAATCTATTTGTTTTTACCACAGTCTCCATTATTCCTAAATAATATATTCGTGAGGCAGTAGCATCATTTCAGATTTGGCTTGGGGGGGAAGACCCCTTGATATAAGTAAAATTTCGCGTTTTACACTGACTTACTACTATTTTATTGATAAAATCTATATAAATCTCAAACTTAGAGGGAGCAAATGGCCCCCACTTCTCCCTAAATGACGCCCTTGTCGTGAGCTGAAAGTAAAATATTAATTAATGAGATTGTGGTATTTCACAATATTTCTCACTAAATACCTCAAGAGTGTTAAGCTAAACACACACACACACACACACACAAAAAAAAAATACGACTACTTCACAGGTGGTATGATACGTTTACATGTAACTTTAATGGAAAGAAAAGGTAGGTGTTTTTATGAGAAATAAAAGCATGCGCAAATTATGTTGTCTTGCACTGGAAGCAGAAATTCCACCAAGATTTGGCGTCAAAGTGAAAAGGCTCTCTAGGGCATAATTCCATGAAAGAAGCGTAATGTTCGTAAACAGCAGCACGAAATAAGTACATCACTGTAAAGACGCCGTAAAAAAAAAAAAAAAAAAAAAAGTTACTGTAGAACATTTCAGAAGATGACACCGAATGAGTTGTTAAATGTGAGAAGCCTTTCTGTTTCTCCCCTATTCCCCAATGGGATAACTATCTAGAAGTAAGGAAATCTCAATGCATAGACATGTTTCCGAACCATGTGATTCAATGTTAGATTGCTACAGCACACTCGCTCCTAACGCCTGTCTCTTTTACGTGACAAAACTACCTATTTAGTGCAAGATTGTGTGAATTTTCTCAAGTTCCCAGGCAAAGAACCGATACAAGAGTTAGGATTGTAACAAAAGCTTACCTGCATAGTCCCACACAAGAAACGTGATTGATATAGTGCAAAGGAATTTTCATAACTGCCTTGAGCAATTCTTTCACGTTTTAGTTTCATGAAACAGAATAAAAATAAATAAATGCAGAACGTGTTGAAAAATTCTGGTGCACCTGAACCGAGTATGTTCTCCTCTCGAATACTATTGCAATTGAAATTCTGGTTATTTTTTAACAGGATGAAACGTTCATAAGTATATACATTGTTCATAATGTATTGCTTTATGCATTCTCTGTAATTTTAAGGGAAGTTACTGCCAACAACACTAGAATGTCTTGCAGAAAATCACTTGATTAGCAACAATGAATGGATTGTAGAAACGGCTAAAGTTAGCCGATATCTCAACCTGTCTCGTGCACTTTTTGCAGTCCAAGCAGTTTCTTTCAGAAAAAAAAAATGTTCCGGGATCACACTTAGTATTCGGAGGGGCATATAATATTTTCACACAATACTATTCTATTTATTATTATATTATAGACGTAATATTTTGGTCTCTTCCGGGAAGGGCACTCTCAGAGCTCCGGTTAGCAGTGATCCCAAAAAACATGTCTGGAAGAAACACAGTCCAGGCATTGAATAGCACGTTATTTTACAGACTGAATAAGTTTATACGTTGCTTATGTAACCTACACAATGATTTCATTACGAAATACATTATCATAATATGTATTAACTGCTTAACCAGGGCAAATCTAGCAATGAGCCGAATCATTATAATTTGGCTAGTTTTTAAATCACACAAACATAACAGTAATATATATATATATTTTTTTTCGATTGCTACTAATCAAACAGTTCATCATCCACTTTCAATAGCTGCATATCGTAATTTAGTAACCAATAGTCTACTCGATTCAGATTAGGAGATTTCTGGATTGATTCTTGTAGCTAATTCGGTTGGAAGTTTCCGACATACAAATGCAGAACTTGTACTTATAATAGAAATCAAAGCACATTTCTCGTAATCCTTTTCCCAAGACTGTATACTCGTTTTGCCTTCATTTGTGGCCAGATAGATAAACTTAGAAATTAAGTATAACAAAAACATGACTAGCAAATAGGAATGAAAGAGTTCATAATATTAGAGTTAATAAGTCTGAAATCTGACTTGGATAAATAAACAAGAGGAACGACAAATAATAATAATAATAATAATAATAATAATAATAATAATAATAATAATAATAATAATAATAATAATAATATCATCTGGATAGACATATTTTAAATTCCAATCTGAGATTTTCTGATCATAAATCAACCTCCCATGTCGAAGCAACACGTCGCACAATACCTGAACCTCGGTGAGTTCGTGTTCGATTTCGTAATATATAAGAATACTATGATATTAGAGTAAAATCGGATATCTTATAAGGAATCCGTATTGGTTGCAACCAATGTTAGATTTTTTCAGCATTAACACATCACATTTATTATGTCACGTTCCTTTACCTATCTCACTACAAAGTATGAAAGAAGAGAGATAAACTGTGTTGTAAAGTAAAGCTTTTTTTTTTTTTTAATCTTATAAGCAAGTAGTTACGAATCACAAAGATGCGTCTACAATGCTTGAGGCGGAACATTCGCAGTAGCTGGTAAAGCAGCGGTGGACGAACATTATCTCTTCATATCTTTGCTAAAGCCAAAACATATTTTTGTTCTAATGTCAGGTAACACACCTTCCTCCCACAGGGTTTCATGTTATTATGTTTCTTTTTTCCTCTTCTTATGTATGGCATAATTGTTAGTGACCGGCTCCCCACGCTGTTGTACTGAGAGATCACATGATCGAATCGTAGCCAAAGTAATGATGAATGTAAGTGTTTAAAGGGTGAAGTCCAAAACTGACGTTGCATCTTCTCTTTTGACTACGTTGTTTCTAGTGCCTTGATTTAATTTCTATGATTAACGAGTAAATTATAGTAAATTTTGCTGAGGGAACCAAATTTAGTCAGTATATAAAGGAAATTGCCATTCTGTCAAACAAAGCTGAAAAGAAAAATAAAATTCAATTTATACTGTTTCATTGTTCTTTGTTTCAAAATCGTAAAAGTTTGTAATTTCAGTATATATATTTTAAGTAAAGGGAACTGTAATTATTATTATTATTATTATTATTATTATTATTATTATTATTATTATTATTATTATTATTATTTCAAACCAACGAGAACTTATTGCAAATATTAATATCTATGATACCAAAGAGCCCCGACTTCTGTGAAAGAAGTAGAGCTACTTGTTTTGGTATTTTAGTAAAATATGTTATATTAAATCAGGTTTTGATTTCTTGAAAGGAAAAGATAGCTTTTCCTAAAGCATAATTCATGTACGAAATTAACATGTCAAGAACCTTTTTTTCCGTTTGCTTTCACATCAATTGGTTTTAAAACCTTTGTCGTAAAGTCTTGAGTTAATTTGCAGTTTCTTCAACTTCTATGTATGCAGTCTTGTAGATGTTCATAAAGTAAATTAGCATTCTGTATTTTAAGTGTAATGTTCTATAAATCTAAAACTTTAATGGCATAAAAAAATATGAGATCAGTATGTTTGACAGTACAGTTTTGCAGCCCTCTTATGTGTGATACTGATACTACTTTAACATATGAACTTTCTACGTGGCACTTGACAGTATCTGAAAAAAAAATCTTTAAAACTTGCTTCTACTGTGCCGAATCGTGTTATACAATGATTCTCAACCGATTTTGAGTCGGGGCCTTCTTGACTCTCATACTATAATTATGCGGAATTGTGAGTGGCTGTTTGTTGCAGGTTTGCAACATGAAATATACATGGTGTATAAGGCCATAGTAACTCAACATTCAGAGTAAAAAGCAAGGTTCATTCCAAGGTCAGATTATTATTTCTTTTTATTTTCAGAATGCACTAGTAAAGTAGTCTAGTGTGCGGTTTAATAATTCTTTGGAGATTAGTAATGTTTAACGAGGAAAATATTTTGAGTTGAAGGTCTGGTCAAATATTAAATCTACCTTAGACAATAGAAACATATCGGTAATGAAATTACATTTAGTAATGCATTAGAGTAAGTTACTATTGTAAAATCCTAAGACAGAAACATCATACATATAAATGGGAAATCGTTTGAAATCAACCCAGCTTTACTCGTTAGTAATCCCCAATCTAACATTTGTTTTTAGTCAAATTCTAATATAATATACCTCTTCAGTTAGTATCTCGTGTTTAATGGATTTTACGTTTGTGGGACACGAGTTGGAAAACATTGGAATAATACGTTTGTGTTTATCTTTCAAATATTTATTATGTTCTTGTGTATGTTTATTCCACCTCTTTTGAAGTATAAAACAAGTATAAAACAAGAAAAGTGTATTGTAGAGTTTAGTAATGATTTATTTTTTTCATAAGAAATGCTAACGTAAACAGGAAGATGTTAAGTCAGCTATCCAGTCGAGCACTGACTCATCTTCTATGTGCTTTATCAGATCATTTTTCTGTTCACATAATAGTATTGCTTTGGTATTTCGATCAACATATAGATACATATACGGCAGATACTAGGCATGATGTAAAATTTAAAAAAAATGTTTGTTTTTCTTTGTTTTAATTTTTGTGGTAAATGTGAGATAAAAAAAAAAACTTCCGCCCAAAAATTTGAGAGCTGACGCCAAGAACGCAGGAAGAAGTAGACTAAAGCAAATGAAATTGTGCTCAGGTGTAGTGGACGTAAAAAAAATAAACAAATAAAAAAAGTTTCTTATTTTCCTTGACAAAGTGCTTAGGTGGGGCAGACTTATGACTAGTTTTGACCATGAAACTAAATTTGAAGCTGTCTCGTCCCGAGAAAAACAGTGAAAGTGCTTTCTCGTCTCGAGAAGTGTATTTGCTTATTTTCAGGAGCTCTGTCTCGTCATAACTATTTTGTTTCATCTCAGCTCGTGGACAACAATACTTATCACCACGAAATGTCAAAATTAATAATGAAGGTAGTTAAGAAGTACCTAAAGTTCCTACAGAATTGTAACGAAATTACGTAAAAGTAACCGGGTACATGCTTTTTTCTTTCTGTTTTCTTTCACACACAAACACATACGCACCTTTCTATGGTCATTTCATTTTTTCTCTTCCCAGTATTCTTTCGTTATTGGTGTGTTAAAATTCTCCGACGATGGCTCTTGCCCCCAAGAAACCGCTTTGTCATGGAAAATACGAAATATATATTCCCTTATTTTACGCATAATACATTTGTTTGCAATTTCATTGGCTTTGTTCTACTTCTTCCTGCGCTCTTGGCCTAGACTTTCAAACTTTCGGCTGGAGGATTTTTGCTCCTAAGGATCGTTTCCTTTCCACGGAAAATAAATTTTAAATTCGCTTACTTTATGTCTTGTAAGTAGACCTGCCAAATTTGGTCCAAATCAACTTGGATCACTAACGTGATGTTCCTTGTAAAATGTAATTCTAAATTAGCGTTACATGGTGTGATGTATAATCATGTTTGCTTGATAGATCTCACCTATTGGCACTGTAGAAAAAATGAAACGTTGTTGTCTCAATTCATTATATGTTTGATTGGTAGATCGATTCGCTTTTATTGTCCATCTCAGCAACGAGGCTGTAATCAGAAGGGATCAGGAACTCGTTCACTGCCCGAATCTTGGCCAGGCGGATGCACGAGCCTGGGTATAAAATCCGTCATAGTTTGCGTTTACTCTCGACCTTACACCATCTTCATTCCATCTCTTCCCTACCATACAGTCATTTTCTAGGAACAAGTACTTCTGCGGTGTTACCACGCTGCTTTCTGAGGTGGAGTAATGGATTTTGGATCACTACACCTTACTTCACTTTCGGACCCATAACACATCAATGGTGCAGAGTTACTAGCTGCACATTACCACATTAGTTACATAGGTATGCAGGGTTACACATGTAAAATTTCAACGTTCTACGGTATGTGAAAGTAGGTTAGGATAGAGCTTTCTCGTGCATCTCTCGTTAGCCGGCAAATTTCAAAGAAATCACACATGTGATAATTACTCAGAAACTATTGACTTGCAACCCCTTGTTCATATAAGTGAAAATGTTCCAAAGTACTTGTAAAATATCCCCTTGCAAGGTATGCATCGAATTATCAGTCACCCTGTATATATACGGTGGATCATTTACCTTGATACGTTCTTGTAACTTTTAAACTAATAGATACAACACTCTGAAATTGCGTACCATGGAAATATCTAAATGAGGCATTGCTTGATATACTCTTCACTATAACCAGATGAACAATGTTGCCAACTCAATATTTTTATTTGCACTAGGTCAGGTTTATAATAAACTTCGTCTACATGCAAAGCAAAATCTTACAATGCTACACTTGTTATACAGATTTTAAACTAAGGGCGCTACATTATTACAGACATCGAAAAATAAGCAAATTTTGGAGGATTATACAACAATAATAATACAAGTTACATGCACGGGATAATACACATACAAAGTACTTTAGTGACAAACACTACGGCCATCACATGACGTATTTCGAACAAGTAGCAAAAAAGTTACAATGAATTGGAGTTTGACTTTTCTCAGTGTAGTTTATTTCGAAAAAGTGTTTATATAAGTATTACATCCAATTCCGTAGATAGTTTTCAATAAAGATCATGATGCCGTTTACAGCAATTTGGTATCTTGAACCATTCCGGAGACACGAAAAACAAGGTAAAATCGGATATATTGCTTAAAATAGCGTATTTTTTAGAATTTTTCATATATATATCGTAGAGCTATGCTTTTATAACATTACAACGATCATTTTTGTTAGTTGTAATTAGAACAATAAGCTCCTGGAATTACATAATTTTAAGCAGTGTTTCAAACTTTACCATTATTTACCATATCCCAGGATAGTTTTAGGTGTAGAATTGCTGTAAACGGCGTTAAGATCTATTGTACAAATACGGATTCCGTATGTTTACTACGGAAATCTGTATAGAGAATATGTTATCCATTACTTCTTTTCCCCGCTTATATATTGTATCATGCAGCTGCAGATGCGTGACATTAACTGTCTTCCGTATATTACATACGTATACGTATGCTACATACATAAGCCATATGGTATATACGTCAATCTGTATATCCGATCCTCACCGCCTACATACAATCATACGGGAAATACGCATATGCGAAACACTTATACAGTAAGTGAGAGTGTAAGTGAAAGTTATGCCTATACGGACTGCATTATAAAACATAAATTTTCATTTATACATTTGCTGCAGGATGTTATATATATATAGTCGTACTTTAAGTCCAAAAACTGAAGGATTTACGCATGTAATCTATGTTTTTCGCATGTCATAAATGTTTTTTTTTCTCTATGTATTAAAACCCATCTGTGTAATTGGATTAGGCAATTATTTAGGCAGTTTCTCGAATTGAAGGCTTTTGAAATAAAGTCAAATTTCAATTTTTTGTATATTTGTTCCTATTCATCCGAAAGTATGTGATATCATGACAGTAGTATTAGACACTTCGGATGTGAGTTGCACCGTCCGCCTCACTTACGTTACTACTTTTATAGAGGATACCAAAATGTCGGTGTTTGTAATATTGTAGCGTCCTTAGTTTGCAACAATAAATAACAAATGTGATATTGTAAGTTTTCGATCAACATGTAAATTTCAAATGTTTAATAACTTGAGTTACGCTGTACACCCTGTATATGTATAAATCAATGAAGTGACCATGCGTCGTTATATATGGGTGTGAGTACTGGTCTTACGGTATCCGAACTGAAAACCAATAGTATTACTGCATTAGGCCTGTCATCAATACTTATTTAGTAGATATAAATGCTGAAGCAATAATATTAAGTTTAGAATGGCTTTAAAATTTCTGATTTTCATAATGACTAATGCGACAAGAGATAGATTTTAAGTAAATGGAACGAATTTGAATGCGAAATGTGATTCAGTGAGTGTCGTTAGTTTTTTCTTCTGTGAGTGACACTGCTACGGATCAAGATGCAGCACGAAGGTTGACCATGGTCGACCACATAGCAGAAACACAAGCTTCGTAATTAATTTAACAGGAGACTGGAAGTGAAAATTGGTGTTCAGATGACTGTAACGAACGAATGAACAGTCAAGTGTTCAACCATTCAAAATTGTTGAAGGTAAAAAAAAAAAAAAGTGTGTTAAACACCTGAACTCTCTATGAAGCAATATTAGTGATATAGTTTCCAAATGCAATAACCCATTATTTTTCTGTTTGATATTTGATTCGAATTGTGAAGCAAGTTTAGTTAGAATTTGGGACGTATTTTCCATCAGAATTCTTGATTTGACTATTTCTTCATTGAGCGACTTTTATTATATTAAACCAGATTCTAAATTTATTTCATCAATAAAATGCTAGTATGTTATATTTTAACTACGGTGTGTTTCGATTTTTTTTAAACATTTAAATTATATAATTACTGAAAGCCGTCGGAAAAATGTTAATTTTTGCCTTAAATTGTCTATGTTCCATTTTTTTGAGTGTGTGTGTGTTTTCTAAAGAAAAAAATCACATTACATGAAATTTTTCGTGTATCTTTCCTGATTTACTAGTGAAGAAACCTGGCATAACTGAAAATCCGTAACATTTTTTTTCTTAATGTGAAGTTATCTAAAGAGTAATCTAGACAAGCTTTGAACATCATCGCAGCCCCATTTTTAACATTATAATAGCATTCAACAAATGTTTGTTTCAGTCGTTGAAACTTTTTTCAAACCATTGTTTGCAGTATAATAATCGCAGACATACAATGCTATCAAATAAAAATCTTGTTTATATATTTCGTATTAATGTTCAGAGATAGCTTACTGTGCATACACTATCCTGTCACGTGAACAAATGACCGTACGCAAAATAGTAATCATATATTATTGTTTAGTAATGCATTGAATTTACAGAAGAATAGATCAAGAAAGAAATGAGCTGTTATGACTTATATTTCCGGAGTAGATACAAAAGCATGGCTTTATATAATTGAATTAAATTATAACAATTAATGCCTATATTCATTTCCTGTTAAAGAAAGAAACCATTAGTAATAAACGTTGATATAAATAACTCTCAAAGTATTGTCATGGGTTATTTTACTATGGATCAAAGAGCACTGAAATGGCATAAAATAAGTGCTTCTGGTCCTATAAATAAATTGTTTGTATATTTTCTTTTCTGTTATGAGGAGAAACATTGCGAAATCCGAATGTTAAGAGCAATGGTAATATTTGTAATTTTCGAACAAAACTAAATCTAGGAGACATAGAGAAGCAATTAATTTCTCATCAGACGCAATTTAGCATACGTACGTTCTACTTACTGGGTGTTTTTAATGTGGCTTTTGCAATAAAAATATTTCTGAAACAATATACGTTAGATGTTCTGCTTGTAGTCTCCTTAATAACCATTTTCCCGAGCGTTAGTAAAATAATAATAATAATAATAATATTAATAACAATAATAATAATAATAATAATAATAATAATAATAATAATAATAATAATAATAATAATAATAATAAACCATAGATGAAACTTGTCTCTTTGACCCTTATTAATCATACATATTTAGAATTACATAATTTCGTTTATGCATATATGATAGATCTAAACGAGTAAATAATTATAATTGTGTAGAGTTGATATTTTCATCTGCGTAGTTAAGTGTCTACGAATTTTACATGTTGATTTGATCGTGCCAATTGCATACAACCTAAAATCAATGTAAAATTAAAGTTTAATGAGCAACCAATTTCAGGAATATGTTGCAAATACAGTAAAGAACATTTTTTTATATTTATCATTACTTATTTCTTTATTTATTACTTCTTTTTGGAAACAAAGATAAAAACAAAACAGAATTATTCACGTTTGAAATGAAAGTTGATGATGAAAAACTTTCCTTAAATATCTGATTTCTCGTTCCAGTAACTAAATTCAAAATCCTTACAAAAGAACCAACAGATGGAACTTGTACACCTCCATTTCTTTAAGAGCTTCAATTACGTAATGTAACTTAGGTATAAGCAAGTGCAATGAAGTTAATATTATAACTTATTTACTTGACAACTGTGTGCTTTACTTATCTAAGTTAAACATCTTATTTTCTCAGCATCCGCAGTTCCTCTATCGAGCAAGTGATATCTCGTTGATTGGTTGTTTGGTATTTAGTGTCTCCTTCATCAACAAGCCTGTACAGGACGTGGATCTACAGCTCAATGTGGAATCCGAACCTTACGATCACTTACCCAGAAATCCGAGCCTTCTCCGCAGAAGACGCGCACAATAACCATACGGACACCATGGAGCTCCTCTGTAGTGTCTAGCTTGAATTAAAGTGTGAAGTTAGTTTCCAGTAACTAGAAGGGCATATTTTGGAAAATATTTAATTTAAATTATTATTATTATTATTATTATTATTATTATTACAATAGGAAATGCTATAATATAAATAAGGTACTCTTTTGGCAACTTCATAATAGTATGATCCTACAATTCATTTATTTTACATGATAGGGACATGATAATAACATTACAGACACTGCAAGTTGATTTTAGGACTCTTTAATAAGTAGGCTAATTAGTACACTTATACGTGTGGACGTTGTTTTACATACAATAGTTTGTACATTAATATATTTATATATACAGGGTGTTTCAAAACAACACCGACAACGTTTGGGAGATTATTCCTGACGCCAAGATAAGACGAAAAGTAGGCCTATAGACCAACCTGGATGCACAAATGCTTCCTTTTGGAGTTATAGGCTGCCGAAAACTTGAAAAAGTGGACTTTAAAGGTTCATAGCACCAATACTATGGGACCTACCGTAGTCGGGTCAAGATTTTATTTAGGAACTAGTGTGTGCCCTATCCAAATATCCATGTTTTAGAATCCTTGCAGTACTTCTGAAACAGTTTTTATAGAGGTAGTTGGTAAGAACTTCAAATAAAATGCCCGTAGCCACGCTGCCTCTATAAAAATTGTTACTAAGTACCGCAGGATTCTGAAACATGTATTTTTGAATATCGCACATATTAATTCCTAAGTGAAGTCATGACCCGACTACGGTAGGTCCCATAGTTTAGGAGCTATGGACCTTGAAATTTTTTTTTCATGTTTTCGGCAATCTATAACCCCGAAAGGAACCATTTTTCGTCTTATCTTGGTGTGAGAAATCACCTCTCAAACGTCGGTTGTTTTGAAACCTCATATATATATATATATATATATATATATATATATATATATATATATATATATATATATATATATATATATATATATATATATATTTTCGATTTTGTACTGTAATGTAACACTCCGTTATTTTGTGTTTCAAATGCATTTTCAACTAAATTTGGTCGTATTTGCACAGGGACGTACGCAGGAGATAGATCCTGGAGGTCCCGAAGTACCGACTTTTCTGTAAAATTAGTATAATTTTGTGGGTAATTTAATCAACTTAAATATAATTTGTCCAATATTGAATTTGGACACCCCTCGAAATAAATTTTTGTGTACGTCCCTCTATTCACTCTGTGTCCTTTGCATTAAAAATAAAACACTGATCGTCAGACTTCCTGAACTTCATTGCTTAAGAACCTTACTTTTGTAATTAGAAGCGTGACAGTTTACTTTGTTATAAATGATGACTCTACTTTACTTAACATTGCAATATCCAAAATCTTATTTATATCGTATCAACCCATAGCCATATGTAAAAGTTATGTATGTTTGTACCATTATCTTGCACTATATGAAACTATAAACTGCGTTTTACGCTTTATATGATCAGTAGTTCTCACTTAACATAAGGCAGAGTGTAGGTTACATATTACTTAATACAGAAACTACTTTTGCAAACTGTTAAATGCAAATTATCCATTGGATTCTACGGTTCTTTTTCTAAAAAAAATCAAACTCAAAATTGTGCGTTTCGAAACTTTGTAATGGATTTGACATATGTTACACGGAACTAAATGTACATTAATTTTTATTTCTAGAGTCACCACTGAGCTTTGAATTGCGATATGTGGAAAGTTTCGACAACTTGTTTGCTGGGAGCATGAGGTGTCGGATTGAACTTTTCCCTCTTTTCTAATGATCGGCCATTCTTTGTACGTGGCAGCTTTTGATGACATTGCACAACGTGACATTTCGTTTGATCGGTAAATCATGACGCTGTCGACATACAGTCGAATGCCGTCTATCTACTTCCCGATTATTTTTGTGGCTGTTTGGAGAGAAAAGAACGAAACTATTACAGTTTTTTTTTTCAATGTTTTTCGATAGTAATTTGAATTCGCTGCAGCTACGGGTATAGAAGTTCAATTATTATATGCATTGTACAACTATCGTTCATGTATAGCATGTAAAATGATCTATTTCAATATAATAGTATATCTTTAGTAAAAGCATTTTTCTAACTTCTTGTAAATCTTATAGTATTGGTAAAAAGAAATTGCTCCGTTTCATGCTTATACATATGCGTCCTCAATAAAACTCTGCTTTCACGAAAGTTTCATTGTAGTTCAATATGTATGCAGGTTCTGTTCAACGAACTTCAAAATTTCGTTACTGAATTCTCTATGTATGTGTGGTGTGTGTGTTATTTGCGAAGTTTTCAATTTTGAGCCCTCCGTTCGATAGAGCATCAAAAACCTATCTGAGAAAGTGATGGAATTGTTCGCGTCACACACACCGTTCCCGAGATATTGACCAACAAACTTCGAATTTCGGGGGATTTCAGAAGCTATATTTCGAGAACTGTAAGTCATAGAGAGATGATATTTTGCAAAATTGTCAATTTTGAGCCCTCCATTTTGAGCATGTGTCTTCGTAAAACAAATGCCGTAGAACGTTTTAATAGAACTCTTAAACAAAACACGTGAAAAAAAAAAATAGTACTCAAGGAAATTTTAAATGGATAAATATATTACAAGAATTGTTTACTAAGTATAATAATAAAGTACATAGAACAATTGATATAAAGGCTGTAGAAGTTAATAAAAAAATAGTAATTCTTTTGAAGTTTGTTCTGACAATGCTGTTGGAGCATTCTCAACTGGTTAATAGATATATAATAAATTTAACATTCAATTTTTCGTGAACGTGTGTAGTTATTTGACTGCGTTTTACTTAGAAAGAGGTTTTACTTCGTGTTGTTCTTATCACGAAACGATTATGGAATTTGCCCTTGCCTATACAATAAATCAGGTTACTCATCATGTTTTAATAAAACAAAACAGGCTGAAGCACTGTATATTATTAATTTTGTGTAATAATTTCGGCAATGTAACATTTCCGAAAGTGTCACACAAGTGTTGGTAATATATTAAGTGCTTTGGTTAATTTTGTTTTGTTAATACATATTGAATATTTTCAAAGCTATAATGAAGAATGTTCAAGGTTATTCATGTATTTATTCTAAATCTTATTTCTCTTCTGAGATTTAAAATACGGAATTTAGCTACATTTTTCGTATTTCAAATATCAATTGTAGAATATGTTTTGATTTTGTGGGGTACATGTTGGGTACATATATGAAGCACATAGATGTTATGAGGTACAGTAGAGCGTCGATTATCCGAAGTAATTGGGGGACATGAGTGTTCGGAAAACTGGTTTGTTCGGATAATCGAACTGTACATGTTTATTTGCCATGCGCGGAGCGGCACGCCTCAATTCTAAGCTGGCGCAGCTGTTGCTATGAACAGCTTTTGTAGAGGGCCGATGCCCGTCTACATCATCTGCATATCAAAATGCAGATGAGAGGCACATTTGCATATGTATATGTAAATAGGATAATTTGTGATTTAATTATTTGCTTAATATTAGCATATTCTGTGCATATTTATTGGATATTATTAGTATTGATGTGTGAAACACCTAGCATAGTACGTAAATATTAATACAATATTGTAATATATTGTATTTATTTCATTGTGTTTTACTCCATTTATAAGCTTATATAATGTACTAATGGGTTGCAGATAATTACTTCATTGTTGCATAATGCATAACTAACAGGGGATGATGGAAGATAATGAATATAAAAGCAGAGATAAAGAATTAATTAAAGAGGAAATGAGGAGAATCTATAAGTTTCATACTTGATTTTCAGAACGCTTGGATGAGAGCTAGAGCTGAAAAAAAGTTTTTTTTTTTTTTTTCCCGACTGACTGTCGCCTATACTACAGGTTGGGAGGTCTATCTCAACTCAACACGGAAAGAAACACCCAGAATAGAAACTAAATAAGTATGGTATACCCAGGAAGTAGCCTAGGGACTTCCGTTGGTGAATTTACACTGGGTTTGATACAATGTGTTGAAACACGGAGTTCTTATTGTTTAAAATGCCATAAACTTTTTCACGTCTACATGTGAAAATATTGGTTTCTATACGTGTGACTTCCACTGCATCTAGCATCAGCGTCTCTTCCTCCCCCCTTGTTCACCAAAAACCAGTAACCTGGCTAGCGAGCCTCTTGCTAGGTTCCCAGTAGGCAACACCAATTTGAAAATGTATACTTTAATTTGACTCATTTTATGTGTTTAATATTAATATTTACGTACTAAGCTATAATCGTTCTTGGAAAGACCGCATAAAATTCTGTTTATTTTTAACAACGTGTTTCCCTTATCGAGCAAGACATTTAGATCTTGTTTTGTGAAAATTAAATTATTTACAATGATGTTTCCTTCAATCTCTCTCCAAGAAAGCATGGCTGCATTAGTAAGCAGACGGTTTGAACGACTGCCACAGTAATTGGGTAGAATGCTGCTTCTGGGAGAGATGTCAGTTAATAAATTGTATCAATATGTAATCCTTGTATGTTAAACTTTATTTTTATGTGTAATATCATATGTTTCTGTATTTCATTCATATGTAACTAGCAAAGGAAAACAAATGTAGGCGGAAATCATCCATAGTTTCTGCTGTGAGCATTAAGCTTCCGTGTTGTCCGCTATCAGGGAGGGGCAGCACGTATCAGCCGAGAAAGGTAAAGTTGGCTACGGATGGTAGCTGGAAGAAGGGCATTGACACGGGAGACCACCCGCAATATTCGCCGCAAGGCATGAACCTTTTGTCAAAGGGTGGTGGAAGAAGCGAGTTTCTTCGTTTCCTGTGTTTTGCCCAAAACATATACTCGTTTTCCGTGGAGAACGAGGGAGTTGAAGCTAGACTCGAGTAGTAACAAGAGGTAGTTTGGCAGTGTTAAAGGAAGTCATCCGACTTCCAGTACAGAGTTCAAGACCCAGGACGCGGTGAGAACAATTTCGGTTCCCCGGGATTTGTCCTGTGAACTACAGTATCGCGAGTGAGTTGTACAAAATTCCTCGAAGAACATGAAATAGTACAGTGACAAACAGTGTATAACTTAACTTATTTTAGTTATACGTCAGTGGTGCTATTCTCTTCAGTGATAATGGAAATTTAAATTCTAAATCATTCTTAACATTCATCTATCTCTGAGTGCTTAGGACTCTCAGTGGAGATCAGTACTCTAAAATCTCTTCACAACTCCCGTGTTAATATGGGACAATTTGCAGTTTCCCAATATGGGAGAAATATATATCGTTACATATCTCAATTAGAGATATAACGCCAAGGCTAGTACTGCTATTATACTAGGCCTGTCCTTGGACATTTTAGCACAAGGCTTACAAGTAACCATTTGCTTGTTTAAAATTGGAGCTACTGAACATTCCTTTATAGAATGCTTCACATTCAGTGTACCTGATTTTGTAGCAGAACATTTTCATGTGGTGGAATGATCATCTTGGAGGAGACTGTGTCAGTGAATTGGAACTTTGAGTACGTCGAGTAACAGTTTGGAACAGTGTATCAGCATTTAAAATTTTCTTTATTCTTATCTTTACTAGGTGGTTTTAAGTGACAAATAATAGTGAAATAGTTTTCATCTACAGTTTAATACATCTCTCCTCTAGAACTGTTAGAGACGAGAAACTAGAAAATTATGAGGAGATAAAAATAATTGTATAAATATTTTCTATAAAAGTTTTTTTTTATTTTTAAAGGTCAGACAGACCTTTTCAAGTTATCAGTTTATTCTCAATCATTTATTTTTTTTTTAGTGTGTTAAATATCAAATATATATCAAATAATAAGTTATGTGTTTCATGTGATAGTGCACTAAAAAGGTGAAAAGAAATAGTGTATAATGAGTGATATCATCTCATCTACCACGGTTGAGATGCCTGTTTTCTTCATGGAAAATAAATCTGTCAGCTCTTACCGGAACAACTGTGTATTCAATTGCTGTAGGGTGAGTACCTGCACTAATGACAATTTTGTTTCAGGAGTGTGATTCAAGGAGACATTTTCCCCTTGAATGTGTATGTTGACCGCCTCTCTGCATGGGGCTCAGAGAGAGAATACTGCCCAAAAGAACTACTAACAGCCATGAAATAGTGAGATCATTTACAGGCTGCTACCTGTAAAATTTCAATTATAGATTTTTTTTTTTCATAAATTGAAACTTATTACGGACTCACTATTTATAGCATCCTTGAGCATGGTTGTTAGGCAGATGGCCCTGAGATCTGCTGTTCTACCGAAATAATTAATATTTGCTCTACCGAATTCATAAGAGAGTGGCGGCCCTGGCAGGAGAGAACCTAATCTCCAAGAGGGAATAAATAACTACGTTTATAATATTTCTGATATTTGCATTTTATGTAAATCTTCAGTTAATTAAATATTCCTAGCCACTCTCCTTCAACAAATTTTTTTTTTTTATTTATTGTGTTGGTGACGTTAGGTAAATAGTAGCTTCGGCTCTGGCCACCTAGCACCTCACAATACAAGTGGCGACCCAGCTATCGGGCTGGAACTTCACGTGCTGTGTTAGCCACAATATAAGTGGCTACCCAGCTGCAGGGCACGATTCTTCACGCTTCTGCGCCACAATACAAGTGGCGCCTTCAGCGTTAAGGGCAAGTGAGTATAATCCCATATACTCAAAGGGTCAACATACGGCTTGTGTAAAATTTCGGTATATGTTTGTTTTTCTCTCCCCGAAAATTTCCAAGAACGTAGGTGTCTTGTGTTTTTGAAATTTGTTTATGTTTGAATATTTTGTATTAACATTAATAGAGAATTCAGTTATTTTGAACTTTGGGGGGAAGAAATCTTGTAAGCCGTTTGTTGTTTTTCTTAATGGTGATAACGCGAGCACAGGCTCGAAGAGTTAGAAAAATGGATAACGAGTTCGTTTTTGAAGAGTTCGCTCAGAGAGCTGGGGAGCTCTCAGAGGATAGTAATGTTATTGACGCGCAGAGCGCTAGCGAGCGTCCAGTCAGCGTTGTGGGAGACGCGGATGCGGGGGATACCGTTCCACCAGTTCACAGTCGGGAACCGGAAGTACCATTGCGGGAGGACAGGGAGGTAACCGCAGAAATTACTGAAAGTAGTGTTAGCCCAGCCGGTAACATAGGTAGTGCAATGATAAACATGAACAATTTGAATATTGCGGCCATGTTAAGTGAACTCTTGCAAGGACAAAAGAAGTTAAAGGAAGAATTAAAGTTAGAAATAGAAGCAAAATTAGATGAGAATAGTAAAAGTTTAAAGGAGGATTTGAATTTAAAGTTAGTAGAAAGTTCTAAGGGTCTGGAAAAGCTAGAAAAGAAAATCGAGGAAAGTAATAGCACGCTAGAAACTAGTTATCTGAGACTAGAACAGGCAGTTGAGTCCAGTAATGCTCGTCTTGAACTCCAGATGGAGGCTGTTACTTCAAGACTGGAGCAAAGTGAGCGTCAGCAGACGGAGCGTCTTGAGCTCACGACTGCAGAGCTTAGGGGGGAAATACACCAGGCCAGAGAAGAACTGTCTGCGCGTGTAACCGAAACTTCTAGCAGGATTGACGAAGTTCAAGAGAACGCTTCTAGCTTAGCCAGACAGTTAGATGAGAATTACACTGAACTTGCTGATAGTGTTAGACAGGTCTCGTCTCGCGTCGAACAGACCACTCTTACCTTAAATAATCAGGTCAGGCGAGTGGAAGTGAATTTCACTTCCCAATTAGCAAGGATCCGGGGGGAACTAGAGCAGGAAACGCCACTCGATGAGATAAGGTCAGAATGTAACGGCAGCATCCAACAGATGCAAGAGACCGTTCAGGACGTGTGTGCTCAGCTCGAGAAGAAAATGGAGGAGTGGAAGAGCTCCATCCAGAAGGAGACCAGTGAAGTTATAGAAGGGAGACTCGCTAACATCTCTGTCTCCGGCACACAGGAAAGACCAACGTCACCAAATGACATCTCGAGTCGCGATCTGCCTGGTTCTCAACCTGGGAACCTTGCTACTTCCCGCGAGACAGAACCTGTCCCGTCGACGTCTCGCTCATGCAATCATGAGACGAGACAACACCTAGCAACAGCCTTTGGACTAATACATAGGGATGTCACCTTACCAGTGTATTCAGGGAACGAATCTGAGACAGAAACATACAACTTTCTCCAAGATCTCGACCGGTACTTTGAGGTCACTGGAGTACCGGACGAGATGAGGCTCAGCTTCATACCGCGAGCGATCCGAAATACTTGCTACCAATGGTTTCAAGTTAACAGGAACAAAATTCACAGCTATGAAGAATTTGTGCATAACTTTAAACAGTGCTATCTGAGTGAAGAACGACTGGCAAATCTAAGGGCAACGATCCTCACCTCCCACTTTGACACTCGTGTACACAAATCCCCAGCAGAGTATCTGCTGGATTTGTTACACAAAAACAGTATATTAGAGCCGAGGATGTCTGACGCGACATTGTTAAAGGTACTTCCGCGTCATTTCCCTAACTGGCTGTTTAGGGCGATAGTCTCTTCTCGCCCAAAGACAATAGCCGAGCTTCTAAATCTTGTTCAGGAACTGCAGTCGTCGATGACGAATCGCGACCAGTTCTTTCAGGGTAACCAGAGGAAAGGGGTCAACATGCTCCAAGTGAGCATTGAAAACGAGGACAATAACCCCTCTGGCCACAGTGGTAAACACGCTGCTCGTAAAAAGAATAGAACGAGAGAAAACCAGCGTCCTTACCAGAGAAAGAGACAGCAAAGCACGAACCAAAACAACAACCACCAGCGATCCCCGCCTCGCCACCAGAGCAGCGGAAGTGGGTCGTCTGGCTGGTCACGTGGGGGGAACTCCCACTCCTCTCACAACAACAACGTTCGTGGAGCCCGAGGTAGGAGGGGAGGTATGCGCCAAACGGATAGACAGCAGGGAAATTCCTTCCGTCACGAGGACCAGGAAATCCAGCTGTTGGAGCACTATGACCGAGCGCCTCCTCCTACCAGTCAGAATCATAACATGAACAGGAGTAACCAATCCTCTTCTTCTGCTCCCAGAGAATGAGGATTGTCCGCATGTACTTTGGACAACGGTAGGATGACTATGGAGAACACGAGTACATCTGAGTTGACAAATAAAAATTCCAAGTATGTGCGTAACTTAGAAGAAAATGTAGAAAATATTCATTTATATGATAATACGGGTGAAACCGCAGTGAAAGAGATTTTTGACAATGTAGTAGAAAAAGAAGAAGAAAATTGTAATATTTGTTCAGATATAATAGCAAAGAAGCATTTTAGTGAAGGCATGCTCAAAAATAAGTTAACCTTGTTAAGTAGGACAGGAGAACACATCGACTTAGATAGGGCTGTGATAACGTCATCTCACTACCAGAGATTAATGTACTTTTGTTTGGAAAGGAAGTTAATTCATTATTAGATACAGGAGCTACTTGTTCTGCTATCTCTAAAGAAATTTGGGACTCCGTCTCAAATAGCCACCCCACACCCGCATTTTTGAGTGCTAAGAATATACGGGTTACGTCTGCTTTCGGAAGTAAATCAGCGATGATCATAGGCCAGACACTGTTAGTCATTCAGATACATGGGAAGGAATTTCATACATTAGGCATCATTATATCAGGTCTGAATAGATCTTTGATTTTAGGTTCCAACTTCTTTACAGAATCTCGTGCCGTGTTAGATTATGATACTGGCCTTCTACATCTCAAACATCCTCATGATGTAGAAGTCAAATTTAGATCTGTAGATTGCGAGACTGAGGATCTAGTAGTTCGATGTTTAGAATTGAATGGTGAGTGCGAGAAACCATATAGTTTCATTGAAGAGTTAGATAATTTTGAGTGTAATTTTTCCCCGTCAGATGAAGGACGGAAGGCCATACGGGTTAGCGCACAGGATGAGCATAAGACCTGCAGAGAAAAGGCTGCTCGCGCCCCGAACTTGGATGATGGGAGATTCCCAAGTGCCCAAGAAATGGCAGTTCATGTTTTCCCACCAGAAGAGTGGCGTAAAGTGAACACACGTGCCTCCCATTCAGATATAGAAGTTTTTGTCGCGAACTACACTGATCTCTCAGCCTCACAAAGAGAGAGTTTGAAAGCTGTTCTTTTAAAGCACCAGGCGCTTTTTGATATCAAGCCAGGTTGCATAACTAACTACGAGCACGAGGTTGGAGTAACGGACGAACGTCCCATAAAAACTAAATTGTATCCTTACCCAAAGAAATTCAGAAATTTAGTATCGAATGAAATTTCGCGTTGGGAGGCCTGGGGTGTGATCAAAAAGATGCCTACCGCTTTTATAAACCCTCTGGTAGTGACACCGAAGAGTGATGGACGTATTCGTGTCTGTATAGATGGCCGAGCTCTGGCTAAAATTTCAGGGGATCTCTCTGACAGACCTATGCCACCCCTATCTGTTCTCCAAGATATTTGCGACAACTCTTGGTTCAGCTGCGTGGATGCAACTGAGATGTTTTTACAAATTAAGGTCAAGGAAAGTGACCAGAAGTATCTTGGGTTCCTACATGAAGGCATTTCATATGTTTTTCAAAAACTACCGTTTGGGACAAAACAGAGCCTTGCTTCTTGCGTAAGAGCATTAGATATGATAATTGGATCAGAGGCTAGAGAGTACTGCGGCGCTTATGTAGATGATTTAATTCTAGCCGACAGGAGCTTCGAAGATCATTTGGTACACCTCGACAGAGTGTTGGGTTTACTCACTGCGGGCGGCCTAACTCTCAGGCTGAAAAAGTGTAATTTTGCGAGAAAATCACTTAACATACTTGGTTTCCATCTTTCGCAATCCGGTATCGGCAAAGATCCGGCGAAAGTGAAGGCGGTGTTAGATTTTAGGACACCACGGAACGTCAAGGAACTGCGTTCCTTCATTGGCTACTGCCAGTACTATCGTTGCTTTAGTAGGAAGTACTCGGAAGTTCTCCATCCGTTGTTCCAACTGCTAAAGAAGAATGTTAGATTCAAATGGGAACCAGTACATCAGGCAGCGATGGACAGGATCAAGCAGATCTTCCAGGAGGAAGTAGTCCTGAAAACCGTCCTGCCTGACAAGCAACTGATTCTCGAATGTGATGCGTGTGATATTGCGTGTTCTTCGCTATTGTACCAGCGTGATGATAATGATGACATCCGTGTCATTGCTTTTACATCACGTGTGTTCAATGCCGCACAACGCAACTATTCTATAACGGAGAAGGAATTTTATGGACTCATAGATGGCGTTGTTAA
Organism: Thermobia domestica; assembly: GCF_964235325.1. Taxonomy (NCBI): domain Eukaryota; kingdom Metazoa; phylum Arthropoda; class Insecta; order Zygentoma; family Lepismatidae; genus Thermobia; species Thermobia domestica. Next base: position 275,274,452 of record NC_137459.1, on the reverse strand, counting down.
GTTTAAGCAGTACTTAGTTGGTACTAAATTCATAGTACGCAGTGACCACCTTGCTCTTAAATTTATTCTCTATTGTAGACTTACAAACCAGCGTATCACCCGGTGGGCGATGTTACTCTCAAATTTCAATTTTGAATTCCAGTTTGTCAAGTCAAATGAGAATCTGAGTGATTATCACTCTAGGTACCCTCCTCACACAGAAGAAGACCATCAGTGTTGCACGGAAGCCTATCCTCCAGGAGTCGCTGATGTCCATCCTGACGGAAATTCCATGTGAGTTGAGGAAGATGATAGCCATACTACCGGAGATGCAGTCTTCAGATCCTGTCTATGGCAAGATCAAGAAAGACGTCGAAGAGAAGACGGACTCACCAAAGGTGAACGGTGCTTGTCACCGTTTTGAAGTTTTGAACGGGCGCTTATGCAAGCGTGACCGGGAAGGAGTCCGTATTTGCATCCCAGAAGTGTTAGTAGTTCCACTGCTCGATTATTACCATTCAGATCGAGGGCACCTGTCGGCCAGTAAACTACTTCCGCTTCTAACAGAATTCTTCGTATGGCCAAAGATGAGAGCAAGTGTGAGGCGGTTTTGTGCTTCCTGCGAACTGTGCCAGAAAAGCAACCCCCCTCAATGTTATCGTCCGGGACCACTGAATCCCGTCGTAGTTGAGAAGCCAGGCTATTTGGTCTGTGCTGACTGGTTAGGGCCTCTAACCAAGGGAATTGGGGGAGTCCACTACGTATTAGTATTTTATGATGCTTTCTCCAAACTAATAGGATTGTACGCATGCAGAAAGGCAAACACTACCACTGCCATAAGGAAACTCAAGGAGTATCTGAAGGTTAATCCTAGTGTGGAACTAGTCTTAACAGACAGAGGGTCACCTTTCCAGTCTAACCGCTGGAAAACAGAATTAGCAGATCTTGGTATCAGGCACATCACTTCGACGCCATATTATCCGCAAGGAGAAATGGCAGAAGTAGCTGTCAAGGCTACAGTACGTTTGCTACGTAAATTGTGCCACGATAACAAAAGATTGTGGCTCAAATACTTGGAAAAGATAGAGAAGTGCTTGAATTCCGCCAAACACCTGACCACTGGCGTGTCAGCCTTTGAGTGCCACTTTGGACAGTCTATGTCAAGAGACATAGCCAGGCTGTTTGATATCCCAGAAGTGGATAAGCGCCATGACGTGCAGTACTATGTAGAAATTGCTAGAAAGAACCATAAAAGGAATGCTGCTGCACGAAAACGCAATTTTGACAAGTCACACCGTACTGTAGAGTACAAAGTGGGTGATCTTGTGCTAACTAGAGTTTTCCCCAAGTCGGATGCTCTAGCAGGTGTATCGAAGAAGCTCTTGCTCTTGTACTCGGGACCGTGGCAGATTGTCGCCGCCACTGGTCGAAACATGTACACACTAGGGGATCCAGCGACTAAAGAAGTGAAGATGACAAGGAATGCGTTTCTATTGAAATCATACATCTCTAGAGACGAGAAGGATCAAAGTGGTACTGGTACATAGAGAAGACACAAATCACACATATATGCATCACGCAACCGGAAGTGACAACTAGTGTATATAGTGATAGTGTTAGTGTATATTTCAGTGTATTAGTGTAAGTGTATGTATTGGGAACTTATGTCATTTATGTTCATGTAATTCAGGGAACACTGAATTCTCTTATTTAGCTTTTGATTATTGATTTGCATTTGTTATGTTTATTGTGTGTTTAACAGTGTTTTATATTGTTTTTTTTTTTAACCTTGGATGTATTGTGAAATTCTAATATTTCAGGAACGAAAATGTGCCCTCCGTATGATCTACGTCCTGTACTAGAAAGTACAGCACCTAGAATCATAGGGGGGAAATTTATGTAGAGGGCCGATGCCCGTCTACATCATCTGCATATCAAAATGCAGATGAGAGGCACATTTGCATATGTATATGTAAATAGGATAATTTGTGATTTAATTATTTGCTTAATATTAGCATATTCTGTGCATATTTATTGGATATTATTAGTATTGATGTGTGAAACACCTAGCATAGTACGTAAATATTAATACAATATTGTAATATATTGTATTTATTTCATTGTGTTTTACTCCATTTATAAGCTTATATAATGTACTAATGGGTTGCAGATAATTACTTCATTGTTGCATAATGCATAACTAACAGGGGATGATGGAAGATAATGAATATAAAAGCAGAGATAAAGAATTAATTAAAGAGGAAATGAGGAGAATCTATAAGTTTCATACTTGATTTTCAGAACGCTTGGATGAGAGCTAGAGCTGAAAAAAAGTTTTTTTTTTTTCTTTCCCGACTGACTGTCGCCTATACTACAGGTTGGGAGGTCTATCTCAACTCAACACGGAAAGAAACACCCAGAATAGAAACTAAATAAGTATGGTATACCCAGGAAGTAGCCTAGGGACTTCCGTTGGTGAATTTACACTGGGTTTGATACAATGTGTTGAAACACGGAGTTCTTATTGTTTAAAATGCCATAAACTTTTTCACGTCTACATGTGAAAATATTGGTTTCTATACGTGTGACTTCCACTGCATCTAGCATCAGCGTCTCTTCCTCCCCCCTTGTTCACCAAAAACCAGTAACCTGGCTAGCGAGCCTCTTGCTAGGTTCCCAGTAGGCAACACCAATTTGAAAATGTATACTTTAATTTGACTCATTTTATGTGTTTAATATTAATATTTACGTACTAAGCTATAATCGTTCTTGGAAAGACCGCATAAAATTCTGTTTATTTTTAACAACGTGTTTCCCTTATCGAGCAAGACATTTAGATCTTGTTTTGTGAAAATTAAATTATTTACAATGATGTTTCCTTCAATCTCTCTCCAAGAAAGCATGGCTGCATTAGTAAGCAGACGGTTTGAACGACTGCCACAGTAATTGGGTAGAATGCTGCTTCTGGGAGAGATGTCAGTTAATAAATTGTATCAATATGTAATCCTTGTATGTTAAACTTTATTTTTATGTGTAATATCATATGTTTCTGTATTTCATTCATATGTAACTAGCAAAGGAAAACAAATGTAGGCGGAAATCATCCATAGTTTCTGCTGTGAGCATTAAGCTTCCGTGTTGTCCGCTATCAGGGAGGGGCAGCACGTATCAGCCGAGAAAGGTAAAGTTGGCTACGGATGGTAGCTGGAAGAAGGGCATTGACACGGGAGACCACCCGCAATATTCGCCGCAAGGCATGAACCTTTTGTCAAAGGGTGGTGGAAGAAGCGAGTTTCTTCGTTTCCTGTGTTTTGCCCAAAACATATACTCGTTTTCCGTGGAGAACGAGGGAGTTGAAGCTAGACTCGAGTAGTAACAAGAGGTAGTTTGGCAGTGTTAAAGGAAGTCATCCGACTTCCAGTACAGAGTTCAAGACCCAGGACGCGGTGAGAACAATTTCGGTTCCCCGGGATTTGTCCTGTGAACTACAGTATCGCGAGTGAGTTGTACAAAATTCCTCGAAGAACATGAAATAGTACAGTGACAAACAGTGTATAACTTAACTTATTTTAGTTATACGTCAGTGGTGCTATTCTCTTCAGTGATAATGGAAATTTAAATTCTAAATCATTCTTAACATTCATCTATCTCTGAGTGCTTAGGACTCTCAGTGGAGATCAGTACTCTAAAATCTCTTCACAACTCCCGTGTTAATATGGGACAATTTGCAGTTTCCCAATATGGGAGAAATATATATCGTTACATATCTCAATTAGAGATATAACGCCAAGGCTAGTACTGCTATTATACTAGGCCTGTCCTTGGACATTTTAGCACAAGGCTTACAAGTAACCATTTGCTTGTTTAAAATTGGAGCTACTGAACATTCCTTTATAGAATGCTTCACATTCAGTGTACCTGATTTTGTAGCAGAACATTTTCATGTGGTGGAATGATCATCTTGGAGGAGACTGTGTCAGTGAATTGGAACTTTGAGTACGTCGAGTAACAGTTTGGAACAGTGTATCAGCATTTAAAATTTTCTTTATTCTTATCTTTACTAGGTGGTTTTAAGTGACAAATAATAGTGAAATAGTTTTCATCTACAGTTTAATACATCTCTCCTCTAGAACTGTTAGAGACGAGAAACTAGAAAATTATGAGGAGATAAAAATAATTGTATAAATATTTTCTATAAAAGTTTTTTTTTATTTTTAAAGGTCAGACAGACCTTTTCAAGTTATCAGTTTATTCTCAATCATTTATTTTTTTTTTAGTGTGTTAAATATCAAATATATATCAAATAATAAGTTATGTGTTTCATGTGATAGTGCACTAAAAAGGTGAAAAGAAATAGTGTATAATGAGTGATATCATCTCATCTACCACGGTTGAGATGCCTGTTTTCTTCATGGAAAATAAATCTGTCAGCTCTTACCGGAACAACTGTGTATTCAATTGCTGTAGGGTGAGTACCTGCACTAATGACAATTTTGTTTCAGGAGTGTGATTCAAGGAGACATTTTCCCCTTGAACGTGTATGTTGACCGCCTCTCTGCATGGGGCTCAGAGAGAGAATACTGCCCAAAAGAACTACTAACAGCCATGAAATAGTGAGATCATTTACAGGCTGCTACCTGTAAAATTTCAATTATAGATTTTTTTTTTTTTTCATAAATTGAAACTTATTACGGACTCACTATTTATAGCATCCTTGAGCATGGTTGTTAGGCAGATGGCCCTGAGATCTGCTGTTCTACCGAAATAATTAATATTTGCTCTACCGAATTCATAAGAGAGTGGCGGCCCTGGCAGGAGAGAACCTAATCTCCAAGAGGGAATAAATAACTACGTTTATAATATTTCTGATATTTGCATTTTATGTAAATCTTCAGTTAATTAAATATTCCTAGCCACTCTCCTTCAACAAAATTTTTTTTTTTTATTTATTGTGTTGGTGACGTTAGGTAAATAGTAGCTTCGGCTCTGGCCACCTAGCACCTCACAATACAAGTGGCGACCCAGCTATCGGGCTGGAACTTCACGTGCTGTGTTAGCCACACTTTGATACTGCCGCTACTTCTACAGCCAGTGCCAAACCGACAGAAGCGTGCTGATTGTTCAAACACAGCGACTGGCGGCTTGGCCGGTCAGCAGCGCCTTATGAAGACCCCATTAGAAGCAATGTTCCGCCAGCGGTGGCTCAGTGCGGCGACTAATGTGGGAAACTTGATTTGGGAGTTAGGGGGATGATGGACGGTAGGGTGGGAGAGTAACAGGTGCGAGCGAGTACACAGTTCAGTTAAGCGGTTGTTCGGTTGACCGAAGTTCGGATAATCGACGCTCTACTGTACATATATAAAAATATAGTGCCGAATATTCTGTGAAGTTACTTTATCACATTTATATTGGATATTAGAAGGTATTCGTCTTTTATTTATTATTTAAGTTTGAAAACATATAGAGAGACAAGTTGGATAAATAATCAGGATGTAAATAAGTTTGTTTTAGCAGAAACTTTCTCACAATAAGCGCACTATTTTGCCCAAATTTTTAATTTTCACGCTAAAGTTCACAATCTAATTTCAACTGATTTACAATAGCCAATTAATGCATTTACAGTACAAGAAAGATCGCTTGCATGCAGCGTGCGAATTAGGTTATTGATATTTTGGAGAATGAAATAAGTTCCAGGAGGAAACGGAGGTCAACTTGCAATAATTCAAAATGAAACAATGACGTCCCCGACAATAAATTATGTACACAAATATGACTATCAGACAAGAGTAATAAACAGCATTTATTAACTCAACCAACTTAACAATAACTAAATTGTTTATATATAATATATATCGCCCGAGAAACCCACTTGTATTTTTTTTCGAATGTCTTCGAGTATACGATCGAAAGTATATTACATTTTATATGTGCAATGCTAGACGATTACAAATCCATATATTACTTCATCATATATAGTTGGTGTAACATCGTCACCAAGTTTACCTCCAACGTTGAACCGAAGAATATGAGGACACGATTGCAAGTGACAACTATAGGTATAATAAAATAGTTAAAATGGGCGACAGTGAAAACAGAGGAAAAGGATGTGCATATTGTAGTACTGTGAGAATAAAATTAAAACAATCGAAAAGTGAATAATTGTTTTTCGGAACATACCCTACAGTTACCAGATTAAAATTAAATGTTAGAACAAAAATCAGTGGATTTTGATAAACATTTATTTTACTAACAAGGGAACATCTTATATTAATAGTAGCGTTGCCCAACGAAACAAAGCACAATCGATAGAGAAGTGAAGAAAGGTGAGAAATCCAAAGTTTTACGGGCCGACACCCAGAAAAATAGGAGATATAGAGGAAAGAAAGATCTAAAATCATCTGAAAATAGCAATGCAAAAGATACACTAACACAGAAAGAACTTCAAAATGATTAAAGTAATCAAAATTACATTTACGCAACAGTATAGTAAGCAAACATTGTACCCACAGACATGCTCAGTAACATAATATGTAATGCAGTGTTGCCAACTGAGTACAAAATGAAGTTTTGTTAAAAGGCACGGAACACAAATTATAACATGTAGAAAATCTAATTATGAATAGAACTATACCTGTGAAGTCATGATGTACAGTGTTGCCAACGTTTGAAGATAGTCCTATATGAATTCCTATTTGAATATCGGATATAGAAGAGAACATACAGTACACGATACAAACTAGTTAAAACCAAAATATGAGACCAGAAACAAAACTATAATCACTGAAGCACGAAAATACGGGACGAAGCACAGTGTCGAAGCCGGTTTGCCCAACTGGAAAAACTGGAGTATCAAACACAACACACAAAAGTGAAATGATGCATGCTCTTGGATTGACAATTGATTAGCAGGCTCACGTTTCTGATGCACGTAATGTTGTTTCACCTCACACATTATTGGTAGTCAGTTTTTCAGTGTTGCTGTTGATAAATCGCTCCGCAGGGTGTTGGTAATGTATGTACTCTTCTACATCCGAGATTCATGTAGGCCTATCTTCAAATGTTGGCAACACTGTACATCATGACTTCACAGGTATGGTTCTAATCATAATTAAATTTCCTACATGCTATAATTTGTGTTCCGTGCCATTTAACAAAACTTAATTTTATGCTCAGTTGGCAACACTGCATTACATATGATGTTATTGAACATGCCTATGGGTACAATGTTTGCTTACTATAGTGTTATGTAACTGTCGTTTTGATTGCTTTAATCATTTTGAAGTTTTTTCTGTGTCAGTATCTTCTGCATTGCTATCTTCGCATGATTCTAGATCCTTCTTTCCTCTTTATCTCCTGTGTTTCTGGGTTTGGGCCCGTAAAACTCTGGATTTATCTCTTTCCTTCACTCCTCTAACTATTACACATTGTTTGATTGGGCAATGCTACTATCAATATAAGATGTTCCCTTGTAAGCATTTTTTAATGGGAAAAGGAAGCATCTCTGGCAGTTAGTTTATTCAAGGGATCAAAATGATTCAGAGGATTAAATTGCCTTATTCCCCAGAAACTCGGATCCTGCTTACGCGATGCAGAACACCACCACGCGGGCGCTTGTGCGTGGCCATTCCGAAGGTAAAATTATCATACCGTGTACGCTGTGTTCTAACTGTACAGTGTAAGTAGTTCTTACACATGAGTGTTTTGACTATAAAATATAAACCAAAGCTCCAAAGAATGTAGTGAGAATCCATGGTAGATAATAGTAAATAATAATAATAATAATAATAATAATAATAATAATAATAATAATAATAATAATAATTATAACTTTTGGTTAGTTTATGAATTGTTTTACAGTGTATGAAACACTACGTTTAGTTTGTTACGTGTGCTTTTTTCCAATATTGAATTTGAACTGCTCTTATTACAAATTTTGAAATGGAAAACGAAACTAGTCTACATTCATGACCTCAGAATTACAAACGAATTTCGTAACACGTTTTTCTTAGTATGCTGTAGTTTTGTTTGGAAATTATCCCTTCACCATAGAAAGGTATTGTCGTTTGCTGTATTCACGTTTATCCATAAATAAAAGTACTTCCTAAATTGTTATCAGTTAGCTGTGATAAGCCGTAGTGCATTCGAAATTGAAGTAAATCTGTTCTTTTGAACCTCGTATTCACTCTAGTGTTTGTCTCTAATCAGTATTAAATGAACGTATCCGATTTGCTATGCGTAGTAGTTTACAAACCGTTAGTTCAATTTCTGTCGGCATGTATTACTTTATTCTTTACTTCACAATCTAGCTGAGTTATTACAATCGATCGATTTTCTGCAGTATGGGTTCCCTATAGAATAGTTGGTTGTTGAACTAATCTCACTCGTTGACCTTCCGAACATCCTTTATTGTCCTTGTTTGGGTATTTCATTCACTGCTATTCTGTGCATGGAAAAGAGAAGAGGATTTACTGGTATGTAAAATAATAAGGTATTAGAGATGCTTGTTAGAAGCTTTATTGGTTAGCAAGGTAAGTTCAGCGGAAGTTCTGTCTTTTGTTATTGTAACTTTGGAAGCGGGGAAATTAATTTCAGTATATTTTGGAGGGTTTTGACGCTTCGCACCTCCAAACAGGATCCAGTGCATAGATGGACTCAACGTTTCTTATCGATAATAACTTTCTTGTTTATTCGCAGATAAATTTATTTTTCTTAGTGTAGTTGCATATATTTTAAGAAACGTCAGGATTTAGAACAACAGATAATTTTTAGATGTGAATAGATAAAGTAGTTCAGGTTACTCTGCTATTATTATTATTGTTGCAATGCAGGATTTAGATATATAAACTATCCATTAAATATCTAAAACATTTACTGACTGATTGATTGAATTGTTACTTACGTCCTTATGCAGAACAGAGGTTCTAAAGGACGACACCCAATAATTATACATATATATATATATATATATATATATATATATATATATATATATATATATATATATATATATAATATGTGTGTGTGTGTGGGGGGGGGTATGGGTAAACAACACAAATTTCTTCACGGACCTGCGCAGCATTTGCGCCTTTATGGGAATAAAATTGTAAAATATAGCGCAGTTTAGCGAGATGTTAACTTATTTTTAGTTATCGATACCTTACGTCTGATCATAAGAATCCCAACACTTTTTACACATCTGCCAGCTTTAACAGTCGGCTGACGCATAATGTTAGACCTGTCTCACTTCGTCTTCTATACCGTGAGCTTTGATATATTAACGCCTTCTCTTGCACATAAAGTTCAATAACTTTTAGACAGCCTGATGTAATGTTACTACGTGCGTCTGTACGTCACTCCGCATAATAACTCTTGGATTGAAGCGAATTATTTGTGAAACCGATAACTAGAGCGATTATCTCGTCCGAGTTCTTTCATGGAGTAAATCCGCTAATATATTAGCGGGTGATACTGACCTACCTGTTTGTCCGTTACTTCACACGATAATTTGCCCACTTGAATGAATGTGCATTTTTGAATTATGTTGCTTGCAATTCATTACTAGATCAATTTTCTCGATCGAGTTCTAAATTCGTTAGCAACTTAACGGGCAACTGCACTGAGAAAAATCCATTATCCGGACAGCGGTATATTGTACAAATGTATGGACTCCGTATGTTTACTACGGAAATATGTTATCCATCCATGTGCTATCTATATAATACATACATACTGCCTTTTTACAGCTTAGATGTCATATCATGTCGCTGCAGGATGTATGACATTAACAGTTTTCCTATATAACATACGTAAACGTGTTACATACGTCAGCTTAATTTGTTTAGTTTGTGAGATCCTTACCGCCTATTAGAGACCTGCACCGGCAGAATTTTTCGGCCCGAGCCCAATCCAGCCCGAATGTATCTAGGACCGGCCCAGCCCGAGCCCGAAATGTTTTGGAGATTTTCGGCCCGAGCCCGGCCCAGCCCGATAAGTTTTTTTTTTAATTCTTGGCCCAAGCCCGGCCCGGGCCCGACAAATTTTAAAAGTTTTTGGTTCGACCCCGCCCCGATATTTTTTTAAAATTAGCTCGAGCCCCAATCTTTCTCAAAATTTAGTATTAAACTTGACCTAACCTTCAGAAAAATTTTCTAAACTCTGGTTCACAACCTGTCGCTTGCTTTCCGAATGGTACCATTTCCTCCTAGAACTTTGCCTGTCATCGAGAGAACAAAGCTCCATCTCCCTGTAACGAAAATCTAACTTAATTGATTTTTAGCATAAAGTGAATATTGTTTAGCGACAGGCAAAACTTTCCCACTCCTTGTCATCTTTTGGGTTCAGTGAAGGTCAAGATCAGAGCTCAATTTACCGTGCAATGCCTGCAATCCTCTATAGTGAAAGTGGAGCCGCTAAGCAACACAAACTGTAAATAGCTATTGCATTCTTTTTAACATTTTTTCACGGGCACACTTCTTCAACGTTTGGCTTTATTCCAATTATCGTTTAACGAAAGTCAATAATTATTAAAGAATTGCAATTAATTGGTCCCAGCCAGGCCCGGCCTAAAGAAATAACAGAGGGGGCCGGGCCGGGCTTCGGGTCTCGAGCTAAGCCTGGCCCGTGCAGGTCTCTACCGCGTATATACAGTTCTTTCTTTCATATGGAAAGTACATTTATTCGGAACACTTACACGGAAATATGACAAATCATACGTTCTTAGTCCTACGCTTGCTACAGGGTGTTATATATACTCGTCTTTAAATCCGAAAACTACAAGATTTACGCATGTAACCTACGTATTTTACGTACGCCACATACGTTTCTTTTTCTCTGTGCGGCTTTGACGGTAGCATTTCGATGGTGTTACTGGACAATATTAATACAGAGGAGCAAGTTTAGTATTTATATTTTCTGGCAGATTGAAACTTAACCCTTGACGGTATTTACTCATGGCTTCAATTGTTTTGTAGTCAAAGTTTCTGCCAGTAACATCTGTAAATTTCTTTTCTACATAGTGTTTGAATTTACCAGAAACTGACTCGAGCTCATGCTTACTTCATCAACTAACACTCACAGAGCAGCATTCCTCGCGTCTCTTGTTTCTGACTTAATGTCAACACGATATTACAACAAATCTTAATCATTATCAGTTTTATGGTAACGTCTTGGCAATTTAAAGCATCTTTGTTCCACTGATGGATTTTTGCTAACATTTTTGGTCCTCCATAAATTAGGCATTCTTCCATCCTCCCAAGTAAAAAGCCGTTCAGCTGCATAGACATGTAACTGCATTGAAAATACAAACTAAAACTGGATTTATTCCATGCTATAAGCATACATATGAAATAAATCTTCAATATATATATATATATATATATATATATATATATACAATGAATATACTCTTAAGCACTAACATATGCTCTAAAACTTCAAACTTGAGTTTTATTATTGTATTTGAAAATCTCTACCAGGCTTAACAGAAATGCATATAAGCAAATAAAATATGCACTTGCATAAAAATCCGATGTCTAGTTATGATTGCTACAAAGTTTATTACTGAAAATACATGTAAACATACGATTCTACAGAAGAAGCTACACATCATACCATCAACCTTAGGTAAGTTTTGCATTGCCCTCAATCAAACTTAAGGATATTTTCACAATCACCACCAAGAAGATATAAGACCAAGAATTTTTCAAATAATCCAGTAATCGAGGATGATTCATGAAAGGGAGTAATTGCTCTTCCATATATATATATATATATATATATATATATATATATATATATATATATATATATATATATATATATATATATATATATATATATATATATAATGTGTGTGTATGTTCTACAGACTTTGGGGTAAGATAGTTGTAAACTTCGGGATCCGCAAAATGTTCTCAATCGGACCCCGCTCCACCTAAGACCGGCCCTGCTCCTAGCCTTGAATCGAATCGACCTTTCAGTTTTGTCTTGCTTACAAAAAGTGCATTCGCATAGATTTTTAGCCCTTAGTACCTCAATGCGACTATAAGGCTGAAATCACTCTAAGATTGGAAGAACCTCACAGTGTTAACGCCCGGCCCCCAAAGTTACTGATCTTACACTTTTATTACCGTTCACTTAACGTTTAAGAAATAGCCTATAAATAAATTTTAAAATAACCCTTTCTTAGAAGTATGAATAATTTCAGATTATTATGGATTTTTTTCATTTAGTTTCGAATAAAAACAATTTGTAACATATAATTTTAAATAAATATTTCGGAGGCAAGCCAATATTTTGTGGGGGGGCGGTGCCTTCTCGTGCCCTCCTAGCTACGTCCCTGATTCAGAGAGTCACAGTTCGTCTCAGCAAACCCGAAAACTGTTTAGTGGATAGGATCTATTAATATCGATCGTTTTTGATCAGTTTTACGTGTTAACCCCTTTCTATTCCCTAGTGATGCATGAGGGTCTTACACCCACAACACTTTTTTTTTCTAAATTGTAAACAGTAAGTGCACCACGTTTGTTTGGAATTGTTCCAAGCATTCCAGAGTTATGCTGGAACATACATACATAGTCTACACACTAATATGCATGTAAATGTTTTTTACAAAGCCCTGCATATATAAATATTATATAATCAAACATCTACTTCATATAAAGTGAAAAGAAGTTGAAGTATTCAAAAATATATGGTCTTACGGTAGTGTTAGCTACTGGCGTTATACCACTTCCAATAACTCAAAATACCACTGCAATACTTCATAACAATTTCTTTGGAAATTTCTGATCGTAGCAGATTCTGTAGGTGCTTTTATGTGTGCCGGTAACTTCTGAAACAATCGCGGGATTTAAATACTAATGAATTGAATATAATTAGGATTAGTGCTCGTCAGTTGTTAGATCTCTATTTCCTCTGAGTCATCGTCTACCCTTGTTACCTTTTTTTTTCTTCCTCGCATGCTTTCATTTCGTAATAAGCTTTGAGAAGCCATATCACGAGTGACCATTTTCCGGCTTTACAGGTTTCTGGACATCTGACTTATATTTTGTGGCTTTTACACGTCGGAAAAGTTCTTACCAGCAGGTTGCAACCAAAGAATCCTGAGAACATAATTTCAATTTACTCTTTGGTCGTAGTATGGCTTCTTATCGCGTTTCAGCAACAAAGACTGTTCCACAGTACAATGCAAGATAGTATTCTTTCTATCCCATGTTGCTATTACAAAAAGATTCAATTTTTGTAATTTCATTCAAGAAGTAATAGGGTTATTATTATTATTATTATTATTATTATTATTATTATTATTATTATTATTATTATTATTATTATTATTATTATTATTATTATTATTATTATTATAGTAATAAAATAAGTGTTAATATAGGATGTTAGATATCTACTGCTAAAAAAAATCAAAACTTGAAACGCAGAAATCTGCATCGTAGTGCACAACAACTTACAGACAATTTTTTGAACCTTGAAAGAACACTGAATTATTAGTTCAGTATAAGCATTTACTTCCTTGTGTTGGATTCACAAACTAACTATAGTTGTCTGTCTATGACACATTTCTAAGAAAATAGCTTTTATTTAACACTTCTCTAAAGTCCGTCACGTTCCAAAGGTTGTTTTAACAAAATAGTTCCATTTTTATCAGTTAGTAAGGTTATCGGTCACAGTGAATAAAATTACTTTATTTCAAATCAAAACAAGGTGAATAATTATATATATCGTAAATCCACAGAAAAGGTTATGATTCAGAATTGTTTGTGGAATGTACGGTGTTTGTTCGGCTCTTAGAATTTTGCCACATCGTGACAATGATTTTCTTAACTGAATGTTTTAATCGCCTGATGTAAATTAGTATAGCATTAACAACACACAGTCAGGTATTAAAGCTATTATAGAATACTTCTGCTATTAAATAATGAAAAAAATAGTGGTATGTACATGTCAAATAACTAATCTTTGAAATAATAACACTGAACTTCCATGCATTTAGACTGTTTTGTGCAATGTCTATGTTGGGTGGTATTGAATAGCAGTGGCACATTGAATAGCAAAATTTTATCATGGGAGGTTCAAGAACTCAGTCTTAAATCATTTAGAACACGTGTGATTTTTGCGTGTATAGCTTATAGTAAATGCTTATTTTCCTACAATATAATAATATAATATTTTCCTATAGTATAAGAGGAGTTAAAATCCCGAAACCCTGTGTTGTATATTAAATACATAAATAAATAAATATGCCACTGGTGAAATGTATGCGAGTACGCGATACATTATAGTATGGATTCTTAGGTACAATAAGCAAACTTTCAGTGTTTCGAAATGGTAGATATCATCAATTTTCAAAGAGATTCAATCGTGTGTGCGTGCGTTTAATTGAAGCAAGTGTTTCTATGAGTACCTAGGAACTAAGTATATCGAGGGCAACAGTGTTCAAGGTTATGTCCACATACACAATTTGTGACAACACAATCAGAAAAGAGAAGTAGTAAGGCCGAAGCCAAGCCTAGATTAAGGATCAAAGAGCATTGAAGATAATTATCACAATAAACTCGTATATAGCTAATGCGGCACAACTGACTGGAAAACCTAATCAACATCTAAAATTGCAGTTCGATGAGAGATGCATATCATCAACATTCCAGTCAGGTTACGATTTCGATTATTATATATACATATATATTTATATTTGTATATACTTTATATTTATATATACTTTATTAATCTCAATTTGGCTGCTAGGTATGATGTACTGACTCTTTGAATACATGTAGAATTTTCTGTCTCCACGTAAGACATAAAAAGTAAACTGTCTGGAGGTAAACTGTGGTAAAGAAAAAAATCCGTATTTAAATTATGTGAAATTGTGAAGCATGCCGTCATTTTAAAATCAAGTTTTAGCTGTAGATGAATCTAGTGTAAATGTAATGAAAAATTTAACTTATGGCGCCGTAATTTCGGATCAATTTCCGACTAATTTGTAAAAGCTGAGAATGACCTTGATATTTCTGTTGTATACTATTGTGTGCAATCAGTCTTATTGAATGCAGGTAACACACTTTTAAGAAACTATTAGCTACCTAAAATTTTCCAAGATCGTATTTTCTAATTGTATCTTCATGCTTATGGGCTAAAGTGTGGCGAGTTTGGATATTTAATATATTTTTATCACTATTTTACTATGTGTGTGGTTAGGTACAAGGGTCGAGTAGGAATTCGCCACGCTATTAAGTCAGAGACACAAAATCGTCGTGGCACGCCTGGCTTTGTGTCACGGTGCATCACGTCGGCACTTTGTGAGCAGCGCCAAGCCCCAGTCCGCAATGCCATAGGAAATGACAGGTTTGGAGGCGATGTGTATACCTAACGGAGGTTGGGCGCACTACACGAAGGGCAACAACTTACATGTATACACATGCGCACGTCCAGAATGGTCACTACTTTTCCAAAAACACTATTATATTGTTGATCAAAATCTATTATATGTATTTCACTCTCACAGGAAAATAAACTTTACAATTGTTCTGAGTTGAGTTTCTTCGAGAAAGAGAATAACAATCTTGGAAATTCATATACGTATTTGCAGAAACTTGAAGTTAATGAAATATAAACTATGTAGATGAAGGAACATAAACAAAGGGTTGTGAGTTTGATAACCAGGCACAAACTATGTGATGGTAGAACAACTGCGTAAAAGAGTTTCATGCACTTAATCGTTCTACTATCTTGCAAAATCACTGTTCATATGTAGATTAGCATTGTCTGTAAAGGCCGTCCTAGCATATCTACGACACATAAATATAAACATAACATAGCACTTACAAATAATAGAGCTTTCTCGTGGTTATATTGTGATCGTACGCGTTTCGATGCGAGATACCCAGGTTCAATTCCCGACTGGAGCTCATGTGGTTTGAATCCCACACTAAGCTCGAAGTCTACGTCTCATATAATCTCGCTAGTGGAAAGGACACTAAATTAAAAATAACTGATAGACCTCTCATTAGAGTTATTATTATCCGAAAATTTCTCTTTATTATTCGATATTATTGTTATATTCCATCAAAAGAGAATGTAGGCGTATTTCTTGTCATGAATGTTTTTGTAAATTGTTAATAATAATAATAATAATAATAATAATAATAATAATAATAATAATAATAATAATAATAATAATAATAACAACGAAACGAGAATCTACCCTGTAGAATCAAGCTAGATATTCCTCTTGCTGCACGAGAGAATGTGCAGTTCATTTTAAAATTCGCACAATTACGTACAATTAACCCAATTATTATGCAACATGGTTGTTTTCAATTAATTTTAAAACTGAATGCTATAATAAACAGAAGGATTTATTTCTGTTTAGCAACATTACAGTGGGTTCTAACTTGTATGTATTGGACGAATATTTGCTGGAAATGTTCATGGTTTGTTGATAATATTATGTGAAAGTATAATATGGATGTGTAGTCTCATTCTACAGGGTAGCCCAAAAGTAGGGATACACCCCTGCATTAATCAAATATTGCATTCTAGTTTAGGATTTATTTGTTTCGGCTGTTCCGAGATTAAGATATAAGTTAAAGGACATTAAGAACAAATAATAAAGAAACTAAGTCTACCTGATGGATATCAATAAGAAATTATATAAAATGCAATGAGTTGATCAGTAAGGTACTGTATATCTAGTTTTGGGTCACTCTGTATAAGTATCTGTCGCATTTTTGCTCTCCCTGTTAGCTTAGCGACTTGCGTACACGCTTTTTATGCACGTTTTCTCGTGTTCGAACGCATTGCAGACAGCCACGTACGTAGTAATTTATTTCAGGATGGATTCAAAGCTTCTGGGGTAGTTCCAATTCGATATGAGGATAAGTTATATTACAATATGTGAAATCATCCCTAAAACTAGACTAAATATACGGAAAGGTCAAAATTTCGGGAGTACTGGATCCCAGGACCCACTTCCTCCATACGTCTTTAATTATAGTGGTTCAGATTCCACTTCAAACAGCAGGTCCGTGTTTCATATAGCCATGAAGCGCAAATCAAATACTAAACTTTAACAAACAAATCTATCACACTTTGAAATTAATTTGGCTGCATTAAAGTATCATACATTATTCATTAGAAATGTACCATTTGGTACTCAACTGGTTGTATTTTGTTGATTTGTGATAAAGTGTACAATTTGTTCTCTACAATCCTTAAACTTGCCGCAATAGTGTTTATTCTCAAATTTTGTATATAAAGTAGCATTGATGAACTACCAGTATTTCAGCCGCGGATGAAGAAACAATTGTGTCACTATCTATAAATCACCAAATAAGAGTCCACCATTCCTGCAATCAAATCTGAACATATGTGTCGTAGATGAATCACGTTCCACAATTGAATACCGTATGGCAAATACCAATAGCATGAGTATTGTTATTATTATTATTATTATTATTATTATTATTATTGTTGTTGTTGTTGTTGTTGTTGTTGTAAGTGGTAAAAGCATTCTACAGAAACATACGAGGTGATGAAAAAATACAGTGAATAATTTTGTTGGAAGCAACGTAATAACCTTACATTGAATTTGATTTAATATTCTTCAAAGTACTGTCCTTGGCTAGCAATGCACTTATCCCAACGTTGAATCAATGACTGGAAGCATTTCTGGAAGGCTTCTTTTGGAAGAGCGTTCAGCTGGTCCGGATGTTGTGGTTCTCTCAATGTCAGGAATGATGTCAAAACTTTTTTTTCTTTTTAATTTTTGGGAAGAACCAGAAGTCGCATGGTGCTACATCTGTACTTCTGGAGATCACAGCGAATGCAGATACACAGAAATATATATCTTTTTCGACCAAAAACTCGCGGTTCAAAAGCAAGATGTAGCACGGTGCGTTTTAGTGTTGAAGAAGGAAGCCATTTGTCCATTTATTCGGCGGTTAAAATGGTTTTCACGGATCCATACGAGAGGCTTAGTTGTTCAAAATGGTCTCGAATAGTCATTCGCCTGTTTGAACAAATCATTTGTACCACTTTTTGCACATTTTCATCTGATTTTGATGTCGAAGGAAGTCTCGATCGTTGCTTGTTTTCAACCGACTTCTTGCCGTTTCTTGAATTGCTCATACCACTTGTAAACAGTCTTCAAAGCCACCGCTTCATCGTCATATGCTGATTTTGTCATTTCGTCAGCTTGTTTGGCATATGTTTGCAGTTTGGAACTAAACTTAATGTTGGTGCGCTACAGGCACTCTTAACACGTCCTCACTCTTCTGCCTCTGGAAGCCCACTAACATCTCACAATTTGTTCAAACTCGATATTGACTTTACCAAAGGTTTATGCTAGCTGGATTGTTAGTAGAAATGGATAGAACATTGATAAATGGCACTGTGCAACTGCATCCACCGTACCTTTTGATCATACCTTGTAATTTTTACTCATATTCGTAACAATCAGTGTCAATTGATAATATTAAAAAAATGCGTATGTAAAAGTGAAATTTTTAACACATTCATGTATTCATATCGCTATTACATGATTTTAGCCCATGTTAGTATCAAACGACACAAATGGAATGAATTGACATTTCTAGTTTTACATCCGACGGTTATGCCCTTTAGGCTAAAGAAGACAGTTAATGACAATGAGCGATTGTGAAAGGAATTGGTGGAGTGAAAATTTGGAAACCCCGTAAAAAAAAACATTTACACGATGTTGTCCACCACAAGCTCAGATGACCCAGGATCAAACCAAGAATCCCTCGCACCGGAGGTGATCACTCTACCACTGAGCCAGCATACCTTCTCAAACGACACATTTTATATTTTGTGTGGATGTTATTGTGTTTATATTTTTCATATTCATAATATATTTTGTGCTCTGTGTGCTTCTTGACAGAAGCATATACCAAATGTATGTTATGAACAATAAAATAAGTTTTATTCGTATATTTCATGAAACGCTTTCTCCTCTATCATTACAGACATTGTTGGGTTGAGAGATAAATAATAATAATAACGGAATAATAACTGTAAAATTAAGGTCTTAAATTTTATTTATTTCATAAGGGATCAATTGCTAAGTAACTCTCCGATGTATAATAAATGAATCAATGGGAATGTTTTTTTTTTTTCCTTCTGTAATATTTTCTTTCACAAACCGGATGAAAATGGTTATAAAGAACTGTCACATTCTCTTCCTTCAGTCCACCTCCCTGGTTTCTTCTCTTCTGATTCTTTCTTTTTCTCCCTTGTGTTTGAAGAGGCGAGATTCAGTTTACACGCCGGGTGAGCAGCCACTAATGAAGGCTGTGTTAGCTCCAGCTAGAAGGAACAGAGGAAAATGTAGAGAACTTGGGCGGACAACGGAGACACGAAAGTGGCTCGATTTCTGATGATCAAATGGACGATAATAATGAAGCACTTGAAAAAAAAAAAAACACAAGCTGAGGCTATGATATTTCACCATTACTTCAGTTTGGATATATATATATATATATATATAAAATATGTATGTATGTATATTGTATGCTTGATTCTTGTACATGTTAAGTCTATATCCTGTATGATTGGTTCAATTTAGCATGGAAATATTTTGCATCATGTCACCTATCAGATGTACTAGGAGAAGCTGCATATGCTCTGAGGTTCTTCATACTATAGTATTTATTGAAATTGAAAACAAATATATACACAGAATATGTTCGTTGACTATTGTGGTTAAGAAGAACAATATACTTCTGTTATAAAGAACATTTGGCTTGATTTTATTTTATATTTTTACCTGTAATACGAATGAAAGTTCCATATGTCTAGGACTACCTGCCGATATCCATATTTCTTCCTAGTGGGATTTCATATTCGGATTTCACGTTTTGCTATAGATCTACGTCTCATGTAGTCTTGGCGATGAAACGAGACGCTTAATTCCAAATCAACCAATCAGTCATATCCGCATTTCTTTGTGGTTATCTACCTACGAATAACTGAATATTTCAGTAGCCAGTGTAATAACGAAAGTACAATCTCCTCAACTCAATGCCCTAAATGATAGGTCTAAGTAGTTTAATATTTACTCTTTTATAAATTGAGTTCTGCACACATTACAGAAATAGTGGAAAGTAGGAACGCATATGGGGCAGCGGTGGCTCAGTGGTAGCCCTCACCGCTGGTCCAGTGGTTTGCATGTGCGCCTTTGGTGTACAGGGTCCCGGTTCAATTTCTGTTGAGATAGCCTTTGGAATTTTAATTGTCCTCGATGTTTTTGTGTTCGAGTCCCTGTCGTTCTAGGTTAGTATAAAAACAAGTTAAGCGAGTAAAACAAGTAAAAATGTAGTAGCAAGTAGTTAAGCAAATTAATGAGGCACGTTCGGTGAATCAGTTTACTTAAAAAAAAAAGAGAGAGAAATAAAGTGGTAGAGCGCTCACCTCCCTGGTGCATGGGGTCACTGGTTCGATCCCAGCTCGTGCCAAATTAACCTTGTGATGGACAAACATCGTGTGATTGGATTTTCTCGTAGTTCACTATTTTATTCATTTCATCTTCACTGTCTTCGCTTAAGCTCGGTGCATAGTTGTGGGACGTTGAATTAGAATTTTCATTTCGTTTTAGGAATGTACGTAACGTTTACTGATAAACAAAACATAATGCTACTGTAAATGTTTATGTGACAGCGTTTGTTAGTAAATTAATTGATTTTATTTGACATCGAAATAACTAAATTTTGTTTCTACATTTTTCTATTTTTTTTCACATGGAAATCAAAACGGAAAGGTTATTAGCAACTCGTACTTATATTTAGAAGTGTGAGAAAACAAAAGTAATCAAATCGAGAACATAAACCAGGGAATGATTTTTAGATTCTGTTGGAAGTTCGATATTTTAGAAACATAAATCAGTACTTTCATTAACATGATATAACTATCAGTTCAGTTCAAAGAGAGAAATACCGAAATCTGATATTTAACCAGCAAGAAGATAACATATTGCTCAAACATCAGATTTTCTGATTATCCTCTGTTATTTGGGAAGATTACAAACAGCAATCGGTGTAGTCTTTCTGTAGTTATTTCAAAAATGCGGTCACAGAAATACCTTTGAATTATTATACAGAATATTATCCTCTCCTCTCTGAGTTTTTCTGAGACCTTCAAAAATAACGTGGAAAATCATCTACTCCATGCAATGAAGTAAGATGTAATTTGCCTCAGTGAGAAAAAGATCTATGAAACATTCTGAACATTAAAGAGAACAAAACACATCTTCCAAAAAGTTATCTCTATTAATATCCAAGTGCTGATTTGTACTGATTTTCAGATAAAATTCCAATATTTTGTTGAAAAAAAAAATAAGGACATTACTTGCGCTTAATTTATCTTAAACAACGAAGACAAATACGTAGAGAATTTACGTGGATGAAATCTTGCGAATAATCATATTTTCTCTGGGAAAAATTGTGACAAGTTAGTATTAAAAAAAAAAAAAAAAAGTTGTTTAAGTTATTGTTTACTATTATTGCAAATGACTAAAATATAAGATAAAAGTAGTGTATTCTTGTGCTAGAGAAAGTTATTATCTTGAGCCCTAAATTTCAGTTATTAAAATTTGAAACATATTGGTTTGGTAACGAATCGTTTTGCCCTTTATAAGTAGTCTTTCCGCAACATTGTCATGTCCACGAGATAAATATTCAAGTGAGTTTTTTTTATTTTATTTTATTTTGATAGTGTACCCTCAACTTATCAATGATAGATGATGACAATAATGATGCGAGTCTTAGCAACATCATAGTGTCAAGATCTGGCCACGAAATGAGTTCTGTATCACTGTCACACACCGAACACAGTAAACTGCTTTTATATTCGCGTGTAATAAAATTATATTTATTATAATTAGTTTCAGGTTATGTGTTTGTTCTCCTCAATATAGCGACAAAAACGAGTTGCAATATGATATTTTAAATATATTAGAATTATTCTTCTCTTCCTCCGTTAACTATCAATAACTTTTTTTTCTTGTTTTTAACCACAAAGAAAATTATTTGAGAAGTTCAAGCGAGAAGGTTATGGAAAGTGCTACCACCTTCTTTGTAGAGTAACAAATTTCCTTTCAGTAGCAGTGATTAATTATCACCTTCACATACCTGTATCAGCCACATGGTGAAATGGTTGATGCCACTTTGAGCTAACCGCAGGAAAACTTATTGCCAATGGTCAAAGTTGCACTATGGGGTAAGAACACTTCTTTTATTTGACATGAAAAGTAACAATTGTGCTCTTGCAACCACTATGGGAGTTACGCAGTATATTAGAGTTTGACAGAAGAAAAAAAAAGTAAAATCTAAACGTCACTCAAGTCTACTTGCGTTATATTTCCACATGCCTTATAGTCAATATTTCAGATTCCTGCAGGCTCTTGCTTAAGAAATAGAAGTTTCGAGCATTGTAAAATGCATGTTATCATCCTTTCTTGTATCTTCTGATTATCACTATCATTTGGATAAACTTAAATTGCCACTGACTTGTGATTATTAAAATAACCTTTGAAAGACACAACTGGAAAATATTGCACATAGTAAAAGTTATCCAAATTCACGGACTCTCAGCATGTCTAGTCCCAGTGGTCAATAACTTAATGTTTTATTGTTTTTCATGCATTATAACAGCGATAAATGATGTTCCAGTGGTCTTCCGCAAAAAGATTTATATCACATTTCAAGTGGAATGCTATAATACCTTTGCTCTGCAGGTCGTACATCACTTTTATGGACCATTTCATAATGTCGTCGTAAAGAGTATACACGTTGAACTCTGTGTGGAGATCCCGTGAATCCTGTTCAACTTGGAAGTCTCGTGTAATGAGCTATATAATGTCCGCATTAATGCTTAATATCTGTCACCAATATTTTTTACTTTTAAATTCTTTGTTCTCGTACTAGTATAAACCATCTCCAAAATCGTGTGCCAATTAAAGAATTCTTATCTTCGTGAACAACTTACAGGAAGACGAACATTAATTTTACTCCTAAAAGAATCGTGTTAGCAAATTTATATAGTTCCACTTACATTCTCTTCCCAGCATGAACATTTTTATATACTCTTTTATTAGTAACTCCCAGAGTTGAGTTAACATTTCTTCCGATATTCACAAGGTGTGAAAAATCACTGACTTATTTCTCTATCGTACTTATACCGAAATTATTGAAGAATGATAATATCGTTTAGTCTTTCAATCACCCATTGTGTGTATGTGTGCAGTAGCATTAAAGTGTTTTTAATACATACTTTAAATCGGAAATGGATGTAGTTTGTACTTCTAAACTACCTCACTCTTGAACATAAGAGATAAAACATAATAGTTTTTTTTATTTATTTTTATTTTTTTATTTTATTTTATTTTATTTTTTTTAGTGTTCTTAATAAGTTATATTCTGGTCCAGTCCTGACAAACTGGCATTTTCTTTTTAGTCTCACTATACACAGGTTTAAGTGACGCTCTATATGGGTGCTAGTTGCTACCTTAAGAAAGAACAATCGTGTTGTTTCTAGTCGCCGCCTGTGTCTGTGGAAAAACTAATTAAAACATGAAAAACATGGACAAACCTAGCCAGAAAAAGCGTACATAAAGCTCAGTTCTCTCCCATGTAGCATGTTGTATTTTTTATTATTGCATTTAATGTTTATAACCATTGTTTTTGTTAATTTATTGTTTTTGTTATTCTAAATAATCACTGTTTTGTTGTTAAATATAGTTTTAAAAAATCGTAATTTTACAATTTTTACTACTGAGCTATAATAGGAGAGAACAATGTATGATCCTTAAAAGCAATGAATTCGAGATTTCAAAGGATTTAGACGTTTCATTTTCCCTTATATACTAAACAATTGATTTTTGAATACATGTCTGTCTGCTCGTTCGTAGAGATATAAATCTGTTCATTTGCCTGGGGGTCATATTGTTCAACGTTGTCTTCCTATTCTGCCTAATTTCTGTTCTTACTAATGTGTGCATTTTGCAGCACATTTTATATTTGCATTTCAGGGAAATATATCATAATCATTTTCCCGACAATTGCAGTTGCTTCAAGGACCTCTTGATTTTGTTAATTATTTCGGTGTCCCTGAAATTAACTTAGCAATCATGGAGTACCTTTAGTTTATTACGAGTATATTTACGCGATATTTACTGACCATCTACAACTTCACCGGTGTTTCTCCATTACATAAAAAGCTTCAGTGCTTGTGCTTAGTTAGTTTCCTAAATAAAATAAAGATAAATCTAGCAGAATTAGAGAAGTGATTATTATGCAAAGTGTATGGAAAATGATTATGAAAATATATACTGAGTAAAACAGTTGCCGAAACAAAAATGCTCAAAGAATATAGTATTCCCAGACATGAATATATTATTCCCAACTTTGTCAATACCGCACTATATTTTGCAGTATGAAACAACTTCATGGAGCTTTAGTGTTGTGAGAATTAGCGCGGTATTGAAGTAAATAAAAGGTTTCCGTATCTTTGGTTTTTCATTTTTTTCTTCTCTTTTTTTTCGAATCGTCTGCGTAATTTCAGCAATTAGACCTATTGTAGTGGGTGAAAAGTAAAATTTCACTATTCCTATTTAATACCGATATGGATGATTTGGATCAGTAGTCTCCTTACTTCAGTCGTCTAATTTTCTATAACTTTTGATCCCATTCTTCTCTTAAAGGCACAATACAATCCTTTTTCGCACGAAGTACTTGGGAATTTTACCAAAATAAAGTTAAATGTAACGTTAAATATTAAAATATACATACCCATTGTAAAACAATAACGCGCTGAAAAAAAAATGTCGTAGTGAAAGCCACTGGTATTCAAAAAAGTACTGAAGTGGATTATTTGAATACATTTTGCAAAGAAGATAGTAACATCGCTGTTCTAAGTTGGATAATGAATTTTCTCTCCCAATGTTTTTCTTGTTTTAACATCTCTAAACGAAACATTAACAGAATGGGGATTATTCTCCTTTCTAATGTACTTAATTTTTAATTTATATATGACCTATTACGACTTTTTACAACCTTAATTAGTGTTTCTGATCAGGATAATACTATCAACTTAGACGCATCTTCTTCTTCTTTCTGATTACACTGTATGTATGAAGTTAATGATTGGAAGTGCAAATCTTTAAAATTCATACATTGTTCTAAATATTTAGTATGATGATACATTCACATGTATTTGAGACGCCCCATTTTTGCAAACATATATATATTGCGTATTCCATACACTGTATTTTTCAGTTCATCTTTGTGAACTGGAAAGGAAAAGTTCAACATTACCATGCAATGCAGTGTAATGACACATACCAAACAAGCTTCTTATACAATCTGCAGGTACATTTCTGAAATGAAGTGTGTATGTACCTACATACTCTTCTGTATTCCGATCGTAAACCACTCTACCTAATCGACTTCACCAAAAGTGTCGCTTACCATTGTCTTCTCCCGAGCCGCACGTAATATGTATATATATGTGGTTTTGCAAATCATCTAGAACTAAGTGTGGCGAAGAAAATGTGTAATACGACTTCCACGATTCAGAAGCTCACCAGCATATCAAAATGTTTTATGCCGTTCTTCCTTGGTGTAAAATAAATAATTAAATTACTGCTAGTAGCATAATGAACATCACGTACAGAATTGAGACCTTGTTAACATCACGAGATATGGTGGAATGGGATGTTAGAAATTCCATCATGTTGCTATAGCTGCATATGCTATGCCTTCCCGAGCTACAATGGGTTGTTATTTTGTCAGCTGTCAGCTCATAGTGCAGGGAATAGGCAACAAACTCCTAGTTCATTACAGAGCATGGTAACTAATACGCGAGGAAGATAAGATTAATGAGGTTGTGTCTGTTGGGCATCAATTAACCAACTGAAATCTGGTAGCATGTGGTAATTTCCAGGAATTCTAATGGGAACAATGCGTACTCTATTAAGAAAAGAAATGTGAGGTATTGTATATCCATTTATTTACGCCTCATATATAATGGAGGAAAGTATACACACACACACACACACACACACACATATATATATATATATATATATATATTAGAGAGAGAAAGAGAGATCTTTTGTTGAAAGATATACAATATCGTTATTTTGCTCGTTAAGCAAAGTTTTGATTGAACTGTTCAGCAGAATTAGAGCTCGAGGCCAGTTGGATGCCCTCAAAATGTTCTTAGGTAAGTTTATGAGTTACAAATAGGTGAATAATATACATTTCATTATTTGATAACTAAGTAAATTGATTTCTACATCTATCCGAAAGTTTGACTTTTGATTTTAATAGTTTCAGTACAGCAAATTTAAGTTTGCTATTTATTACAACCCCATGATTAATTACAGTAATGTCACTTCAATTAGCGAATGACTTGACTGCAGCTTATTAGTTAGATTACGTATGGCCAGAACATTTTATTGGACTGTTACTGTTTGTGTCGTCAAAGATCGGTACCGGTATTTTCTGTAATGTCTTTGAATTCTTGTTGCAATGCAGAGACCTCGCGGTGATATGTGAATTGACCCCGGAACCACGACCAACAAAACGGCGGCGTGCCTACGATAATGTACAATGTCCCTTATATTAGGTGCTTTTTATGGCTTATATTGCTGCCCGGAACTCCAGAAATGTAGTGGGGTGTAAGTCCGAGATTTTCTTATGTCGTATATGTGTAAGTTATTTTTATTACAGGTGTTTAAATGTTTCGATAACAATTAGAACACAAGAAACATTAATCGTGGCAGCTCTAGAGTTCTGCAACAGGGAAGTTACACCGGTAATAGTGGTGAAACTGGTTCTGCAGTCTCCCTCCCAGACGCAATATCATACATACTCTGGCTTTGAGGCCTCCAGTGATGTTTTACTTTGGAGTCATTGTTTAAATTATGATATTGGATAGAAACATTGCAGAAAATATTTACCATTGTGTAATCATATCTCCAATATACAGGGTGGCCCAAAAGTAGGTATACACCCCTGCATTGATCAAGTATAACATTCTAGTTTATGGGTTTGTTACGGCTGTTCCGACCTTAAGGTATAAGTAAAAATGCTTTAAGAACAAATAATAAAGAAACTAATTCTACCTCATGGACAACAATAAAAAAATGATATAAAATGCAGTGCGTTAATGTATACCTACTTTTGGGCCACCCTATATATATATATATATATATATAATATGGGGTGTCCGAGGGGAAACCGTCTCCAAATATGACGTTTTCAATCTAAAGTGAAGGATTTCTTTGAAAAAACGGGAGGAGGAGCCGTTTGGGATGTACACGCTTTATGCGCCCAATGATAAATGAAAATGCAGCATTGCCATTTACCTGAACCCACAACATAAGTGAATGATGTTATTGTCTTTTTACGCTAGCATGTCGATGGCCAACCCCCATTTCAAAAAGTAACTTCATTCACTTATGTTGTGGGTTCGGGTAAATGGCATCATTGCATTTTCATTCACTCCTATCACCCTTGGAGTACCTGGTAACTATGAATATAGTGTCATTACGAAGACAAAATAACTGAAAATGTACAAATTAGTTTGCTTCTTTCTTCCAAATCCATATGAACTCGATAGATTTCATTAACCACATAACACAGCAAATGTATTTCTTAACTTTCCAAATTCATTTAACTGATAAGTCTGACCTGAACGGTTATTACTGTTGATTCAAGAAAAAGAGAGAGAGAGAGAGGTCAGAGTGTTATCCTTTGGTGATTGACGTCCCAAGTTCGATTCAACCTAACTTTATAAACCAATGTATATATGGACAAATATCGTGAACTGTTTAGGGATATTCTTGCCCAATTAAACATCATTTCAATAATTTTGTTCTTGAGTTTCTCATTATTATCCTTTTGCCCGCAGATGTGGCTTTAAATATTTAATTCCATTCAAATTAACTAAATGCAGAAAATAATAATATTAATATTCACAAAATGCTGATTATATTATCAATAAATATTGGTTTAGACAATTGAAGTGTCACTGTAAAAGAAGCTGTTTCAAGTGAAAAAGAGAATATGTGACAAATAGATCTTAAGATCTGAAGGTGTAAGAGATGAAAAATGTTAAAAATTCCTTCCAAATAGATGAAAATCGAATAAATCTTATTCACTTCTTAACACTTATGCCTTCAATTTTAGAAGAATTGTGTTTAAATAAGAATATTTGGAATATCTTTATACTTATAACTAACGCTCGGATTTCTATGACATGTCACATTGTTATCCTGACATCTGTTTACCTGTTTAATTAAACACATTTCTGACTCTCGTGAATACGAAAATATGATTTTTATTGGTCATATAAATGCATGTTTGAACCACATTTTAGCTTTAGGTCACAGTTGTGCCCCAAGGTATTAAAAAGGCATTTTTTGGTTGTTTGTTAGGCGAATTCCACCTTTACTCAGATATATATTTCCCAGTATTGACAATGAAGTTATATGGAACTTCTTGCGCAGAAATATTTGGCATTGCTTCATAGAATTTAATGGCATAATGTACAGCGTGAGCACATCAAAGTGGTTGATCTGGCGAAGCATCAATCACTTTGGAAAGAGAAGTATTTATCTCAGCCTGTCTCTTTCTCATCTATTGCAAATATACCTGGAGTAGAGATTCCTTGTTGCATATTGCTGGAAAACTCCATCCACATCTAAGGCTTTAAATACACCTCAGATGAAACTAGTACTGCGAAAATACTGATAATCCTTATTGAGCATATTCGGAGATATGACCCCGTTAGAATGTTTCCCCGCGCCACCTCCTGATATCATAATGTTGACTTATGATAAGACATTTTCTTATTACCTTCACATTGAGCGTAAGGATATTTTTCGAGCATGAGGTATATTTGACAAACGTTGGAAAGATTGTTGTCATAGAACCTGATATCACTGAGTTTCAAGATGCTTAATGTCAAGTGTACTAGTAGTATGAAATTGCGTGATTTTTAGTGTTGCCACGAGACGGAACAGAACCCTTTTAGACGAGACACGAGACGAGACAGGCTACTTGTCCCGTCTCGAAAACGAGACGAGACACGAGAGGAGACATGACGTCTCGTGAAATGTCTCGTCTCGTCTCGTGTCTCGAAAATGAAAACGCTGGCGGGAATGGCCAAGATTGAAATTGCCAGTGGTCATATAGATTGCAAAAGGAAAATTCCCTTTGTGAGAAAACATGTTGAAAAGCCTTCACAGAAAAGTGTCCTCTGTCTATTGCATGAAACAATCGTGATACATGAGCTTCCAGGAATATAATCCTTAATGTCTTGTCCCCAATTCCCGTTGCTGTAAACTGAGGAATTCTCATTTTTTTAAATTTCTGGCTGGAATGATGACAAACAAAATCAAAGACAAGGAAGATTTTTACAAGGTCAAGAAACCGAACTACCACCACCATCTATTCAATTTGAAAACTGGGTAAGGTCTACACTCATTACAGGCTGTAGTTGAAAGTTCTGGCTGAAATGACGGAAGAGAACAGAACAGACTACACTTGTCTTTATTCTCTGGTGGCGGTATTCTTTTTGCTATATGAACCGAAAACGGCAATTGAAGTATGTCATCTTGCAACTAAAATTACACCTTCTCTTTCTCTCTCTCTCTCTCTCTCTCTCTCTCTCTCACACACACACACACACACATACATATAAAAATATACCAATCGCTCGCTTATTATACAGCAGTCATGTTGTAAAATTCACCTCTTCTTTGGAAGGCGGGCGAAGGACAAAGAAAGCAAATATATTATCGACGAACCCTTCAAATTGTTTGCTTTCAGCAAATTTATGATACTAACAATAACACTTTAGGTGAAGAGGTTTTACAGGGGGACCTTCGTTTTGTTACGCGGAAATGTTTGATCTGACCAGAGTGCGAAATTGCCCTCTGCTTGCATGTTGAAAGGAGGGGAATACTTCCCTTTCCTAGTGAATAATATTCATTAGGACCTGAATTATCTTCAGAAATTGTTTCTTACAGGCATATAAAACCTCTCGAACTTGATAAGTTTAAAGAAGATTTGATATAATATTCATGGAACTCCGTTGAAAGCACAAAATATCATGAGAATGATCAAAATTCGAACATTGGAGAACATAATTAACAGAAAAGAAATAGGATACCCAAACCATATTTTTAAACCTGCTATAAAATGTATATCCTATATTTTTACTAATTCCTTACTCCCATGAAAGTATCCTGGGGAGGATATTTTCTCCAATTTTTTCAGACTGAAATCGTTTTATCGCGGACGATTTCCCCCCTGACATAATACGAAAAAACAAATGTTGTTAAAATCCATACACATGACCCTTCCAGGACTCAACCCGGGGCCTTCAAGCCATGGTCTATCGCCGCAGACCGCTCGGCTTGGTATGAAGATGTACGTTGTATGATTGCGAATAGATCACGATAATATAAGAAACTTTAATCCAAAATGGCCACCCAAAAATCAACTTTTTTTTTACACCACTAGCTAATCTGGGTGTACTGTCATGAGTTTGTTACACAAACGGGGCAACCACCACATAGTATCACACCCCGCGGTTATGGGAACAGATTTGAACCATGGAGGTGAAGACTGGCCCCAAGTATTCTTTCGTCCGATGTGTCGTTCAGCTCCCATTACTATGGCACTTTAAGTAGAGCTTACTGTGCAGTAACATATAAAATTCCAATCAAATACTTTCCATTATTCAATAAAATTATTTTTTTCTGAGATTTAAAAAAAAAAAAATAATTGCAGCAAATTTAAACATGCTAAAATGGAAAGTAGTTTTTGGATTGTTATGGGTTAACACTGTGAAACCTAAAGGCTGGAATATATGAAATCAAAGTGTACACACATATCTTTCTCTCTATTTATCTATATATCTTTCCATCTCTCTCTCTCTCTCTCTCTCTATATATATATATATATATATATATATATATATATATATATATATATATATATATATATATATACACTATAAAGCAAGTGGGCTGATAGTATACGATAGTGTCGGGGATGGTGACACCTTTACATCGAACTTTGCTTGTCGTGTAAACATTATTTGACATTAGTGTCTTCATCTTCGACGTACCTATAAGCAATTTGCTGTATATTCGTGTATTGAAACTGGCGAAACAAATTTCAATGTTTCAAAATGTGTAAAAAAAAAAAATAATAATAATAATAATAATAATAACTATTTGTACTTGCCTTGTGAGCTTATTTGAATTTATTTTTAAGACCTTTAGGCACCTTTAGGCACCTTTGGCCGAATGGATGATGATGGGAAAATTAGTGGAATGAAGAAAGTGGTAGAATACTAGACAACTTCAAGAAAACACACACATTCGAAAAATGAAATGAAATCTTTGAGTTTTACGTCCCACAGTTATGCCGTTTAGTAAAAGAGACAGTGATGATGAGTAATGAATGAAATGGTGGAATGAAGAAAGTGGGAGGAAACGGGAGAACCCCGAGAAAACCCACGCACACGGTGTTTGTCCACCACAAAGTTCACTTGGTGGGGCTGGGATCGAACCCGAGACCCCAAGCACCAGAAGTGAACGCTCTACCACTGAGCCACCGCGGTCCCCACACACATTCAATGTTTGTCCATCACAAAGCTCACATGGCACTAACCGAGATCGAACCGACTACCACATACACTAGAGCTGAAGGCTTTACGGTGTAGCTACCGTGACATTTCTTGTCTTGTGTGTTCTGGGTAATACTTGTAACTTAGTGTTATCTTGATTAGCATGGTGCAGCCTGCTACATTTTACTTTCGTTCCCATGGTATGCTGCTATATTTTTTACGAGACAAACGAGACGAGACGAGACGGGACAGCAGCTCTCGAGACGAGACACGAGACGGGACGAGCCATTTTTTTCGAGACGAGACACGAGACGAGACATGCTTTGCACGAGACGAGACAGCCTGAAATCTCGTCTCGTCTCGTCTCGTGGCAACACTAGTGATTTTTAACAGTAGAATCTTCTCAAAATTTGTTTGCGGAAGAGTAAATTACTAGCCGATATAAGTTTCACGTTTCAATAAGTATAGTAGTAGTATATTAAGTTTGGGTGATTCCGGACAGTCGCTGAATTCGGACATCCTAAGCTTACGATAATACTGCTGTTTGCATGGAGACTGTAATATGGAGACTT
The DNA here is from genome assembly GCF_964235325.1 of Thermobia domestica. NCBI lineage: Eukaryota > Metazoa > Arthropoda > Insecta > Zygentoma > Lepismatidae > Thermobia > Thermobia domestica. Next base: position 275,242,227 of record NC_137459.1, on the reverse strand, counting down.
GTTGTGATGCCCATGTGAAGCACCGTGCCTTCTTACAGTTCAGTTCTTAGTAGGAAGTGCAAAGAGTAGTAGATGTAGTTTCGACGGTGGGGGAAATAAGAAGAAACATGAAAGTTTATGCACGTTCTTTGACCTGATGTAACTTTTTATTGGAATATTTTAGTTTCACACATAAGTGGTTGTCAGCAAATGGTGAAGTAAGACATATATAGAAGCGAAGACCCTACTTTACTCGTTGCATATTGGAATAATTATATTCCTTTGCGCGCGCCTGCTCAACGCGTGCACAAGTTTACAGTGCTCAAAACGGGCAAATCCAGACGTTTAGGGAAGGGTGAATTCGGACACGTTTATTACGTTAAGGTCAATCCGGACAATGTGATTAATGAACTAAGAGGATTCAGAACACTCTTTCCTCCCTTGTTTTTACGTTTGTGAGTGTGATATAATAGGTGAGGTATATTGCTTATATTTAGCGTCTATCATTTTTGCCATAAATGGTCTCCGAGGAATCTCCAGAGAAAGCTATAAAATTATCTTAGGATATGCAAACACAACTAAATTATAAAATGTTAATCATAAGGTGCTCAGAAATTTTATACTACTGAATGGCAACATCATCTGGTATATTTCCACTTGATCCGCAACAAGTTAGGTAACATGAGCTTCTTTTGTCGAATGAACATGTTCCTCCAGTAACTGGAAACAATTACTCTTTTGTCCCATCAGACTCATCCCCAAACACGTCTGAATCGCCTTCAGGGTCTTCAGTTAAACAGTTCGTATCTTTTCCTGTTGTTGCTTCTCGCAAACCCACGTCAGCTGTTGCTAAAAGATTAAGTATCACGAAACGCAGTTTGTTTCAAACTGTCTCTTCAAACACAATCGAAGGTATGGATGAAAACAACTGTGGATTTTGCGGGAAGAATTATTATGCACCATCATCAAGCAAATACGATTCCTGGGTGTCCTGTATTGTGCGTACGACCTGGTTTCACGAAAGATGTGTGGGAGGTGATAAGGAACTGTCTTTTATCTGACGATATGTCTGAATTATAACTAGTGCTTCACGAAACTGGCAGACGTAATTGACTCAAGAAAAACAAATGCTAGTCTCAGTGTACACATATTATACATCCTACTAATAATGTAGTTGATACTAGCAAAAAACAGTAGTACATTATAATTCTAATGGAAACAAATTGTGATTACTATGTTTAATGATTAAACGCTATAGTGACAGTTACACTCCTGTGCATTTAGCTTACAACTTGAACGGTAATTAGTATAGAAATTGCTATGTTCGTAATTTGTATGTATTTATCATGTATTTGTATTTATATTCTGTACTTATCATGTTAGAATGTTAGTGTAGCAAGATAGTAAGCTAAAATATACCTATCATGTATATATCTTCCTTGAAAGTTCAATGTCCGGAATCCCCAACCTACTGTCCGGATTCACCATTACAAATTTGTAAATTAAAGATTTTGTCAATTTTCAGAATATTATTATTATTATTATTATTATTTTATTTTGGTAAAATGCCAATTCAGGAAAACTATTTCAGTTGTACATGCATACCAACACATCATTAAATAATATGACGAAGTATTGGATATTTTTGTTTAGCGCGGTATCAGTAAAAGAAAGTAACATCAGAACTGTCCGGATTCACCCAAACTTACCCTATGTATATATAAAAATCAGGAGAGCATTTGTTCACGCTCTTGCATACCCAAATATTTTTTTACGGTTATGTTAGGAGGTGTTTTACCATTTTAGGACATAAGCGTACGGATATGTTCAACGCTTTAAGGTCATATAAGTCCGAGCCTTACTTATAACATATACAGCAATTAAAATACACATAAAATAGTTACAGAATAATTGAAACGAGGATGTATAGAGTTTTTCCCATCTTTTTTAATGTATCACATGTTTGTCTTTGAATAGCTCTGTATTCTCTTCCCAAACGGGATTGTTAAAATGAAATGCATTTATTGATTAGTTCTGTATAATTTTAGGCGCATCTGTTAAAACATTTTACACTGGATACAGTTGACAAGAAATCGTAGGAAGAGAGTGGTTGGATTCTGTATTTCAAAGTCTCTAAACATTCGCCTGGCGAGACAGTAGAATTCTCTCTCTCTCTCTCTCTCTCTCTCTCTATATATATATATATATATATATATATATATATATATATATAAACTCCCAGTCAGACTGCCCACTCAGGGACCACTATATGCCTAATATTTCGTGTATACCCTTTTAGTTATTTGTTTTTCGTTCTTCAGTCGACATTATTGCAAAATAAATACGAGGCGCATCCAGAAAGTAAGTTTCCCACGCGTCCCATAGCTAGGAGACGGTATGTTGCGCGAAGCAACTACGTGTACGTGAGAGAGTAAGGTCCTAGCATGCCACATGCAGTAGCGGAACTTCTCTAGTACTCTCAGTAGCGTCGTGGCAGTGGTTGAAGATTGGCGTTCCTATTGCAGCTCCTGCCACGTGTGAAGTGCGAGCAGTGATAAAGTTTTTGACAACGTGAGAGTCTACGATTTTGTTCAAATCGCTACAACCACGAGCACAAAATGTTGTGCATCATCAGAGCCAAGAATGCAAATTGGCATCGTTAAGCCACACCCTTGGGGGTACCATATAGTGGACCACTTTGTTGCTTCACATACCAAATTTTATGAGTGTAGACCTAGAGAAAGAATGCCATCCCCAAACTCCTGATGAAAAAAAAAAAAAAAAAAAACACGTAGTTACCCTCCGCATACATGAAATACATATCAACCGAAAGTTTCGTCCTTAAGAAACACATTTATACCAAAGTTACCTTCCTAGCTTAAATTGAGTCGCAATAAGGGGCGACCAGAATGTGACTATTTCACAGCATCAAACAGCTCAATGGCCGCAATGGCCGATGCATTTCCTGACATATGTTCATATATTGTTTTTTGCTTGTCTACCCATAAAGAACCACCCCTGAAATTTTGCCGTACTTTTTGTTACACCCTGTATGTTGCTTTATTTGACTTGTAGGCCCTGTGGTCCGTGGGCGCCATTTTTTTAGAACATCCGATATATATATTTGTATTTCCTCAAGGGTTTTGTTCTTGAATAATTCCCCCCTCCTCTTTTGTAATATGGCATTGATTATTTTTTCACTTACATGAAACTAACTTAATTTTTTTTTCAATGTTTCATTTTCTCCATCTCCGAAATACACTTTTTTTCCCGTAATCCACCTGCTATTCATTTTAGTGATTTCTTTTTTTTATTATTTTTTTATAAGAGCTGTGGTATTTCGTAAGCTTTATATGCATACATTTCGGGAAGTGCAGTAAACTTTCACTATAGACTCGTTTTGCCATTGTGAGTCTAAAAATGTGGAATAATTTATGTTGACTATTTGTTCTAAAGTTATAAGTGCTTTCCGATTTGCTTAATTGTATTTGAACAATAACTATAGTATTTCAGATACATTACAGCTAGTGACGGTTGTGTGACTCTTGTAATTCAACTTTCCTAGAGGCCAGATTGTGTAGTAGGGAGGAGTTTATACTGTAAACCAGCGTTTCCCAACCGGTGTGCCGCGGCACACTAGTGTGTCGTGAATATAACGCTGGTGTGCCGCGAGGAAATCACCACAAAATTATTAATTCTACAGCAATCAAATTGCAAAACATAAGGAAAAATGTATATATGTATTTCATATTACTATGAACCTCTACTATGAATCTACAATTTTAAGTTTCGTACCGTGTTATCCTTTTCTGTAAATTTTTAAAGTTGAAGAAAGTATTTGTTATCATTCTTATGACCATTATTGCTTCTTTATTGTTGCAGACTATATCGTAACTTGAAATTTTAAAATATCATTCAATCCTTTTGACAAAGCAATGCATGCATACAAATTACCTACATCTGTGTATTAAAAGTACAAGAGATTTGTTTGTTTGTTCGTTATTTAGTGATCTTCCTTCCTAGTGAAAGGTTGGATACAGTTTTCGGAAAAGAAGGCGCATGAAAAAAAAACTGAGTCCAATATTTCATTGCAATTGTTTTCTATTTTTAAATTATAATGAAAAATTAACATAATGATTTACCACGGGGGAAAACCAGTAATCGAGCTTTATTCTCTGTAAGAAGGAGATCAACAATCACAAAAAATACCACATTATTTTATATTTACAAATGATAAAATCTATGAGTGTGCCGCGAGAATTCATATTACACCCATATTGTGCCGCAAGTTGAAAAAGGTTGGGAAAGGCTGCTGTAAACGTTGATCTTGAATGTTTGTCTGTTGACCCACCAACTTCAATGGATTCAAGTCCCGATATTGTTTCAATGCTCACACTAATAGTAAGTCCCGTCGTTCATAATCTCAATGTTGTATGAGAACATGAAATACAATACTCAACTCGACTCGGGACGCATTACACCCACAATTGAATTAAACTTGTAGTGTAGATATTAAACGTTAGTTCACTGACCCAGACAACACGTACGTGTACGACACATGTGCACTATCAATGCATAAGCCGTACATGTGCACATGTGCATTTCTATGGATGATGGACGCATACATAACCCGTGCATAAGGCGTACACGTGAATTTGCGTGGATGAAGTACACATACATAACCCGTGTATGTGCACATGTGCAATTGCTGGTGGTATGCACACGTACATAACCAGTGACTAAGTCGTGCATGTGCACATGCACATTTGCATGGATAAAGCACACATTTATATAATCCGTGCCTAAGCCGTTACGTGCACATGTGCATTTGCATGGATGAAGCATACGTACAGAACCCGTGCTTAAGACGGTATGTGCACATGTGCATTTGCATGTATGAAGCACACATTTATATAACCCGTGCTTAAACCGTTATATACACATGTGCATTTGCGTGGATGCAGCGCACGTACGTAACCCGTGCTTAAGCTGTTATGTACACATGTGCATTTGCATGGATGCAGCGCACATACGTAACCCATGCTTAAGCCGTTATGTGCACATGTGCATTTGCATGGATGAAGCACACGTTTATATAACCCGTGCTTAAACCGTTATGTACATATGTGCATTTGCGTGGATGAAGCACATTTAAATTACCGATGCTTAAGCCGTTGTGTGCACATGTGCATTTGCACGGCTACTGCACATGTGTATGAGACGTCCATAATACCGTGCAAGTGTATACTTTTACTTTCATTCTTTTACTCTCATTCTCATCAACAATATAAAGTAACCTCCATTTTTGGTAGGTGTCATTTTTCCTCCAGGCGGTGTTATAGAGACTTTTCGATGAATGCCAGCTGAATGATTGTAAAAACTCCATAACGTCCGCTGAGCTAGGATACAAGATCAACAGATGGCAGCACTGTACTGATGTAACTACTGTCAGGCAGTTCATAGGTTTTCAAAATTATTTCTGACCGATTACAGCAGAATATTTTGCGTTATTTGTTATTTTACAAACATGTCAAAGATACTACCTAAAGCTTTGCTCGTTGCAAATAATAAACTCCAAAAGTAAAATTCTCACTGACAATTCTTAGTTACTTGTAATATACTTTGAAAGTGATGTTTTTGGCGTTATAATGATTTCGACGCCATCTCGACCTTGGGCCCCAAGATCATCTTGGCAGGGGGATTTCAATGCAAAACATGGGGAATGGTACTCTAGACGTTCCAACGAAAACGGACGAATATTACACCGGTATCTGCACACATCTCCATTCATTGCCTATGGGCCACCTGATCCAACTCACCATCCTAAAGCAGGCGGAGAACCGGATGTGTTGGACATAGTTCTAAGCAAAGATACCATCTTAGCTACACGTCCTTACGTGATCTCAGCACTGGACTCAGATCATGATCCGGTCCTTTTCAAAATTTCGCATCGTCATATCTCCCGTCCTGCACCCGCTCATATCTCCCGTCCTGCACCCGCTCATATCTCCCGAACTACGAACTGGGATGTCTATAAGCAGGAATTAAACTGTTTGCTCGACATAGCCGCTCGTCCAAATTCTCCTGCGGAAATTGATCAGGCGGTCGCCCATCTCACACTTGCTCTACGTACGGCTGACTCCCTCAGCACATCAATAATTCCTGACTCGCAGTCCGATCCACACTGTGACTCTCCATTACTTCGTCTTTATATCCATCTCAAACGCTGGGCTCGAAGTACTTGGCAGCGCACTAGACATCCACTCTACAAAACACTATGGAACACCTTAAGCCGCAAAATCAAGACAATCACTAGAAGACAAACCGAGCAGTACTGGGAGACACTTTTTCGTGGGTTCACACTTAATGACACTAAAATCTGGCAGTATTCCCGCCTTTTCCAGCGCCGAGAGACTTCTCGTCAAACTCAAATACTGCAAGGTCCGCATGGGGTCATACATGACGACCAAGGGCAAGCAGACCTATTTGCTGCATCTCTAGAGCGCCAGTTTACACCTAATACGACTCCTGTCGTTCCTCACATTCGGCAGGACGTTCGGGACACTATGCGCATGCTCCATTTTCAACCAATACTTCCCCTGCCTGAGGTCGTAACACCAAGGGAAGTTGAGCGTCAAATTTGTCACTTGCCCAACAAAAAAGCGCCTGGAGTTGATCAGATCCGCCCAGAACTACTGAAACACGGGACACGGAAGCTACTCCTCTATCTTGCTGCTTTATTTACAGGCATCCTTCAGGTTTGCTACTTTCCCCGTGCTTGGAAAGAAGCGAAAGTCATTCTCCTCCCTAAAACAGGTAAAAATCCGACTCTCCCAGAAAACTATAGACCAATTAGCCTATTATCTCATGTGAGCAAACTCTTCGAACGAGTGCTTCTCGCCCGACTTCACGAGCACGTCACCACTCTAGATATACTCCCCCACCATCAATTTGGTTTTCGTGCTAACCACAGCACAACAAGCCAATTAGTGAGGGTAGTCGACCATCTGACTACCTCTTTTAATCGACGACAATATGTTGTAGGTGTATACCTTGATATCTCGAAGGCGTTTGATAAAGTGTGGTTACCAGGCCTCATTTATAAACTTCGCTTACAAGGCTTCTCTTTACCTTATCTCAAACTCCTCACTTCATACCTCTTTCATCGCTTTTTCCATGTCTCTGTGGGACAGACCAAGTCTGCTCCCAAACCAATTCAAGCTGGTGTGCCTCAAGGCGCGGTTCTTTCGCCTCTGCTTTACACCTTATACACCGCAGACTTACCCATTGTGCCACACTGTTTTCCTGCAACATACGCCGATGACACTGCTTTCTTCACGAACAGCAGCAATCTTCGTCTTTCCTACCACTACATGCAGCGGCAACTCAATGTCTTTCAACGTTGGGCTACCACCTGGCGCCTAAAAATCAACGCGGATAAGAGCGTTGCAGTCTGTTATGGCAAAAGACGCAGCAGAACCATCCATCGTTTATATTATGACAACATTGAAGTTCCACACCGTCTGCATGCTAAATACTTGGGAGTTATCTTAGATCGAGGCCTTACTTTTGGTCTTCATATCAGGGACATTAAACACCGAGCCCTTCGAAAATTGTCTGCCCTCTATACTATTCTGCGTTGCAGTGCCTTAAGTCATGAAACAAGACTCCACGTCTTTAAAATGGTAATTTTGTCCACAATCACCTACGCATGTCCAGCATGGCAACATGCGGCACTCAGTCACTTGCGCACGGCCGAGAGTGTGCAAACCACGGCAGCTCGTATCATAACAGGCCATGACCGATATACGCGTAATCGTCAACTTCTAGAGGACTTAAACATATATCCTATCCGGGACGTGTTACATCAACACCATACTCGTTTTTGGGCCAACCTCCCCCGCCACGTCAACCCCGCTATTGCAGCCATTGGCACAGCGCATACACACCGACGAACTTACAGGACGCCACGTTTGTAGCATAACTCTTTACCCACACTCTCCCCCTCACTGCGACAGTTGCAGCTGAAGGCCACATGACGTCGTCGTATCTCATGTTCTAACTCACCCCCCAAAGGTCTAATCATTTTGTTTTCTACAGCTGTCATCGAGTCAGGGACTTTTGTCCGATACTCGACACAAAACTACACTTTCAAGCTGAGCTGAGCTGAGCTGGTGTTATCATTCTTTCCTGGTATCAAGGAGCCTAACCTCTCTTGTGTCAGTTAGTGTGCTAGCTAAGACCAAGTGTTGCAATACGCATTTGTGAGCTAAAGCACACATACAGCACTTAGAGGGTGGACGGAAGTTTTCACTTTCGAAGGGCAAACTTGCTTTTTGAACCTCATCATTATCATCTTTTCATTCATTTTCATCTTCCTTTGGGCTTCGGCCCCAGGCTATTCCATAGTGATGGCGGACTCTGGCAATGCTGACGGACAATCGGTTCTCGGTCGACATACAGGACTACCAGTTTCTCTTCCGACAAATATAGGAACTTCGCGTGCCCAAGCTGCACCCACTGGTACTACTAGTCGAACTCGACATTTCTCATGGGGTAGTCAACCTGTAGCGAGTACGTCCAAAGAAAGACATCCATCCACTGACTCAACCCAATCTGCAAAGAGATTTCGCGGTGGATCTCAATCTTCTAACGTCCAACCAATGGACATTGGATCGCTACCTTCAGAATCATCCTCTGTTATTCCAGAACCTGTTTACAATTTTCTCCTCACCGACTTTGACACTAAATACACCCATCCTAAGCTGATCTTTCTCCAGATCATAAAATACGTTCCTCGCGCTAATGTTGAACAAATAGTCCAGACTAGAAATGGATACATTATAAAATCCAAAGATCCTAATTTCGGAACCTATTTACGAAATAAAGCATCTTACGAAATCTTTGGGAAAAACGCAAAACTAACAAAAAAGTCAGATTCTAGGCCGAAACAACCACCACCTCCTAAGAAATCGCCAATGTTATCTGTGGTGTTCTCCCAGAGTTCACGGACGACGAAGTGCGCGAAGAACTTGTTCAAGAGGGCATAAACATTGACAAATGCATACGCATAAAAAACAATAACGGACCGACATATATGGTTCGCGTTTTATCACAAAACCAACAGGCTATTGATTACCTTCTGGCACATGGCCCCCCTATTTATAAGAAAATCCATAGAGTTGAGCCTTCTAAAACTCCTGGGCCAGTACCTCTTAGGTGCGAGAGATGTCAATCCTACAACTCTCATTTCACTAACAACTGTCCTAATCAACCGCGATGCGGATATTGTGGCAGCCAACATGAAACTAGGTTGTGTCAAAATCAACAACAACCTCCCAAGTGTTCCACTTGCGGAGAGGCGCACCCCACTTACAGCTACCGTTGCAAGGCTAAGCCCTCAGCAGAACCTACTCGCCCGGAGTTTACTGCACCTATTCGAAGTAGCGATAAAACAACACATCCAGCCCAATCTATCCTACATCCGCTCAGTATCGAAGATTTTCTTCGCTATCTCACCATAGTGCTCCAGAACGTGATGCCATTTCAACGCGATCATATACTTCGCACCATTACTGCCACTGCAAAATCGTTCTTTAACATCAATATGCATGGTACATATTCAAGACAATATGCTCATTTTCAAATCGCGCCTCTTGAAACTATTGTTTAAATCTATGTCGTTATTGCTTGTAGTCATGAATTTCTTATTTATTAATATACGATCTTTCCAGCAACACAAACTCCTTTTAGAGCATCTTTTACTCGAGGAACAAATTGATATTTTTGCTCTCAATGAAACTTCACTCAAACCTGATATCACAGCACGCCTAACAGGTTATCTCCTTCACCGACACGACTATAGAGAACCTGCTGTCAGAGCTCAAGGTGGAGTTGCAATAGGTTTCTCACCAAAATTACCATTTAGACAATATCACTTACAGGCTTGTATCAATCATCCAGAAGATCTCTTTTCTCCGTTTACTTTCCCTCCATCGTCATAAATGTTGCTACAATTTATATTCGGCCGAGACATCCAATCCCATTCGACTTTTCCAATTATATTGCCCAAAACTTTCGAAATGTCGTCATTATGGCTGATGTCAATATCCATAGTCGAAGCGACCGGGAAAAACAACATTTTAGGAACTACATAACTCAACAGTTAAATTTGCATATCCATGACTTACCTAGTCATACCCGGCCAAGTAGTCAAACAACACCTGATGTTGTAATTACATCACTTAATCTAGTCGGTGACTGTACAATACAGGTTCTTGACACAATTGGTAGTGATCATTGCCCAGTAAAACTAACACTGAACAAGGGGCATCTTTGTCACACTACTCCAGTGTTTAGGACTGTTAAACGTTATGATAAAGCTGATTGGAATACATATAGAACAACCATTGAAAAAGACATCAGACCTCTCACAGCACCAAGTACCGAACCTGAATTGTATCACACTATTTCACGGCTTACAGATACCTTAACTACAACTGCTCAAATATCCATTCCGGAGGACAAAATCCACCCACACAGACCAAAGTTACCGCCTCAATATCTAGCCATTGTAAAACGTGCAAGGCAGCACATTCGAGAGTATCATCGTACTGGAAACGAGGTCCATCTTCAGTGTCACAGACAATGGCAACGGGCAGTTAAAAACTATCTCATTGCATATAAACGGAGGCACTGGATAAGTGCGTGCAATAAGCTGAGAGACGAGGCACATCCTACCTGCTACTGGAAGAAATTTCATCAATTAATGGGGAAAAACACTGTTACAACATATCCGCTCCATGTCAATAACATTCCGCTTCTTTCAGATGCAGATAAAGCTAATGCTTTTGCAGACCAACTGCAAACAGTTTTCACTCCAACCGAGTCTCCATGCCAGAGCGAACGCATTGATATTTCAAGAATACATTCTTTACAACCTTCTACATCACATCAAACAGACATTAATCATCCTCTTACCAGACCAATCACTGCTCCCGAATTACATTCCGCTCTCCGACGGAAACGTAACACAGCACCAGGAATTGATAGTGTCTCGTATAGGATGCTGAAAGAATCTCCACCTCTATTTATTTCTTTGCTAGTATCTATTTATAATTTCATACTCAACACCGGTTATTATCCACTAGATTGGAAAGTCTCAAAGGTGTGCATGTTTCATAAACCAAACAAGCCTATTCATGATGTTTCTTCCTACAGGCCCATTCAGTTAACTTCTGTCTTCAGTAAATTGTTTGAAAAGATTCTCGTCAACAGACTACATGTTTATCTTAATGAACACAATCTGTTACCAATACATCAAGCAGGTTTCAGGCCTACCTTTTCTATTAACGACCAATTGCTACGCCTAACTACTGTCCTCACTAACCAGTACTATAAGGCTCTTCCATCATGTCTAGTCCTTATGGATTTAGAAAAAGCATTTGATAAGGTATGGCACTATGGATTGCTGCGCAAACTACAGTCACTCCAACTACCCACTTGTTACATCCGTCTCATTTACTCTTTTCTAAGTAATCGCATAGCGTATGTTTCAATAGGAAGTGCCCTCTCTAGACCTATTTTTCCTCATACAGGCGTACCTCAGGGCTCCGCACTTAGCCCATTATTATATATCTTATATGCCTAGACCACCGCCTAATGTCTATATTTTCCAATATGCTGACGACACCGCATTTTTATCACTTGGGAAAACTATGCTTCAGATCAGCAGAAGCCTACAATTGACACTCGACAATTTTCTTATCTGGTGCAGGAAGTGGAAATTAACTGTAAATTCGGAGAAAACACAAGCCCTTGTTTTCCTTGCACCTAAACGTAGAACTAAAGTACGCCGAAATCCTACTAATCTTTGTGTATCGGTTGACGGGCATTTTCTTCGACCAACCGCCTCTGCGACATATCTTGGTGTGGTATTCGATACCAAACTCACCTGGAAACCTCACTTTAAGAAACTGGCGCAAAAAGCATCAAGTCGATTAAATCTTCTACGCCGCCTTACGGGCACGACCTGGGGACTAAGTGCGGATGTCTTACTAAAAACATACAAAGTTTTTCTTCGACCTCTTCTCACATTTGGTCACATTGCCTGGTGTCATGCTTCACCTCAACTGTACGAGAAGTTAGCAATTATGGAACGCCATGTTATTCGCCTGGCATATCGGATTCGACTACCATATCCAAATTACATGACCTACGAACATATAGACTTTCCAACTATTTTCGAACATCTTGCTACACTTCGGACAAGATACATTCAATCCCGCGTTACAAATGCTCATCCACTGTATCTTGATACGTTAAGAGTTGATGCCCGTACAGATGCTCCATCTCGATATCAGCACTCACCGCTCAACATCCTCACCACACTATATGTTCAGACAACTAATTTGGACGCCGCAGAGAGAGCAATATTTGGCATTTACATCGTCAGAGATCATCTATCTCATATTTTTTCCATTTTAGCACATGTTCTTCACTCATTACTAACATTGGGCTATCATTACGTCTTACATCAGTCTCGAGTCGCCCCGAGACAGAAGATCTAACCTTCATGTGTCTCAACTAATTCCCAATGTGATTGTGACGTCAATGCACTTCATATCATTATCATACTTGTTTATATATAATATATCCAATTACGTTTATTCATTAATTATATATATATTTGTATATTTGCACCATTAATATGATACCTTGCACTATATTACATATTGTTCATTTCTCCAGACTAATTTTACGGATTTTTTTTCTTTTTTTCAATTTCTTGTTTGTTTTGCACTGCACTTAGACCACCTAATGTATATGCATTAGCACCACCAACGTGTTTTTTTTAAACCTTCGCCAACGAGAGGGCGTAACCCTCTAATAGCTGGGGTTAGATTGTTTTAATATGAAACCAAATATGATGGAATAAACAGAATAGATGATTAAAGAAATTTCACAAACCTAATCCCTTACCTTAAAAAAAAAATGGTGTTATAGATGGTGTTACTGTGTAAGGCACCAAGTATACAAACTCTTTTTTTTTCGTTGCATCTCGAATATGCTTTTATATCACTTCTGCACTACGAGGAAATCACCTGTGTCCTACATGTAAATCATCTGGGTACTGCGTGTGAATCACCTATGTCGTACATGTAAATCATCTGGGTAGTGCGTGTAAATCACCTCTGTCGTACATGTAAATCATCTGGGTACTGCGTGTAAATCAGCTGTGTTACTTGTAAATCATTTCTGTCCTATATGTAAATCACCTGTGTGCTACGTGTAAATCACCGCTGTCCTACATGTAAATCGCCAGTGCACTACATGTAAATCGAATACGTGCTACTTGTAAATCACCTGTGCGGTAGGTGTAAATCACTTGTGCAGGACGTGTACGTTGCACATGTCCTGCGCATGTGAAGATGTTGAATAGGACCTGTGACGTATATGTGCATCACAGGTACAGGCGTGCATTTATATAGATGATGCACATGTTGCATCCGTGCAATTGTACATGTATTATACGGGTATTGTACGTGCATTGTGCTGTCTGGGGAGTGACTTGCAAGACTGCTAATCAAAGAATGTCTCAAATAACATGATTGGTTGTTCGAAAGTTTGGAAGTACTTTTAGAATCGTGTAATTCGTGCTTCAAAGTCGTGAAAACCAAAGGTAGACTGACTTATTTTGCCTAAACGACTATTTAACTTGTATCATTATCACCATCTTAGTCTACTTATCACCATCTATCTTTAATAAAAATAATAGATAATAATAATATTACACTTTAATAATAAAACAAGAATTTCAGGAATGATCCAAAAAATGGATCAAAATATTGCGATCTTGGCCAATAATTAGTTTTGGGGTCAGAGACCACAAAATTTTTGAACGGACCCTAAATCGAGTTTTCTTATTTTCTACGGAATAAGCACATCATACTGAGTTAAGTGATAGTTTTGGTTCGCAACACTGTATGCAGTACTCCAGATATAAGACCTACAAGAAAAATTTTGATTGAAACATTTGATTAGAGATGCAAGGGCTCGGAAAAAACCGGCTTTTTTGGAAAAAAAACTCGGTTTTTTCTACTTTGCTTTTTTGCTTGGGAAATTTTGGGCTTTTTTCAAAATTCTGCTTTAAATCGATAAAGCAGACTTTGTTTCGCTTCTCTATAACACAGAAAGTCATTTAAATAGTGGTTGATGCCGATAATAATATAAAACCTCGAAAGTAAACCATGAATTTCGAAAAGATATTTTAAACAATTTTACTTCAACATTTTTACATTATGAATTCCAAAGGATTAACCAATGTATATAATAAACACATTTTAACCTCCTATATACAAAAGTAAGCAGAGTTGGCAAGAACCATGGTTGTTTCTGAAAATGCCAAAAACCCGTTTTGGGGGGGCAGTTTAAACCAGGCTTTTTTGGGGTTTAAACCAGGTTTTTTGATTTAGATATTTTGCTTTATGTATTTGTATTACATATTCACAGAAATAAGTTTGTTTCGCCTTGGTGTTATTATTCAACAACGGGGTTATGCTGGAAGAGGTCCCATAAGCTTAAAGAAGTCCGGTCAGTAAATTTCTTAAATTGAGAAACTCCCGCCCTAGCCATCGGGAAAATCCCCTCATTCTTTTAAATGTAAAACAATAACGGGAAAATCCTGTAAAATTTAATTTGCATGTAAAATTTAAAGGTCAACGTATTATAATCAGTACGCTAAAACTGAGTGACACACAATCATAGTCAACGTCTTGCGAATAAAATCAGAAAAATAGACACACTGCTGAACAAGACTGCACTTATTTAATATAAAAACACATTTACACGTGACGTTTCGATCTTCTATCCAAGATCCTCATCAGACGTGAGTGTACGTCTGATGAGGATCTTGGATAGAAGATCGAAACGTCACGTGTAAATGTGTTTTTATATTAAATAAGTGCAGTCTTGTTCAGCAGTGTGTTTATTTTTCTAAAACTGAGGTATTAAATTACAAATTTAGTATGTAAGTATCATTGAAAGTCCAATCCAAGCTAATGTTGGAAGCTAAGTAGGCAATCGATAAATTTTACCAATTTTAATCAATATATTTAAGCAACCTTCGCTTCTTTATAAAACAACAGGCATGCAGAAATATATAATTTGGTTTCGTTTTGTATGTTTAGGCTTAACATCCTTACGTAATACCGAGGTTATCAAGGAGAAGACTTTCGCTTAAAGTCACATCCGAAAGAGTACTTGGTTTACACATGAAAGAAGGGTTGTGGTTCGACCGACAATTGAACATGGGACACCTTGATTAAAAGGTGAAAAGGAAATAAGACTAATGCAGATGGTTTGACATGTGAAACGTCACTATGAAGTTCACACGATTCGCATTTTTGTTCTTTTAATTTTTTTTTAGTTTAAACCAGTTATTTTTTTTAAAAAAAAACAGCTGGTGTAAACGAGCCAACCCTAAGAGTAAAAACTTCTTTCAAAAAATACACAAATAACTAGCAAAATTGTATGTAGTATTTTTACTTCAAAATATTCCATACCCTCTTTTTGAAACAAAATAAAATTAAAATAAAACATAAGAGAAATACTTAGATTTGTATGATACAATTAAAGACTGCACATGGTTCTGTATATTCTTGAAATTCTACAGTCAAGTTTTTTATAACCACCATCAAGGGCGCCCATCAGGGGGGGTTAAGGGGGCGCTTGCCCCCCCTAGAGGAAAATGTACTTCAGAATATCTAAAATCCAATAGGATTTTTACATTAGTTACAGCAAAATTTGAAACTATTTTTGAAACGTCGCTTATACTTCCCCTCCTTGGAAACCACAACATGGGCGCCCTTGACCACCATCACGGTTTACCCAGTCCTGAAGTTTTCTGAATTTTTAACAAGAGGGATTCAACATATCATTACGGAACAAAAAAAAAAAAGACTACGGAATATATTTAAGTTAAGCTAAATACAACTGCACAACAAACGTGACTGAGTGGTTGGCTTTTGCGCTTCTATCGGGAAGTCCGGGATTCAACCCAGCATTCGACCATTCTGACAAAGCCTTCCTTCATTCCATCTGAGAATGTAGAAATAGTGCGTGTACTGGCCGACTAGGAGTGTAGGAGTTGGCCGACTTCCTTTCTTATTGTTTTTAAATCGTTATTATTACTAATTACCAGCAGTGACGGTTTTGCGAAGGTTAGAGGATCGGTCTTTCGGACTGAAGCCTGTTCTCCAAAGTTGTGGAATGTCTAAAACGAACGAAATATCTATTAGTTATGCCTTTACTCATAAACCTTAAGCTCCCGTCAAATAAAAATTACGAATGTTTAGAGAAACGAAACATTAGTAGTAAGAAAACCCCTCCCAAAACACTTTTTTAAATTCGCCACTGATTCTCAGTATAAAATGATCTTCAAGGTTGTATCCGGAAGATTATTGCTAAACATATAAACGAAATTGATTATTGTTTACTATTGATTATTTGTATAAATTGGTATTCAAGGTTGTATCTGGAAAATTATTGCTAAATCATTGTACAACTACAGTATAACAGAAATGTGCAAATACGGTTTGACGGGCATATTGAAAAACGTATGCTTTGACGGATATATAGAAAAACGTAAGTTTAACTTATGTGCTAGAAGCTGGAGTACTAAGCTCTTAGAAATGAAACACGGATGACAAACTAAAATGATCTAGAGAAGGAAAAAAATGTCGATAACTCAAAAGTTAAAATAAAGTTAAATAACCTGTAAAATTGCCCTCAAATACTACATTCTTCATGTTAGCTTTAATTCGTAAAATATGTGCTCCATCCATCTTGATGGTGAATTACAGAGCTAAATATGGCATTCAGGTCGTGGAAATCTTATCTAACTATAGAATATACTATAAGAAAGCTATTTGGATAGAAAAATCATGAAAATGAAAAAAGCCAAAATTTCCAAAATTCTCAGTTTTTTTCCAAAAAAAGACGGCTTTTTTGCATCTCTACATTTGATCTTTTGATTTAAAAAAAAAAGTCACTCTCAGATTTTCATGGTGTTCATGCGTAGATTTCACATATATTCCGTTTCACATCAGATGTGATGTAACTCTAAACTTACAAATGAGCTCCTTCGTTGCTAAACGGTTAGCGTACGCGCCTTTGGCGTGGGAGACCCAGGTTCGATTCCCAGCGGGAGCCCATGTGGTTCGGATTCCATGTTAATCAGTAGGTTCCGTCTCATATAGCCTCGCTGCTGAAAGGGACGTTAAACTCAAACTCAAAACTCACAACATACAAAACTAAGCATACCTACACTGGACAAAGTAGACAATGGTCAAGTATTCCCTCAATGGAAGATCAAATGGTCTTGATTTAAAAGCCTACTTAAAATACTATGCCAGCAGTATGGCTACGCAGATACATACCTACGTCTTAAAAAGAATGAAAAGAAAAGCATAGTTCTTATTTTTTACGTGACCGCATTATTAACACGTACTATTTTATTACGCCTATATTTACTGTCAATACGCAAAAGTTTATGTATTACTGCTAATGAAATTAATTTCATGTTTAATTGTTGAATCAAACGACGAGCATTTTTATATCTTACTTATTTAGGTGAAGATAAATAAACTGTCATAGCTGATTCTAGGTCAATATTGAGACAATTGTACCATCTATCTGATTATAGTTTAACAATAAACGCAAGTATGTAGTCGCAATGTTAAATTTTGGATCACATATGGGTAAATGGAGTTTACAAAGCCAGTTTTCTTTTAGGAAAAGGTTAATCCTTTTTGTAGCTATAATTGTCTTTCTTCTTAGCATTTCATGTTCGAATTATTTCAATACAATAGCCTCATACTTTCTTTGTTTATATAGGCATACTTATACGAGCTTCGTGAATGACGCACAATTAAAATTATCGCTGTACAGTAGTATTTCATCATTCGACCTAATTTTTTAGATCAAATATTGGAAACTTAACTTCATAAGTGTTATTCTAATTTTAGAATTCGTGTTTCAACATGTTATTTTATTTTCTGTATCAGCTCTCTCTCTGAAGAAAGAATTGAAGAAGTCAAATCTATATTTGCTAAGTGTATTTTTCATTAAGACATCGAGTCTTCATCGTTCACACCACAATAATGGAAATTTTAGTCCTCCAGCGATTACTTTCCTTTCAAAAAAAAATCGTCCCTACACGTTAAAAGGTCAATGTTTCATGTTTTCAGCTGAAGCAATGACCTGCAGAATTCCATTACCGTCTGTTGTTTTACTTTTCTTCCTTTAAGCACTTTATAAATATAACATGGTGGTTTTACCGCTCCAGACTATTTTTTATTATATTAAATTGACCCCTCCTAATACTAATAAAAACAATAGAATATTCTTTTCTTTTCAGGTATTATATTGTTTTATATAGATCAAGAAACCGGAAAGATGCTTTCATAATATGTAATGTGCTTGCAATGATTGATGCTAGTAGTTGTACCCGAGCCTTCAGTGCGTTGTACACTGCAGGTTAAAATCGTATTTCATCAAAAGTTCTAATTATTTATATTTATTTATGTATTTATCTATTTATTTTTACTTTGTCCATCAACTAATATGCGGTTAATAAATATCAACGATCAAAACAAAATTGTTTTTGGTCCTTGTTCTAATAATGAATTTCAAAGCAAATTTATGTTCAGTATCATCACTAATCACGTTTGAAATAATTAAACTGAAATAATACAGTTTAAGTTGCAATTAAATCATCATAATATATTACTATAGAAATACATAAATATAAGGCACTAATATTCAAATCTAAATATGGTTGCAACCTTGTCCTATTTTTAAATAATTAATTTGAAACAATGTACCTTTTGAAGTTGAAACTGAATCGTCACAAAGTTTTAAATCGGCAAATTGCCTACACTTTAGTTACATATATTGCGTCAAACAGGCAGACAAGGCAGATAAGCAACATCAACTAGTATGACTATTTACTGTTATGAGTTGTAGCGTGACGCACAAAATGAAGGACTAAGAAGTTTCCACTTACATAGTTAGGATGTAGGTTTATAGTATCACAAAAATTGAGGAATGGGTACTATAGGTTGTTCGTCTCAATTCTCCTAAGAATTTGTCTCATCAAGAACATAAAGGTGAAAAATAGAGCCAAGTTCTCGTACATTTATCACTTTGTTGGGTCAGAAAAAAAGAACAGAGATCTAGAACAATGTCAAGATTATTGAAATTAGAAAATCGGAATATGAAATTTGCAACTTTTTAATGCTGAGAAGAATTTTGCCAGGCAAAAGCCTCTCGAGGCAACACTCTATAGAATCTGTTTTCAGTACTAAATTTGCAAATGTAATTTTCCGACTTTCGGATTTCTGTAGAACTTGGCATCGTTTCAGAGTACTTGCACAGAATATTTCAGTTATGTCAAGAATACTATAAACAAGAGTTTGAACTACAGTGAATTTCCAACTGAATCTGTAAATTAAAATACATAAATAAATCGAAGCGAATTTTCCCCCGCTCAAATTTTCCTCCCTGGATGGTAAAATTTCCAGTTATTATTTTTTTTCTCCTTGTGTGTTACAAATCTTATATTTGTGCCAAATTTCAACTTTCTATGTCTACAAGAGATATCATGTAGATTTTGAGCACTATCACAAGTCCCGTAGCGATATGTAATTTAGATCAGGACCCTTAATTTTCCTCTCTAAAGCCTAATACTTAGTTGTCGGACTTTTTCTTCTCCTTGTATTAAATCCTATATCTGTGCCAAATTTCAAGCTTTCATGTCTGTAGGAAGTACTATATTGGTTTCGAATCAAGTAACGTAACTGTAATGTAATATTGTCCTTGCCCACTAACATTTCCCCATGGATGAAGAAATTTTCTGTTTTTAGATTTTTTCCCTTTATTAGTGTCATCAATCGTAGGTTTATACCTAATTCAATGCTTTTGTGGCTACTACAAGTTCCGTATGGGTTTTGAATCTAGTGACGTAACTACATGTAATTTTCCCCCGTCCATTATTTTCCTTCTTGAAGGGAGAAATTTCCAGTTTTCGGACTCCCCCCCTTTCTTCGTATGATAAACCTTCATTTTTTTCTGCAAAATTATAAGTTTTCATGCATACAAAAACTACTCTATAGACTTTGAACCAAGTGACGTAATTGTGTAAAATTTAGACCTCCCTAATTTTCCTTCTTTGGGTGGGGAATTTCTAACTTTCGGATTTATTTCTACTTGTATCTGAAAACATACGCATGTACCAAATTTCAACTTTCCATGATTACTGAAAGTATCCTATAGTTTTTAAAACCAGATGGCGTAATTTTGACTTTGCCATCTAATTTCCCCTGTTGGAATGGGCAATTTCCAGTTTTCGATTTATTTCATTTGCTTTTATAGCAAATCGAAAATTTCTACCAAGTTTCAAATTTTCACTTCTACATGAAGTACTTATAGAGTTTAAATCAAGTTACGTAATTTTGCCCCCTAATTTTTCGTACACGGAGGGGGGGCGAATTTTCTAGTTTTCGGGCTTTTCCTTTATTTGTATCTCAAAGCCTACATTTGTACCAAATTTCAAGTTTCTATGTCTACAGGAAGCGCCACATAGGTTTTGATGAATGAGTGTCAAAATTTGAGTGTGCTTTTTCAGGATTTCATGACCATCTATCTCGTAAACGGTTGAAGATGCAACATTGCATTACAGTGGCGGATCCAGGATATGATCAAGGGAGGGGCTAAACCGTAATTTGCCGTTTTATCCAGTATAAAGTAGAATTGAAGCCCATTTTATCCAGTGTAAACCTGAGCGTCAAGGGGGGGGCTATAGCCCCGTAGCCCCCCTTGGATCCGCCCTTGTTGCATTATATATATATATATACAGGGGCTGAACCATATTTTGACGTTTTATCCAGTGTAAAGCAGGATTGAAGTCCATTTTATCCAGTGTATATCTGAGCGTCAAGGGGGGCTACAGCCCCCCTTTGGATCCGTCACTGTATATATATATATATATATATATATATATATATATATATATATATAGATAGATAGATAGATAGATAGATAGATAGATAGATAGATAGATAGATATAGATATAGATATAGATATAGATGATTCGATAGAGGCTACTAACGCAACCAATATTCGTTGTACTAACTTTATGGGAAGTGAAGTTATGAGTATTAGAAAAATGCCTGAGTTGATTCGTGTAATAACCACACTGCGATTCCAGCCAAGAGAACTTTGCTGGCACACTGCCATGCGCCTTTATATTATGCATGTTTGATTTCTTTAGAGTAGCCTGAAAATTCTGAGATCTCGATTAATCCACCCACTTCCTCAATACTCTCTAATTTTCTGAAGCATTTCTTCAAACTGGAAATCGAAAACACTCTCCAAATTTGGTTACCTTCTGTTTCGTAGAATGCTTTAAAGCTATGTAACGTTGTCAAGTTTACCCAATCCTGTGTCGCAGAATCGCATAAGAAGTTTTGATAGGATCTCGATATTAGAAATATTTGGTGAAATGAACAAAGCACCAACATAAATACGAAGAGGTGCGGCTCGCGATAGAGCCTTATCGCACAAGTACAATAGTGAATTACAAACACACAGACACATAATTATATATATATATATATATATATATATATATATATATATATATATATATATATATATATATATATATATATATATATGCAATGCACAATAACGGCACGAACCTTGCGTAATAAATTTAGCATACTGGTGAGACTCTTAATATTACCTATTTTCATTGCATTCTAACTTCAACTATCCGAATGAATGCAGTGATATACTGCATTAAAGTATGGAATAAGGCCAACCTCTCCAAACTTAAACCTACTCTTAAGAACCCGAGTACGACTGTCTAATTGTCAGCACAATATTCTTAGAAAAGTTAAATTGCCGCATTCTCGGACAGTGCTTGCTTCTAAAGTAGAATGAATCTGTATATATAGGGATGATTTATGTCTACCTCATGTTAAACTTGAAATGCTAAACCTCGGCATGGTTCGTGCTTTTATCGCTGTTATCAAATTGGTTTCTTATTGCCATGAAACATTAATAAAAATATAATTAACACAGCGTAAGGAGTCAAATAACAATCCAATATAAAAGGTAAACTTTCAAATATTCCTGTATTAACAGGTGGAAGGTTGCATTCAGGTCAACATAGGTGTCCGCCAAATAGTCTAGGAAAATGCCTCTGGGATGTCGGGTACATCGTCTTGTATATATGGAAATGCATCAGGAATGTTTTCAAGAGGAGAGAATGGAAGTACATCTTCTCTCCTAACCTCTCATATCATCATCAGCCTTGTAAAATGGAGCCGATCCAATATCTTGTACTTTTCTCCATATGGATTGGGTAAAATGAAACAAACAAACGCGTAATGTCGCTTCCTGGAATATGTGTCCTGTATCGTTTATTGCCGCTTGTTCAGTCAGTCACAAATTATTGCACACGAAACTAGAAGCAACAATCTTCAGCTTTTATCTTGATTTGCAAAAGCATGAGTGTGTACAATGACTAAATTTTGCTTTGCAATAAGCAGAAGAGGAGTTGAAATATGTTCGAAATACTTTCCGTGCAAGGTATATAACTGTGAAATTAGACGTGAACAAATTTTCAATGTTCCATTGTTACTATATATATATATATATATATATATATATATATATATATATATATATATATATATATATATTCACTTTACGATGCGATGATATACCAGCCATCTTCACTTTCACAATAATTTATGAAATATTTTTTGGTACAATTTGTATATATGATTACAATATTACGATAGAAACAATTTCTCAACATCTAATACAAATATCGGCGTACTTCTGTGCAGTACAGGCTTTCCACAAATGTATATATAAAGTAAAAGTTATCTTTCTGCGAAACAGGAACACACGCGTTTGATTATTTTAATGCTCTTCGAAACATGACAACGCTGAGCGTAAAAAAGTTTGAACCCCTTTCTGCGAAACACTAACACACGTGCCAAATTTCCTTTCATTTTCCTACCTGTACATCCCTAGTTTAAAACTGCTGAATAAACTATTGCCTTTTTCATAGGTAGCGAATAGTTTGTCCAAAATTTCGTACAATAAGTAAGCTGAAAATCTGTAGAAACGAGAATGTTCGAAATGCTACAAATTACTGTACAAATTATAGGTAAGTTGATGAGGAATATACGAATCTTATTACAGCAAATTAGAACTATGGTCATAGGAGACAAAACAAGACCCGCGACAGACCGGTTTCCTACCACCAGGCCAAACTAGCGCCTTACGTTAGACCGCTTGGCAATGTGAGCCGACTCTACCCCATGGACACGATGTTGCCCACCACAAACTTACTTGGGCGGGGATCGAACCACGGATCCACGCACTAGAGGTAAGCCTCTACCACTGAGGTACTCGGGTTCTTAAGAGTAGGTTTAAGGTTGGAGAGGTTGGCCTTATTCCATACTTTAATGCAGTATATCATTGCATTCATTCGGATAGTTGAAAATGTTTAAAACATTCCCGTCTTTCTTAGCTTGATTACAATGACATATCCAATTCGTACAGAAGTGCAAAAACCAGGCCGGTGCTCGTTTCTAACAATAAACACTTACAAGAGCAGAAAACGTATTTTTCCAATGATATGTTTACCTCTCTCACTCCTTTTCGGCCCCACTCACACCTTATTTTTTTCAGATTGATTGGTGCAATTTTCCTTTCCATATTTACTCAACACCGAGGTTATGGAGGACGACGCCTAGTTTTAGGTCGGTTATATATTGACTATAGAAAGACCAGTCAAGCCGATGCAGAGGGAGGCAGTAGGAGATGCGAATAGAGAGGCCTGAGAACGTTGGCTCTGTTTTAGTCACAACGATTGAGTGACGTTTGTCTAACATGTGGTTGAGTGAATATACGGTACGAGGCTTTGTTATATTGCTCACATTAGTGAACCTCGGCTCGGCTGTCCTGTCCACTGGTCAATACACAGCCGGCCTTAGGTTGAGACACCCAACCAAAATACTATGAGAAACATCATACATAGCCCAAGGCTCCACACCCAAAGTTCATACATCTCTTCACAAAGGAAACATGAAGCATGGTGGCTCAGTGGTAGATGCTTACCTCTAGTGCGTGGGTCCGTGGTTCGATCCCCGTTCAAGTAAGTTTGTGGTGGGCAACATCGTGTCCATGGGGTTTCTAGGGATATTCTCATTCCCTCCCACTTTCTCATTGCGCCAATTCTTCCATCATCATTCACTTGCTTTAATAATCGTCTCCCTTAGCCTAAAAGGCATAATCATGGGACGTTAAACTTAATGATTTCATTTCATTTCATTTCACAAAGGAAGGAACCCAAAAAAGGAATAGAGAATCACACACATACTGAGTGGTAAATTGAGAACAAGCAATACATAAAGAATCAGAACCAGGATCCCTTACAATATATGAAAATAATAATAATAATATAATAAAAGATTTATTAAAAATATATAGAAAATATGATAAATATACGATAGACCTATGTTAAGGAAATCAAATATACGGCACCAACGTTGGATGATACTAACCAACTCCCAGTGTATGCGTGAGTTTGTGTTTGAGTTTTACGTTACACAGAGCCGATGGTATGAAGAACAGAACCTGCTAGTAATGTGAAATCCGAACCATGACCGGGACTTGAATTCAGCGCAGCTGGCGAGTTACAAATCATTATATCTTCACATAAAATCTACATTCACAGTATAGGTCGCTTCTAACCGCACTGTCTCGCCTCTAAGTGTATGGCTACTCGAGAATGCATTTCCGCTGCATTACCCCCCGCATCGAACGCGACTTAGGTGGCTACTCAGTAATTTTACTTTCGCCAGAGTTATAAATCATGTTGTGAGCCAGTCAGGGTTTCCAGGTCTTTTCTGCCAGGTCCAGGTCATTAATATCAGAGACCCAATACTCTGCACAAAGCATCTTCCAAGCAGCTGATTCTTGCTAAAACATCCCCTTGCCTGGCAACACGTCTTTGCTTTTTTTCTTTCCTTTATACATCTTTTAAATGGCAGGCGGTTTATTGTTCCGAAACGCACCAAATACTCTCGAGCCGACGTTTTATGCGCGTTTTTATTACCTTTGCGTTTGCAGCGCATTGTAATTAGTCATCCGCATTTAAATACGTGGTCAGCGTATTCCAAGCGTACGCATGAGCAATAAAAACGCGTTGCGAACGCTTCGAATAACTGTGCAGTAAGAAAACTGGATTGGAGAACCATGCTGCTTGGTAGGAGACAATAGCGTAAGCAGAATTTCGTCAAAGAGGGTTTCACTCAATTTCATACCCTTTCAGCGCACGTGTTATGTATATATTGTTCAAAGGGGCTAAACCCAACCTTCCTTGTGTGCGACACTTGCAAAAGACCTAAAATTAGTGCAGAGAAATAGACCAATATGTTTATAACATGCATAGAAATTGACTTGGAAACCAACCTAGAAAAGTCCAACTAAATAGTGACTTGCAGGAACCATATAAGTCGAAATGGGAGAAGCATTTTAATCGACGGGAGTAAACTAAATGATTGAAATAAATACTTAGATGCGATTGTAACAAATAAGAATAGCGGGAATTTTGTGTTACTACTTGACAGAAAAACTGTTATCGTAGTGACAAATATCGAGGACTTAAAATTGGAAATCTGTAAGAGCATAGTGTTGTTGCCCGTGATATATAGAACCAAAGTACGACCGTTTTATCTTACATTCCTCTCCTTAAATTATTTCACTGTTATTTAATTGCATTTTTCGTGTGTATTATTTAACCTATAGGGCATAATAAGTGAGAGGTTGAACTAAATATTTTATTTTCATATTTAAAAGCACAACTTACAACTTAATCGAAAGATGGAAGTCATTTGGTTTAAACGTGCCAAGTAGCGGAGAGGAAATAACATATTTTTTGTGTCTGGCGAAAGAAGTATCAATTATACATAAGCATTAAAAAAAAAAAAAAAAAAAAAAAAAAAAAAAAAACTTCCAGATTTTTCTTCATTTACTTCCCCCAGAAGATGTATCATTAGCTTTGTAATTTACGAAGGGATATTGTATAGCGTGTTTTGCATGGAAATAGGCTGTCTCATCGTTTCCAATCGTCGTACAGTCATTCATTGCGAAAACAATATTTACAATGCAGCTTATGGTTCGCTTTGTAATTCAGGTGCCATTAAACAAGGTTATCTAGCAACGTTCTATTTTCAACGAGCATCAAAGCGTCATTTTGCAGTTTGTTACCCCTCAAACACTGACACCATCCTTCCCCCTACAACCTAGCAAAATAATAACAAAAAAAAGTGTTTCATCCAAACGGAGATATATCCATAGATTCTCAGACCTATGACTAACTTGTTCTAACGTCAGTGTGTGTGTAAACGGAGCATTCAGTAACACATGACATACGGAAGGGTGAACAACCAAACCAACAGAGCAGAAGTAAAGACGTTTAATAACGATATGGAGTAAAGGCAGGCACAGACAGCCATTAAGCTCGCAGATGTCACGACCAATACTGAATCAGCACACTAATAGTCGTTGTCGGTCCGTCCTCCGAACCAGTCATGCCGCCGGAAATTGACGCAGTTCCGCTAATGGTATACGGATCCAGTCCTGAATAGCGTTAATAAAATTTTATCTAAGTACATTGAATGAGACGCGATGCAGGGAGAGAAACCAATGAGGCTTTTTTCCACTCTTTTGTGTGACAACCAAGCTTTTTTTTTTTTTTGTACGTGTGTGACGTATCACTGCTAGTATTTCAATTCCGGATCAGCCTTTTGAACCAGGGGCGTTTCCGGTGAAGCTAGGATGCGCATATCGTCCCCATAAGTTAAAGTAGAAAGTTTACTTTTTATTTATTTATTTTTTTATGTCCGGGAATAAAATGAATTCTTATATTTCCACTCCCGTCTCTAAGCCCTTCTTCAGTTGTTTTGCTATAATGTCAACATTTCCTTGTGATCGAAATATGCTGCGCGCTTTAGTAGCATTTTAACAACTTGATCTGTTTTTCTTGGTTCGTCACAGTGATTCATCTATTTTGTGAAATTTGATGGATCGCTTTATTTGCATTGCCCAAGTTTCAGGATTAAAATAAGAATGCAAAAATATTTTTATAAATGTGAAATGGTATGATTTTATATTTAAAACAAGAAAATAAAAATTAAAAAAAAAAAAACATTTTAATTGCTGTGGACATTGGACGGAGTTTTCGAAAGGTTAATCAATCAAATGAAAAATCTGGGTCGTGATTCTTTAAGCATTCTTTTTATTTCGTGGGAAATCACATGCGATGACTTCATTCAAAATATTTCATAGTTATGTCCAGAAATCAGATTATTAAGATGGTTTGAATTCCACCAAAATTTACTTAATAATTAAGTTGTCATTAAGTAAATATTAATGCAGGTATTGCTCTATTCGCATGTGAGTAATTTTGCTAAATGCTAACTCATTTCTGTTGCTGAACTGCTCAAGAAACATATTGCCAAAGACGATCTTTGAGACACTCACATTATCCTTTCGGAGGAGTATGAGCGCTTTCCTTTATTACGTTAAAAGCAGTTGAGAGGTCTTTCGCGGATACATGTTAGCGTTTTAGCCTTAAGTACGAGAGAACTAGGTTGAATCCCCGTTGAGAGTGTTATATATATATATATATATATATATATATATATATATATATATATATATATATATATATATATAATATAGTTTGGTTCCCTCGTTAAACTATATCCATGTCTGTCTCATACAGGATCGTTGCTGAAAACGGTGCTCAACTACAATTAAAAAAGAACGAAAAAGAAAAATATTTGAATAATCACATATGTACTGTACAATGCACTACAAACCAGTTGAGAATGCTCCATGAGCATTGCCAGAACGAAATTTAAAAAAACAAAAAAATGGAGAGATGGAGCGGGAAGGAAAACTGTCATTGTTCCTAGATGTAAAAGTAAATCTTTTTCTTCAGCACCTTCTTCTCTCTCTCTCGCAAAAATTAGTAAAATATTATCTCTCTATGACTTAGAGTTCTCGAGATCTGGCTGCTTAAATATCCAGAAATTTGAACTTTTTGGCCAATATCTGGGGAAAGTGGCCAGTTGGCCAGTGGACAGTTAATCAGTGGGCACTGGTTACTATTTGGTATTAAAATGTTCACCATCCTCTTAGGTATTGATCAACACCAGTATGATCTCTATATGACTTACGGTTCCCGAGATATGGCTCCTTAAATCTCTGGAAGTCGGCCATTTTTTGGACAATATCTCGGGAACGGTAAGAGTGACGCGAAAAATTTAATCACTTTCTCTGATAGTTTTTGAAGCTCTATCAAATGCAAGGTTCAAAATTAAAAAAAAAATGCAAATAACAGACAGACAGACATAGAGAATTCAGTAACGAACTTTGTAAGTTCGTTGAAAATCTACAAGTCATTCCATCATAATTTACAAAACTCATTACTTCTAGAAATGATTTTGAAACTTTGGCTTGTTATTGTAGAGAACAAAGAAAGCTAGGCGTTTGTAATACCAGTGCGCTCCCTAACTACCGTAGATGCAGCAGTCCGTGTTTATAAGATTTTTACATTATTATTATTATTATTATTATTATTATTATTATTATTATTATTATTATTATTATTATTATTATTATTATTATTATTATTATATAATTATAATGGCTAAAACTGTGCTTTCTATGTACAGACTTGCTTAAAGAAGAACTTGTCACTCATCTGTTATCTAATCCACATTTGCAATTAAAGAAGTGGGCACGGTGGCTCATTAGTAGAGCGTTTACTTCTTGTGCGTTGGGTCCCTGGTTCGATCCCCAAATAATCAAGTTTTTGGTGGACAACATTGTCTGTGGGTTTTCAAGGGTTACTCCCATTTCGTTCCACATTCTTAACCCATCAATTCTTCCTCATTATTCGCTTGTCTTAATCATATGTCTCCTTCCCACCCAACCAGGTACATTCTAGGAACGTGCCATTTAAGTTCCATATGTACCGTTTACGTACCTGGTACTTGAAAAATGTACATTTCATATGCATAGCACGTGTCGCTAGGTACGTGCCTTTCGAGGAATTTCTGACACTTGAAAGGTACTTTTACATGCTTCACTGGAATGTGAGGAATGTGAATGGCACATACCCCATGTACCATGGCATAGTTGTGCGTAAGTTGCTTCGTATTGCGACTAGGGTTGCCAATTTAGCCACTTTGTGACGAGATCTGGCCATTTTGAGAACGTCGTTAGTCACATAATTTCCAAAGAGCCAATAGTGGCTTTTTAGCCATATGCTTTTCACTTCTATAGCCACTTTCTGAGTTTAGCCACATTGTAATATATTGTGTGTGTCATTTTGCAATTTTCTGACGTTTGATGCGTTCTCTAGGTTGTAACATTCTAAACCCCACTGTCAGAATTGTCCTCATAAAATTAGCATTGATGGTTATATTGTGACGTTACACAGCAGAGAATTAGTTCAAAACCTGTACGTTAAAACTAGACGTTAAATAAAATTTTCGGGAAGACGTAAGTTTAAGTATAAACTAACTCCTTCACGAAAGTCAGCCTGATAATATAGACATCCTTCAAGAAATGTCGCTTTTCAGTGGCAATAAGCTTGAAACCGGTGAAACATCTTTTACTGATTTAGCCTTCCTTTTCCATTATTATTTGGCTATGAAACAAATGCCGGAGACATATACAACCGCTATATACAACAGTGTGGTGTTGGAATGTGTAATGATTAGGATGTGATGTTTTATTTTATTTTGTTGAAAGTTCAACACTTCCAATGTACCCGTAAAAATGTACTAAAGAAATAGTGCCCATGTTTTTTAAATATTCAAGTAGAACTGGACAATCTACATGAAATTTGCAATCGATCAGTGAAAACGTCATCTTTCTAGAGCCTGTAGTTTCTGAGATCTCATTGTCGAGAAACATATATGTGTATTTTAAAAGAGCTCCAAAGATGGCAGCACAATTCATTTGCATGTATTTCGGATAAGGCTTACTAAAGGCAAAGGCCTTTGAACAATAATTTAAAAGGATAAACTTTGTGAAAAATATTTATTTCAGTAATTTATTTAAACTACACTCTTTTCAAAATATTTGTCTTTGTTATAAACGTGAAATCACAAATAACCGTAAATCAAAGGTTTGAATGCTAAGATTATAGGTTAGAGCTCGGTCGCTCGTAAATGTTACTGTAGTATTTTAATAGATAGTTAAATTGCCACACAGATGCCGGAGGAGGGCATATATTTTCAGAGTTAGTTGCTTGGCTTTTTTAAAAAGTACAAGCTTCTAAATTCGAACGTATAAATGAAGCGTTAAGGTTTTAGTATTTAAGTACTCGCACCCTCAGTTGCATAGCACTGCCCTAAGGAACATTACTGACATGCCTAGTACATTCCTGGCACATGCCAATGCCAAGTAAATGTGTCAAGTACATACACGGTACGTGATATACACATAATAGATACATTCCTCGGTATGTCATGCACGTACTTTTGGGCGGAAGTAACCTTATTCCTTACATGTGTATTTCACATGATTGCTCTATTCACGTACCTATCATGTACATTCCAATGTACCTCGAGGAACATTCTTTACACATTATCAGTATGTACTTGTGTTGGGTGGGTTTAGCCTAACGGACAGAATCGTGAGATATGGAACTGAAATATTTGAAATTACAAGAATCAGTCATAAGTCTTGCAATGTTTCCACAACCCGAAGAGCAGACGTGTATATACGCCGCGATCGATCGTAAGTGCAAGGTCAAACTGGCGCAAGAAGTAGTGTTGCAAGTGAACTATTTAATACTCTTCGATAGCACCTTCAGCCAGATTTTAATGGCAGTGTCGACGAATTCTCAGTGACATTTCATATACGAACTGTTGCTGTGTGAGATCGAACTCCGACATAACGCTACGGTAGTAACCCAAAATATTTGTCATGTGAAAGAAGAAGATGCCTTGAACCAAAGCACAAGAATTCATTGGTTCCGGAAATGTCGTGCTTGTTGTACAAATATCGAAGCCAAGATTCAGTCATTCCAGAGTAACTCAGTCTGAGGTCCTGACACGCCATTGAGGAAACTTCATCCAGTAGCACATGACATTTGTCAAACCAAATCTTCAGGTCCCAGTCCACTGTAGTGCGTCACTTTCACGAATTTGGGAAAACCACCAGGAACTGCCGCATTGTGCCACATGAGTTAACCCCAAGTCATAAAACGAGAATAGGTGTGTGCCGACAACTGCTGCGAAATTTGCTTGATGTGTGATTTTTGAAACTAATTATTATATGAGACGGAAAGTTGGTGCCTTTCCGAAATTCGAATGTCCAAGAACAGTGGTTAAGCAAGGGTCAACTTCCAGAAATGGCAGTTTCGATCAAAAGGCTTTCCTCTATGTGTGGCAGAACTACAAATATTTCGTCCCTGACGATCATTCCAGCAATGCTGATCTGTATCTCAACAGTTGGAACTGATATATACTGCACAACGCCAGAGAGTATCCTGCATTGGTAAACAAAAAACGCGCCCTGTTGCAACAGAACAACGTAAGATCACACTCAGCTCGAAAAACGCAACGATGTCATGAAACTGATGCACACATGTCATCTGGTTCTGACCTTGCCCCTTCGGATTACTACCTGTTACGGTCCATGTCACAATTTTTGAAATCACGTTGCTTGACCAACAAGCAGGAGATGGAAACAGCAGAGATTTACCTCTTTTCCTCTAAGAACAAGACATGATATCGATGTGGAATCGAACAACGTGCAGAAGGGTGGCTGTAGACAGTCCAACACGAGGGGTTACATTTTGAATAATAGCAGCGTGCTTCCATTGTAGTATTAAAAAAAATGTATATATGCTTTGTACTGTACCAGAATATTGCAAGATTTATCGTCCGTGTATATGAAACAAATGTGGGTTTTCTTACGGGAGTTGAGATCTTTATTTAGAGACAAACTTTTTGAATTTCCTGCTTGCGGTTACCAAAATGTATCATTTTTCAAGAGACGTGGATGTCAATGACTGTACATAGTCTTGGGTGTGTTTGCTAGTAAAGGCACGTGCAGTTTCAATTGTGTGAAGCTAAGGGTCACATCGTATAATGTAAGTACTGGAAAGAATGCTAAATCTCAGTTAAACAAATTAGAATCGCAAAAGAAAAATAAATCAATTTCGCGGTAAATCAATCGCAAGGTAGACTATAAACAATATTTTGAAATTGATAAATTCTAGATTGAGCTTCCGAAGCAGGTTGATTTAACTGATGTAGAAATATGAATGCTTTGTGTGTAGTATGGAACTTTCCCATACCGTGGAGAGTTGTGCCAGGTCTGAAGTAAGATCCTTCCAGAACTGATAACATGGCATGATCTCAGCAAAATAAAATTGACATGAGAGTTGAAACACGAAATATAAGAAGTATTTATAGGGTAGGCGCATCAGAATTAATAACAAGTGAGTTAGAGAAATATAGAATCTGGATCTGGTGAGAGATTCAGGGAGTTAGGTGGGAAGGAAAGGGAGTGATGCAGACCGATTTTTTTAAGGGGAAAAGTAAAATCACAACTAGTAAAAGGTTTTTTGTTCATAAACCAATAATATTAGCAATTAAAGTTGTCGAATTTGTTAATGGTGGGCTTTCCTCCATTACTCTTCAGAGAGGCTAGTGCGTTATTATTGTTCTAATTGTACATTCTCCAACAAAAGATAAGAATAACGATATAAAGGACAGTTTTTACGAAGAAGTAGAACGGATATTTGACGAACTTCTACGAAAAAGTATGAAAATTCTATTAGAGCATTTCAATGCGAAAATAGAACGAGAGAATATTTGCTAACCGATTATAGTGAACTAAAGCGTGCATAAGGAAAGTAATGACAATGGCGTTAGACTCTGAACTTTTCAACGTCTAGAAACCTTCTCATGAAGAGTACAAAATATCCAGCATCTTCAAAACAGAGAGGTTAACTTAAATAAATTAGAGCAGGGCCAGGCGAGAGTAGAATACCATATTGAAGTGTCGAAAACTTGGTTTCGGAAAGTTTGTATTGTACTAGCGTTGAGGATACTTGAGTTAAAATTATGGATAGCATTAAAAATTAAGAAAAGAAAACAAATTTAGCATGGGCTTACGGAAATGCATAGGAAGAAACCATGGTTTGACCAGGAATGTACGTACTAATCTAATGAGAAGAGAAAACGCAAAAGTGTGTTGGCAACAAGATACGAACGATAGAACTGCTCAAAATTTCGTTGACATCAGGTAGGAAACTTTAAAAACTTTTAGAACAAATAAACATACGTTTTTTAAAGCTAAAATTGTTGAACTTGGAAGATAATAGTAAAAACAAAAATATTCAGGATATGTATTGGGTCAATGCGTAAGTTCGAACGATTCTTATATTGTATACTTTATTTTTATTCTGTTGTTCTGTTAATTCAAATACAAATACAACATAGGCATAACATTTACATATTGTATGAGTGTAACAATACATTGCATACATTTTACTGTCACTCACATTAGCTCACAATCACCCAATGATGTATTCACCTACTCTATATATGATCTTCTGCCAATGTTCAGGTAGCAGATCAATGCCTCTCCTGTAGAACTGTTTTGGTTTTGACTGGAAGAAATCTGTTAAGAGAAGCTTTTCTGTGCTGTTTTCTCTACAATTGCTTCATTACCGTACACTGCACAAATTGTTCTCGCAGCTTCTGCTGCACTGGATCCTCAGTTAAACTCAAAGAGTAAAATGTGACGGAAATGATCACTTTTCTCAACTTGATATTCCATATTAGTTTGTCTGAAATATATACAATAATACGTTCACAATCAGGAAAACCTGTGTTACGCAACACACAATCTCCAAACTGCGGTAAAACAACGGGATAACGATAAACAATCGCTTCACGCCGCATTGTTATCAACCCAGAAGAAAACCGCACGAACTTATGCATCGACGCAATACAAAGTCAACAACGAATTTAAGAAAAGTTATCAATCTTGCGCGTATAAGTTTTACTTATATTAAAGAAAGTGGATACGTAGTATAACTCTCACGGATACGGAGAGCATTTTGAATAAATGGGAAAAAAATCATTTGATAATTTGTTCAGCAAGCAGTCAAAAAAAAAAAAAAAAAAAGCTACTGGGTAAAGTGAAATGCATAGAATCTACAGCAGAACCGTATGTTTCAGAGTCTGACCAAAGAGAAATAGAAATTACTATTTAAAAAATAAAGAAAGTCTTTCGGGATGTAGACAAAACTTCTGCTGAGTTAATTTTAACTGGAGGGGAAAAATTGCGGGACAAAATACAAAAACTCATTTCCTTCATTTGAAACTAACGAATTCCCACAAGATTGAAAAAAAAAAAGAAAACATTGTTCCATTTCATAACAAAGGCAACAAAACTGTAATAATTATCGAGTTTCCGTCAATGTCCTATAAAATCCTATCAAACGTGCTGTTAGCAAAATTGATCCCATATATTTTACGTAGATGAAATTATTGGAGATTATTAGTGCGAATTTAGGCGAAATCGATCAAATATCAACCAAATATTTACCATTCGTCAAATACTAGGAAAGAAATGAAAATACAATATTCTAGTCCATCAATTATTTATTGATTTCAGAAAGGTCTACGACTCTGTTGGGAGGGGAAGATTGTAAAACATTCTTACAGAATTTGGAATACCAAAGTTTGCATTATTCCATACTATGGATATCTTAAATTATTTAAAATTTTCAACAAAGTAGATACTTATAAATATCGACTGAAAGCAGAGAATTTGTGTTATTCAGTCCGAAATATTTTGTCGTCACTAAAAGAATTATCCCGTGGAAGAATTTTAAGCTCATGATATATAAAACAATAATTTTAAATGTTGTACTGTACGTTTGCAAAACCTGGTCGATTATTTTACGGGAAGAACGCAGACTGAAATTATTTGAAAATACAACCCTAAAGTGCATATTTTGACCTAAGAACGTACGAGATTGGGAATGACGGAAGTTTTATAATGAGGGACACTGTAATTTATATCGTTTCCCAAACATTGTTAAGGCCACTAAGTTTAGGAGGCTCAGGTAGATAGGACGTGTATCCCTAATGGAAAAAAGTAGAAACTCTTTCAAAATTTTAACTGGAAACCCAATTGGAATAAGACCATTAGGAAGACCCTGGCGCAGATGGGAGGGCAATATTAAGCTGAATCTCGCAGAAATAGGAATACGAGATTAAACTGGACTCAGTTGACTAAATTAAGGACAGAAGTGCCTGGAGAGTTTTTTGTGAATGTGGCATTGAACCTACGGATTCCATAGGCCATAGGGTTAGTTAGTTAGGAATATGAATTCCCTTACATCCATTAGTATAATTTTGTAATTGCATTTACATTCCAAATCCAAGTCCATCATTTCTTAATATTACTGACAAACTGTAAGTAAGCAACGAGAAGATAGTATGATATAAAATGCCAGATATACGAATAAAAAAAAGTAAAAATATCCAAATTTCCAACCAAGATATTAAAATTATATTATATGCACAGTACAATCTAACGCACAAAAATGCACTGTTTTTATATGAAATTTACCAACCCAATCAAGTCTAATATATCCTATTAAATGTTTGGTTTGCCTAGTCAATGCTCTTAGTTTAACGAAGGAACACAAATAATATTATTTTTATTAGTATAAGCCACGTAAGCATTACTACTTACCGCTGGTTTTTACTAAATGGAAAAATAATCCTTCCAACTTTTAATTATGGTGTTATGTCTGATTCGTAAGCGAAGAGAACATTATCAGAAAACACCTGAAGGCTAATCACTGCAACTGTACGTAACAGTGCATATTTTCAAAAGAACAAAAAAGACAGTCAAGCCGGAAATGAGTCACGAAAACTTATTATTTCCAATAAATGTTGGAAGGATAACAGATTTTTGTTCTTTTCCTCAATAAAGAAATCAAATGCGGCATGGAGAACAGCGAATGGGGAATTAAGATGATGGGATCACTAATTCCAACACACTTTTCGTGGCTGGGGAATAGAAAGACGTGGGATGCTTACGATGACTGCCGTTCTACCCCCAGAATAACTAGGAGAATATGAGTGACGTGGAAATAGTCTGAAGGCATCCCAGCATCGTTAGTCCCCCTAGTTTCGGCGTGTCAACATCCCCATCTTGACAGTGTAGGAGGGACGTACGGATATTCAAGGGGAACATTACACAGGGTGGCGATGAGAAGTAAGAGAATGGAAAAATCTTC
The DNA here is from genome assembly GCF_964235325.1 of Thermobia domestica. Classification (NCBI taxonomy): domain Eukaryota; kingdom Metazoa; phylum Arthropoda; class Insecta; order Zygentoma; family Lepismatidae; genus Thermobia; species Thermobia domestica. The sequence goes on along the minus strand of NC_137459.1, from coordinate 275,205,802 downwards.
GCACTGAGATTTTCCCCAGTTTAATTTAACACTGCGACTTGATCCGTGGCCGAATCATGCCAGGAGGGCAGGGGCACAAGGTGATGTAAATGCATGGTAACATCTGGGAGTCATTGTCGAGTGACAGCTTGTTCGTTTCACATCCCTCCCCGGATGTTTCTTCTCCTCTTCCTCAATGTTCTTTCATCCTTTCTCTTTTGATAGTTTTTCTTTTTAATCGAGTTTTTGTTGGCAAAACCGATTTGGGAAGCTTTTGTATTCCCACAGATTTAGTTAGTGTTAGCAGGTTAGCCATTGTACCTCAGACTAAATATCATATACTGTAAATAAAACTAGGGGAAGTCGGATGGCAAACTGAAATAACAAACTAAAATAACTTACTATAACACATAATTATCTTGTGTAATGCTGAACTTCATTATTCCATTGTATATCCATACAAATTCTTATGACCTACATATTTCTCGTTTTCTGCATCATATTTTCGTGACTCTTTCGCAACATGTTTGCTGAAAACAAAGTAAGACTGTGGTATATATTAATGTACATTTGAGAGGCAAAGGAGAGAAGTTTCTTTAATGTTGATTATATTGCGAAATCCAAGTCTTTGACTCTTGTTCTTCATTCATAAAGCATCCTTGACCTCATGAACGTCTAAAGATTATTAGTTTGGTAGGTGCGTGTCATTCGTCGTCTGGCATTGTTTTTATTATTAAGCTCTTTTGGACATATTGTGGTTTAATCATGAATCTCATTAATCACCTTTTAAAGCGAATTTCCTGGCAATCATCAAAAATGAAATTGCTAAACTCGTTTCGAGGAAAGTATTGAGTATTAGATGAAATAGCCGTTTTTCACACAGAGAAAATAGATTTATGGAAAACATTTGAACTTCCGTAACCCCTCTCCCTTTCAATATTAATTTCAATAAAAGTGCAATGATAAAATTCCATAGAATACTCTATTTTAGGAATGCATTTTGAACCTCTCTATTCTGTTAGGATGCGGCCTTTAATCAAAGTGATACGATAAATATCAAACTGTTCAACCATTTTCCTGTGATGCAGTCACAAACAACATACAACGTAGATTTCAATACAGAGAGAATCATAGAAAATTTCCCTTCTCCCACTTAGCACGGAAATAAAAAAAAAAATTATGGTCACCTTTCCCCTTATTTCTGAGGAGTAGTTTATATACCGAGTTTAATCTTCCTAACTTGAGGAGCTCGTGAGATATTGTGTTGTCGGCAGACATTTTGAACTCCCTCTACTTCCCTTAGGACACTATTTAATCAAATAACATGGTAAAAACTTCTAAGTACGTACTAACAAGGTTCTAAAATTCGTTTTAAACTGTTAATGTATTATGATATGATCACAAACAGTAGTCAACGTCGATTACAATGTGAAGAAATAAATCATTGAAGTGTCGCTTTTCCCTTTAAAAAGGGAATTAAAAAAACGGTAGGACACTGGTTCGCTTATTTTTAATGAGAAGTTTATATGCCAAGTTTCATCTTCCTAATTTGGCACAATCATCGAATACACATTTTTTTTTCATAAATTTTGAACCCCCGCTTTCCCTTAGCATAAGTATTTAAGAAAAATAATACAATAGAAATTCAGTTCAAGGTAGGTGATAATGATAACCATATTTCAAAGTTCACTTCACACAGTTGGGCCGTTTTCTCATTATTCCATCATTTTCATGTTCGTAGTGTTAAAATACATATCTTTGGAATGTCAGAGTCCACACTTACTTAAAAGGAAAAGAGTTGAAATCAAAATTACATATATGATTATGTTTATTTATATGAATAACCATGTAAATGAGCCTAAAACCTATTGTGTTGAATGAGGACTGCTGGAAATGTTTCAGGGGTTGGATCGGGGGCGTCTCTTGGGGCTTCAAAGGGGCAATTGCACTCCTAAGTCTCGGATGTATATTCATCAATATTATAATAATATACTTACATCGGCAAGTCTTACCGCTTTCTTCAAACAAAACCTGAAATTAAGCTGCTGGATTTAACGAAGCTTTTCAAAACTGAAAATAAAATTAAGTTAAACATATTTGAGGAACACAAGAATTGGAAACAAATTGGATGGACTTGTTTTGCTCTTTATTCATTGATATCTGGATTTAGATATTCCTAACAATCATCGACCATTTTTCTGGATCTGAGAACTCAAGACTTAAAATTTTTATAATAGTAATATTATATTTACTATTGTATTCCTACAACAGCATTAGAACCACCCATTATGACCATTTTATCCATTTTATTTGTTTTCAATGTAGAGCCAGAAGAGATGAGGAAAAGGGATGTCTTCTTGTACACCATTTAAATATAGACCTAGATAAAAGTTATGTACCTAGGCCTAGATAAAAGTTATGTACCTTCTGCACTAAAGTAAAGTCGTCTAACTATTAAGCACTACCTTGTCCGACGATAGTTGGGTCTTCGCTTTTTTCGGCGGTGATGAATTCACATGTTTCTACTGCTTGCTTTACATTTTTGTCTCGGGGTCATAGTCATACACCCAGCACTCCTTTATGATAATTAGAGTAGGCGATTACAAAGTCATCTGGATTTGCCTAACACAGCTTTCCGCTGCTGTATAGATTTATCGGGGTTTTTGAACGGATGTTAGCAGTCGCGGAACCCAGCAGGCAGCAATTTTTGTTATGAGTAAGGCGTTGAAAACTGATTCATGACTGATTTTCACTTACGTCACTATTGCCTCGATTGTGATACGCCGGTCTGCGAGCACCAGGGCCTTCATTTCTCTTCCGATTCCAGGTTCTTCACAGATAAATGGTCTGCCACTTCGTTCTTTGTCAACCAGACTTGTTAGACCATACTGGAAGCGTCTGCGCCACTGTCTCACATGATGGTGGATTATTACCATACACTTCCACAACTCAGTATGGATTGTTGCAGCGTTCTGTTTCTTTAAATGCTGGAAACGAATTTCCCCACGATACTGTACTTTATTAATGGGCTGCCCATCTTGTTTTGGCTCCTGCGACGGTAGTATTGCGCGGGGATTTCAATATGCACCAGGACATGCACATGCAAAGAAACAAAAAAAAAGTTAGGTAATTTATTTTTTAGAGGTAATAATTAAAACATTATGACTAATCTTCATATGTTCATCGTTAAACTGAAACACTATTATTTTGTTATATGTATAACAGTTTGGAAACATGCTCCATGATCTTTACTATATATATTGCATTTTTATAGTAAGAATAAACTATTGGCTCCGTTAATGTGTCGTCCACTGAATTATTCACAAATGTGTTACAATTTATCATTTTAAATAATAATAAGTTTATACGCTTTCATTATAACTTTGCTTTTGTACTTTTTTTTTCATATCTGACCTCTGACATCCCACATATACTGTATATATATATATATATATATATATATATATATATATATATATATATATATATATATATATATATATATATGAGAGAGATTCTTCAACTATACTCACTTCATATAGGAAACTTAGCAAGTTTTTTTTTTTTTTTGCTTTTTTTAGTAAAATGTAAAGTTAATTCCACTCGAGTTTTGACTAACAAGGTATGTAAGTAGATTTTAAGATGTAGATCGGGAAAATAAGTATTATTTCAAATGGTGATGCTCTGGGTTTATTAGTTTACATCATTTTTCAAAATTTCACAAAATATTCCTTGTAACTGTTTCGATATGTAGCCAACGCTCTAGCTGTACTGGCATATTATTTCTCGTAAGATCAGCGAAGTTAAGCAGAGTCAAGTCTGTTCAGAGGAATAATGGGTGTCTGTTCGTACTCACCAGATGGTGCTGCCATTGTGGCGTCAAGAGCTACTGAGAAGATAAAGAAAAAATAGCGATATCGGTTTACAACGCCAACATTAATGTCGAGGGCTAGCCTTTGTGCTCTGTGCTAGCCACACACCACCCCAAAGGTATGGGTGCCAGAAGCCAATTTGTAGACCCTGAGTCGCAAAGGCTGTTGTGCCAAGAGTTTAGTTTAGTATTAATTGCAATATGTAAATAAAAGTCAATTTGGATCGTTGAAGAAATTAGGAGACATTAAATATCCCCATCATACTTATTTTTATTATTTGTGGGTGAAAGTTAGATATTTGTGTTTATTTTTCCTAGTTTTATACACCACACCATTTCGTGATATCCCGTAATTTCTGTCAAAGTTTATCAGAATTTTCAGTTGATTTGCTTTTGAAAAATGCTAAGGACACCTGCAAACAGAGACGAATGTTACCATACTGAATGAATGATGATATTATTGACAACTAGCATAAGAGTAGACCAGAATTCGAGCCGTGTGGGACTCCACATTACTATTATTATTATTATTATTATTATTAGTAGTAGTAGTAGTAGTAGTAGTAGTATCATCATCATCATTTAAGAACTATATGCTTTTATACACATCATATTTACGATTGAACAAGTATGGCACAATAGTACTCTTTACTTGCGTGAAAAAGAAGACGACGTGATTTCCACAGTAAGGCATACACCGCAGTCAAGAAAACAAAGGTGTTTTGATCGCTTCTGCTCGAAATCGCATCTATTATTACAAGTTTATACATGGACCAAATCTCCAAAATTGAAATTTTCCAGGAGAAACTTCGAGGTTCAACATCTCATTTAAATTGCTTGAGGAGAATGTTATGCACTATCAATATTAGAAAATAAACTTCACAATTATGTTTTTAGTTGCAACCATAAAATAAATATTAGTTATGCTTGCTATTTTTTACTGTAAATTTAGTATAGGAGACAAAAACTTTAATATAAGTATTGATAATGTTTGTCATTCAGAGTTCTGGTACCGCATGTGGTAGGACAATATTAGATAACCATGCCCTATTCCATAACAATGAAACATACATTTCAGTAACGACGCAGGAATAATAAATTTATATAAATTTTCCAATGGGAGACCGATCATAAGCATCTCATAAGAACGAGTGTGGTGCTTGACTACGGAACTGTTTCCAGTTACGGCGCTTGCTATACATTGCTGACATAAAGGTGTTACCCATCGTGATCACCTGAAACGATTGAATTTCGTACTGTAACCTAATATGTATGTAGTTATTTTTAAGTAGCACATACGTGAACGTACAAACCATACATTCTCTGATGATGGAAAGGAATGTAGCAGCGAAAGTGGGTGGATATCATACGGTGTATGCCTTTGAAAACGTTATAGCCTAGGTTCCACCCTGCTAAATATCGTCACCGCCCAAAAGAGAAAAAAAGTGAAAGATAACTAGTAAATATTAATTTACTGACACGTCATATCATGACACGCTGTGATATATAGTATAACGTCGCTATAACTAGTATATTCCAAAAATTCCACAACACTAGAAGAACATAATATTATCAAAAATACGAAAAAGATTATACGTCTTTCTAAGAAAATTAGAGATTATTTTGACGTATAAGGCGACGGTGTCAAAAGTCAAAGTAACTGATGTTTGTTCCAAACCGGACAGGAGATAAGAAATGGAAATCGTGACAATCCACTTTCCTCACTACTCATAAATTTCTATACTAATATTTTGAAGGACTCACATGAACTAAATTTTAGATGAATACATGTGCGTATCAATATATCATTTATGTCTTTGTATGTGTGTCTAGATAAACTGCAGTTGTTTTGTAATAAGTTGGCATTTGAGTCGCTAGGTCACGTAATTATTACAAATAACTTTCTGCATTACTAATAAATTTCACGGCACATATTCTATCGATAAAGTATATGTTAATAATATGTAGAAAATAATCAGATTGTATGTACTTCGATCACAAGAGAATATTCGTATTACTTTCATGTCTGGTACAAAATGTCATTTCATTGGATCAATCGAAACTAAATTGAATGGTCTAAATAAACGCCGAGAGGGATGAATTAAAAAATCCAAGTGAATGATGTTAAAATAAATAGTGGAATTGTGATTTTAAGAAATAGTTAGAGGAAACAATAGTGTCCCAAGTAAAGCCAATCATATTTCTTCACCTGAAATGCAACATAGACAGAAATCAAACCTTCAGATATTATCATTAGTGGTGAACACATTACCACGGTGTCACCGCATCACTTTATATTTCACCAATTAAAATTTGATGTAGTGTAGGAAACTACTCATTTGTACCGAAGCCTTTTAGATGTATCAACAAACAAAGGGAAGCTGAATTGACTTTCAAAATCTGTCACACTTATTGTTGTTTTCTGCTACTCTTTTAGTATGCTCTTCACTTGTCTTAATTAATTGAAATAAAATTGGTTGTTAATATTTGTCTTCTAAGGAATGGTATAATTGAATTCTAGCAAACGAAGTACTGTCGCAAAGCTTATAAAATATTTGGCAATGTAATAAAAGCAAAATAAATTATTGTTGAAGAAGAAAGTCATAAACAATGTGTCTAGGTACATAAGTATGCTTAGAGGTTGAAATTATAGTATACTATTAGGTTGTACCGAGAAAATGTCCAGAGATCAGACATACCAATCGGTAGATGTCATGAGTAAAACAAGTTGATATGCATCCCTTTAAAAGCTCGTGCCTAGTAATCTTTCATAATCTTCCTTGCCCTTCCCCAGATAGTGTGCTCGCTCGCCGAAGGACGTCATCCCTCATACATGACGACCTTAAGGCTGTAAATGCCGGTAATGGACAGAAATATATAAGAATTCCTGAATTATAAGACGCTAGGAAGTCTCACTTGTGATTTATGAATCATTCAATTCTTAGTTTCATTGAAATAATATTAATTAACTTATATCATAACTTAAAAAAAATAGCAAATATAACATGTACATTTTTCTTATTATTTTGTACTTCAGCAATCATATATATATATATAATATTACATTTAGCATTTTTCTGACGTAGAAAACTTAGCAGCAAAGATGAAGAATAAGGCAATGTGACAAGGATAAATGACGAAAAGGTAACGAGAGAAAACGAAACACCCAAGAGAGTATATGTCATTTTTGCCTGTCAAAAATTCCATACTTTACCTTCGGGAGAAATACTCCGGCGGTTTTGTTCAGGTGGCCAAGAAATGACGTTGATATTGCACCATTTGTCTAGCATTCACACACCAACACATCACACATCTACGCGATTTAATTACGAAACGCCGTCATCTCCGAGGAGAAAACCCTAACCCACAGTGAAAATCCACAATAAATAATGACAAGATTTGTTTAAGCATCTGTTTCGACAAAAGTCGGTTACAAAGACAAAAAAGTCATAAACGTGTTTGAAGTAGCACGTGCTAAATAATAATAATAATAATAATAATAATAATAATAATAATAATAATAATAATAATAATTAGTAGTAGTAGTAGTATTTAGTTATTGTATATGTGCAGGAGAATTTGCTGGATATAAATTTTGTTTTACAGGTCAAAACACAATAGCAAGATATATTATCCGAATTTCATTTGTGAATAGAGATTGCTCATTAAGTTCTTGTTAAACTAATTGGTTAATAAAATGACAGAATCTCACAAATGATATCAACGTGATTAAGAAGCAAACAAGCAATTACAAAAAAAAAAAAAAAAAAAGTACAAATCAACACGCAACTAAAACGGGTCTGTCCTAATAGGATACCTTCTTCGCATGTTCGATAAGTTTTGTTCCATACTACACAAAGCATGATAAATTAAATATTACCGTATTTTGCTTTGTTCAAGTAAATGCTTGTCTCCTAGTGGCAACATAGTTGTGAAATGGAATGTACTGAATCACTCACCTCAAGAAACTTACAGTTCTTCGATGTAGTCTCCGCCAGCCTGTTGAACCCTTCGCCAGATGTCTGTGCGTTGAATACCTGTCAAAGCCCCACTTTGTGAGAGGGTGTTGACAATGCGCCATAAGGCACGAACAATGCTGGGAATGGGTCTGAAACGTTTGCCCCTGAGAGGTTCTTTCATTTTTGGGAAAAGATCAAAATCACAGGGGCTCATAACCGGGGAGTATGACTGGTGCTCCAGTACTTCCCAACCCCATCGTCGTAACAGAGTCTGTACTGGATTGGCTGTATGGCATCTGGCATTGTCGTGTAGGAGAATTGGTCCAGACTCCAGGAGGTGTGGACGTTTGGGCTGCAATGCTGATCGCAAATGGTGACTGAGGAATGAAGCATAGTATGCAGCATTGATGGCAACTCCCGGTGGAACTTGATGTGACAGGATAATGGTTTCGTGATCGTATGACATTATCATCATCACCTTCACGTTTGCTAGCACTTTCCTAAGCATTTTTGGCCGTGGAGATTCTGGGTGGCGCCATTCACTCGACTGACGTTTCAATTTAGGCTCGTAGGATCTTCCCCACGTTTCGTTACTTGCAATAATGCGGTGCAAGAAGTCTTCACCTTCCTCATTGTAACGTTAAAGGTATAGATGCGCACATTCCCACCTAATGCCACTTTTGAACCTCGGTCAGAACATAGGGTACCCATCTGGCTGCCATTTTTCGCATGCCAAGATCTTGTGTTAGCATGCGGAACACGGATCTTGAAGAAATGTTCAGCTCCTGGACCAATTAACTTCAAGTCCAGCGCCAATCACCATCAAGCAGTGTCCGTACTCTCGCAAGATGAATTTTTTTCCGTAGCCGTTCGCATGTGCCCTCCACAGTGCATTTTGTCTGTTGACTGTCGTCCCGCCTGAAATGCTGCAACCCATCTCGCCTCTGTCCAATACGGTAGAGCAGCTTCACCACAGGCCTCTACTAATCCTCTGTGAATCGTCCTACCATTTTGCCCTCGTGCCACCTGGAACTTGATAAACACCCGTTGTTCTGCATGCGTGAACTGAACATTGCGTTAGGGCGTTATTTCACACAACAATCACTTTTACAATGTTTACTCGCCACACACACCGTAATATGGGACCGCAGCAGCGTTGAACTGACTCGTGCACATCCACGGAACTCGCTACGCTCGTCATTTGTCTCCTGCCCACACGACACTCCAATCGTATCATCAGTTATTGATATTTCGTTACCATTAGTCTACAGAGTATTATAACGGTTTAACGCGTACGGTGTAATAAATTTATTTAACTCGTTTCTTGCAGTTGTCAGTCTTTAGTAATCATATTGCTTGTGTACTATCCTTAACTAGTCTTGCCTTCTGTCTTAACACTGATCATCGTCCCCAAGCGCTAAAAGTAAGCCACAGTCATCGTAAGTTTGAACTGCAAATTCATCTAATTTCATCAGCATGAGTGTCCGTGACGCTTTCTAAGAAAATCATGTTATTAAAATGTTGCTTTTCGTTATCCTTTATCCTTTTTCTTTTAGTTCCTACATCCTGTTTGTTTTCTGTAACAGTAGTGTTTGTGTCTAATTTTCTTAGTCTGTTAATAAAAATCAATAATAGGTAACGAGAATATTTTCGTAAGCGTACATAGTGGTTGAATTTATTTGTAGAATTCATCACCTACAGTATCTTGATACAAGTTTTGCGGCTCGTGTTGAAAAACAAGTTTCTGCGAACGTTAAGAGTTACCATTTTCACTTGAGTGAAACAATCTAAGCTGTTTGCCTTCCCCCAGTTCTAGCTAAAGACAATTCATGCCATGTAGCCAGTGCAGAAGGGAGAAGATGAGAAATTTTCATTCGACTCCCTTATATATTCAAGCGTTCCCTCGTAAAACTTGCTCTTTTTTACACTTAATGGTTATTTTCCATTCCTTTTAGGACCTAATATGAATACATTAGGAGTAATCATAAATCTTACATGTAGATCAATTCTAAGAAGTGCATTTCATCTCTTTCGTCCTCGGCTGCTTTCATTGCTTGTTTTGTATAGGAAACAGAATAAGAGTGATTCTTCCTTTCTTTCTCGTGGAGAATAAAATTATTCGTTTTCAGATAATAATAATATAATAATAATAATAATAATAATAATAATAATAATAATAATAATAATAAAGTTGCTTTAAAAGGGAGTGAGTGGCATAATGTGCTTACAACCGTTCTAGAATCCACAGAATGTGTACACACACACACGCACGAACAGAACTCATGTATGAAATTGTATACGGTGTCATCGTATCATGGATTTTTGTATAAAGTCTCAAACAAAAATAATTTTCTCCTAGTTTATTTTTAAATCGACAGTTAAGATATGCTTCTTTTTGTCTCCAAGTGTCAAATATGATCTATAAAGATCTTTCTGCATTTTATCATTTAAGTTTATAACATGTAATTAATTGATTTAAATACCAATAATATTTATAGGTTCTATGGTTTAGTGATGAGTATAAAAGCCAAAATTTTTCCAATAGATGACAACACGTTTATCCTTATTTTCAATGTATTTTGTAAGGAGTGACAATATTCAGAATAATTTAATCAAATTCAGAGAAGACTGTTCAAACTTTTCCAAAGACAACTTGAATATAAATTCAGAAGATAATTATTTACTTTTTAATTATTTTGTTTAATTCGTTTATAAGAACATTTAATTTTATTATTAAGAGACATACTTGCAATAGTGCAACTCTCTCACCAAGGAAGGAAAGAAACTATAAAAATAAAACTGCATGGATCATTCTGATTATTGATTCAGTTTATTTTTGGCAATTTCGAAATCAATCTCTTGATTTTGACTGGATTCTTTACAAATATTGCACAGATTGGAAAGTTAGGGAAACATCCTACCATTGATTAGTGATTATCGTTCTTTTAAACTCATCTTAATAACCTATTGTAAGCTCTCCAATAAATATGTTGAATGGTTCTGCTTCTACGCACAGAACACAAAGTGCGGCAATCATGCATTTGAAGTCCCGTCATACGTCGTATAACACACTTGGTTACGTGAAACAGATAATTTTACCTTTAAGTTTTAACTTTATTGGCGCGATTCATTTATCCAAGAAATTAGAAAAAAAAAACTCAAATGCAGTCAGTCACATATGCCCTTTTCCTAAACAAGAGTACCCACTAAGTCAAATGTAGCGCAGAAATTTTCCAACTTGACACATATATAGTTGTCATTTCAATGCTTTTTTGTGAGTTCCGTTATACTCTCGTATAAACCAATGATCCTGAATGGTAAGGACATATGGCCTCGAATTCGATTCTCTGTGAAAGCACAACATTTTCTGTATTTGCTTAACATTATGAAGCAATTATGGAATTAGCTGAATTGAAAACTATATGACTGTGCGAAAAGAAACTCCAAAGTAGTCCGATAAGTATACACCATCTCGCTATATCTATACGTACATAATTGAACATCAAGAATTCTTCACAGAATAGTTTGATATGGCACTTTTTTTTTTTTTTTTTTGTCCTTTTCGTACTCTGAGTTGTCACTACCATTCAAATTTTGCACACTCTTTCAGATCAGATCTGCTACTTAACATTAAAAAATAAATAAATATAACGAATTAAACCATTATAACACAAACATTTATAGAATACCCAAAGATGTGTTAGTATAAAATCTTAATACCGAACATGCCATGGTTGATTATAGGTTAACCTCTGTTGGATGTCCATTGTACATTGTGTGACTACAACCACAATTAAATAATAATAATAATAATAATTTGTTGAATATATTCTGCTGAATATTTGGAAATGGTATAATACTGTAAATAACATTTTAATAGGTGATTGAAATAGACACAGTGGTGCATTTTGCTTGTAAACTGCTTGTAGGTCTACAATAAATGTATCATTGCTGTTTTACGATTTCTTGTTTGTTGGGATGTAGCTGTCACATTGGCTGAAGTTCATTCATCGAGAATTCACCAAGTATAAAGGTGCAGATCAGACAACTTTCTGTAGTTCAATGCACGTAGCTCCGGGCAGGTCCAGTTTTTTTTTTTTTTTTTTTTTTTCTAAGTTCGTGGATACTTTTGCTATTAGTCTTGTTGCCGAGAGTATTATTGATGATACGATTGTGTCTTCAGACATTTCCTATATTTCTTTTCCAGTTGTTTTGCGCATTTCCTTTTTTAGACCCGGCAGTAGCATCTCAAGAGTCTACTCATCCTCGTCATGTGGGCTATGTAAGAAATTCTTTAAAAAAAAAAAAAAAAAAAAAAAAAAAACATAATATAATTTTGTTTCTCTTTAAATAAAGATGTTCAGAGAAGACTTTTGTTTTAATTTGAAAAATGGTTGTACGCCCACCAAAACATATATATGAGTTGCCTACAGCAAAAGCAGAACAATAAGTTCGCCAGTTTAATAACGATTTCTATGGGATTTCTTCATACTTGTTTATATTGTTTTTATTATTATTATTATTTATTCATGAGTATTTTTTCTATATTTTTTTTATTATTTTACCAAGTCATAGTTACCATTTTACTGAAAGCTTCTGTTTCAATTTGACGGAAAGAGATCACGTAGTTGGTAACTATTAAAACGACGAAAGAGAATTGCCATCATATCGTGAATAAAATTCCAATAAATATGTACGCGTCTCTAGGAACTTATCATCACTCACTACTACCTACAAACGTTCTAAAAACTATATTGAAGAGACTTACTTCAATTTACAATTTGCAACTTCAACAAGATGCTGGCTTTGGAGGTAAGGAAATTACCACTTGTTCATTAGGACTGATAAAAATTAGACTGATCCTGTGGTTCAGATCCCACTTAAACTGTAGGTCCATATCTCAAATAGTCTCAGTGTGAAACGTGATTGTGAACTTCAAATTAACCAACAAATAATTAGACTGAAGCTTTGAAAAAAGAAAGGAAAGAAATGTATTGTTGTGTTCGTTTGTCCCCGAAATCATGCATTTTTTTTCTCACACGTATACGATTGAACTATCCCGCTTTTCTTCAGATTTCACACTTTTGTGATGTAGTCTCCTAGTACCTCTTGCATTTCCAATAATGTGTTATTGCCTGAGAAAGATTCCTACTGTGAAACCGAAACGTTTCCTAGCAAATTAATCAGTTTAATTGAGAGCCATTTTTTTTTTTTTAATTCCAATTCAGTCCTCGATAACTTATATGAAGTATGATCGATAGACTAAATATTGTAACCTAACATTATGGAATATGAATTAATAGAAACTATTAGAAATACAAATTAGTTGTAATAAAGTGATTGAAAGTGGTAGTGCTAATTTACAAAGAGTAGTGTCCTAATAATATATAAAATTGTAATATACGAGTGTTGCAGCTGAAGTTAGAGTATATTATAGCTTTTACTTTCGAGCGACGATAGTAGACAAGAAAGTATGTGTAAAAAAAAAAAAAAAAAAAAAAAAAAAGATATCAACAGACTTGACACGTTTCATGTATCCTGCATATCGAAAAAGTGATTTCTCGATGTATGTATGTCTGTCCGTCTGTTCGTCCATCCGTCCTGATGCAAATGTCTTCACTCACCTAGATACCGTTCCGTTCAGTGTATCCGTACCAAATTTTAAAACTAGTTTTTCTTATAAGATTATCTAGTGGCGTTTTTCGAATTGTCTTTCTACCTCCAAAGTTAAAAGTAGTTTACCGAAAGGTGAAAATGGAAAATTGCGATTTTCTCGAGAAGGGTTCAAACGATTTTGTTTAAATTTCATACATCAATATTTCATTAAGAATTCTATACCTTGCGGACGTGATTATTTCTCTGGAAAGAATTTAAAAGGAGTAGTTTACTCTTAAGTGTGAGTTTTTTTTTTTTTTTTTTAGAACGATTTTCTCAAAAATGTCTCAAGCGATTTTGTTCATATTTCATAAATAAATATGTTGTTAGTAACCTGACAGCATGACTTAATTCATTTCTTCTGAAAACATACAAAAGGGGCTGTTTACTCTTAGGGGTGATTTCCTTTTAGGACTTTTTCTTTTTTAATGACAGACGATTTTCTGCATATTTTATGAATTAATATGTATCATTAATAAACTATAAAGTTGCGTAAATTATTTTTTTGAGAACATATTTACAAGAAGTAGCTTACTTTTGAAGACAAGTTCTCTTCGGTCGAAAGTCCTTCGAAAACACCTATAATTTTGTTTGTTTTACTAATACATGTTTCAGCTATAACTGTACCATAGCGTGATTTATTTTAAGAAATCGGAGCGAGAAAGTTTACTAGGTGGCTCGTACCAGGGACGTACTCAGGGGGTGGGTCCTGGGGGTCCGGACTCTACCCCCCCGAAAGTTCGACTTTTCTGTAAATTTAGCCTAATTTTAGGAATTTTAATATAAAATACCCTCATATTGAGTTTGGGCCCTCTCGAAATAAATTCCTGCGTACGCTACTGGCTCGTACCTTTTATTTATTAAAAAAAATAAACCAAACATATTATATTTCTTTCGTCATTTGAGGGGAAAATGAATGTAGCAAAAGAGTGTTCTAAGTCAATGCTATGAAATAACTATGCAGACGTGTCATTTATGGACTTCTTACACCAGAGCTTGGAACAACAAAAGAAGAAAGGGAGTGCTATTGAAGTCTCATGTTTTCACTAGTTTTTAATTTCCAAAAGTAATCTGAGGTCTTGTATTTCGAAACCCCATTGAGAAACTATTATTGTATGTTATAACATGTTGAAGTTCATATGGTCTTTTTTGTTGTCAATTCTACACCCAATCTCTAGTAATATGGTGTCTAGTCTATAATGGATTGGTATGTATTATAGAGAAGCCAAGAGACACCTAAAGGGAAACGTCGGGTTTTCGAAGAGAAGTTTATCACAACATTATGCGATCTAAGAGATTGCATCTGTCATGAAGATAAATCTGTATTAATTGTGCTATTTTCTTGTGAAAATATCTTACTTCTGTAATGAATTATGATCATATGCATCGCACTGTACTCTTGCATCTTCTTCGTTTGCATCTCAGTTCTATGATCTCTTGTATTGCAAACTACGATGAGGCACCGCTTAAAAAAAAGGAACTTATATAAGGTGTACACATTGAAACACGATAATTTTAACTGATTGTAATACCGAATGTAATATTTAATATATTAGGAAGTTTTATTCAGCAATGTATATAAGTAGGTATGAAGTATGTGTAATCAATGCGTTTCTGTATGCCCCTTGAGTGGTACGGAGAATGTCTAGACAATACTCAATTTCTCTCCAGGTTACCTGCAGCATATGTGGCTTAACAATCTCAACAGCACCACAGACCTTCTCACGAAACTTTTGTTACATAGACCAAGTCCTTAACATACCTACACAGGAAGAAATCCAAAGCAGTAACGTCAGCGACCGGGGTGGCTTGTTAATTTGACCACTTCTTCTAATCCATTTCTGTGAGAATTCCTCATCCAAGACTTCCAAATGCCAGTGTAGAGGTGCTCCATCCTACTGAAAAAGCAGGTTTTGTGTCGGTTTTATCTGAGGTACACACAGTTTTTTTTTTTTTTTTTCTGAGGGAAATACTGTACATCGTTGAACTACAATAATGGATCAGAGTTCTACGTACCACGACACAATTTGCGTTTTTTCAGCATTGGCTGTCATTTTCAATTTTAACTAGCTGGAACGATAAAAAAAAATGAACGAATTCATGGCACTTCTTTCTTTTAATAATACCTACATCATAATTTACACAAATCCGGTGCATCCTTCCTTAGGCCTCCATTGGTCTCATCCTTCAAATTTTTGGTTTTACATAAGGACGTAACCTAAAATCACAAACCGCATGTCCTTCTAGTGTAGTGCCAATACTTAGCTTGATAAAATAGTCAATGCACGATGGGACCCAACGAATAATTATCTTATCATCTCCTATTGTAAATCTTTCAGTAGTTCATGATTTAACGTGGGAACCACAGTAAAGTATTTGTTAATAACCGGGACTTAAAATACTCGACCTTGCATTAGAAAACCAAGAACCATTGAGTTATACTATATGGGCATCAATACCGTATGCCGACACCATCTGTGCAAAATACTCATGTTCGTGTTGAATTACATATAACTTGTCGCAGCTTAATTAATTATCTATATGGCAATAATCAACTGCATTTAAGGATAACTGATAATATGATACCTAATTGCATATACGATCATTGCAAAGCTTTGTCTTCTTTCCGTCTTAATGTTTACGACTGTTCCATGGTTTCCTGTTATGGACTTGCTTCGTTATAAAAGTACGACCACGAAACGCATGTACGTAATTAAGGGTAATTTGTGCACAATGTACGTTAAATTACCAGATGCCAATAGCTTCTTTTTATGAATATACAAGTCACACCTTGCATATATGATGGTTATGTTTATTGGATAAAAAAATAAGAATAGCATGTGTGGAGCATATACTTATATACAGACACACACATACATAAATGCATATATATATGTATGAATTGTAGATATGTGCACACGTCAGCATTCATGCGATTTGTCATGCTACTTGACCGAGGACAAACCAATGGCTAATTTGTCACACAACGCGACAGAAATGGGTGCCATTTTCGTGATGGTGACATTGCATATATATATATTGTAGTTAGTATCTTTGAGGTGTCAGTGCACGACATATTCCTATATATTAGAATCACCTATTAAGTGAAAATATGATGTATGTCTTCCAATCATTCAGTTTCATCTTACGGTCTTTAGCTTTATTTTTTTTCTATGCTGTGTTCTTATTCTTTTATTTAATCTGCAATTTGTCGTAATGTATCTAAGTAACAAACAAACACAAGCTGTAAGGATACAATTTTTCAAAATCACCACAGGCCAGGTCAACAACCTGTTTCCTCAAGTCTAAGAGTTTAAGGATTTTTTTTTATTATTGTGTGTTTAGTTTGTTTTTCATTCGTGGCGAAAACTATTAAGGACAAGGAAAGTAGTCCAATGGTAATACACATTAGTCATAATCGGGAGATTTTGAGTTCAAACACCGTAGTTGATCACCCATTTTTCCTTGTAATATTGATTAAGCCGTTACAATGTGAAGAAATACACGTTTCATGTATTTACAATAATAGTCCGACATTGGCAAAGTATTATGGTCAAACACGGAATGTTAAAGAAAATAACATAAAATTTGTGAAATGAAAGTGCTACCTTGTGAGAACAACAAGCTTTAGTAATCACTGGTCACTCAGTTTCGAATATGTTGTGGTATGAAATCGTTGGGAAATTACAGGTGTCTTGCTTATCATATATTTAACTTTATTAAGATATTTTAGCTGAAGTCCATCTCATAGCGGTAATAAAAAATTATATGAAATAAAATTTTTTTGTAGATACGTATGCTTGACTTTATTTGTCATATTTTTTTAAACTTCAGTTTACTTCATTATCTTAAATCATTTAGTATTTCAAACATATACAATGTTAGCAATTAGTATGACCTGGATTTTACTTAATGTTAAAGATTCCTCTGTTTAGTAGAACGAACTCTGCGCAGTTTTGTTTTTAATTATCCAAATAATTCTTCAACTTAATGACCTAGTAATATATATATAAAGAGAGAGATACTGTAAGCAAATATTTATGGTAGGAGAACAGTCCGTTTGTATATAACGCTTATTCTTAATACTTAACAGTCAAGATAGTAGGTATCACTACCTGCGTTGCTTACCTAATGCCAACAGATGTCTTTAGTGTGCAGCAGTGATGCCAATTCGTGGAAAAATTCCCTTTTTGGGGATTTTTTGACATTAATTTCTCGGAAAGGAATAAGAGTAACTTTCGTCGAATCTGGCAATATATATGGGATTTTTTATCTACGCACTTCATCGACGCCAACGAAATTTTCAGTAGGTGGAAAGTATGCCACTGAGTTTTTAATAACCGTAAAATCAGCGTTAATTGTCAATTTTGTTACTAGAAACTACACGTTAGTGTGGATAGATTTACGTAGTAAGGCATAATTATAAAATAAGCACCAAAGAACATATATTATGCTCTGGCATGTAAAGAAAATAATTAACGGGAGAAATTAAAATGCCAAACGAGTAACAATGAATTTTCAAAACGTTTCACATGGAAAGACTGAGGAATGAATGTTTTCTTGTATCGTTACGTTCAGTAGAAGATGATGGCACACAGACGTGACGGAAATACTAAATTCTGTCAACAAAATATACTTGCTATCGCCAAAATTTTCAATTGTCTCTTTCAGTTAAGGAAATACGTGATAAACATATCATAGATTATTTGATAAACGCAAAATATCGAAGAAAGTGAGTAACATTCAGTAATTCAAATTTTTCACATTTAATAAGTTGTATAAAATTTGTAAATAGTAGTAGAGTGCGAGAAATTCAGGGAGTATTAAAATGGGAATTTCTGTCCCTCAATGTAGGGTTTTTGATGTTTTATGTTGATATCACTGGTGTGTAGGCAATTTGCACATTCAAAACTATTGTGACGATTTAATTGCAACTTGAAATCGTGTTTTTTTTCACGTTAATTATTTCACAATTATCTTTTATTCACAATTTTATTATATCACAATTTCACAACCTCTTGTATCCAGCGGGGCGAAGGTTTGGGTGCAACAACTACTGATAAAAAAAGGTTGTTACGCTACTTAAATAGTATTGTTGAGTTTCTCATTGCCTAGAAATACGACTTGAAATCAATTATAATGACAGAAATGTAGGTAACTACTCAACAATGAAATTCTTCTATTGGAAAGTTACGCAGAGAAATTGTAAACTTACGTAATGATTCCTGCACTATCTTCAAAGTGTGAAGTGGAAACGGGACAATTAAGGGGCATGCTATCTATCTTCCACGTCTTTTTCCCTCACAGACATGTAGAGAAAGATCAAATATATGCAATACAGTA
Source organism: Thermobia domestica (assembly GCF_964235325.1). Taxonomy (NCBI): domain Eukaryota; kingdom Metazoa; phylum Arthropoda; class Insecta; order Zygentoma; family Lepismatidae; genus Thermobia; species Thermobia domestica. The sequence continues at coordinate 275,186,995 of NC_137459.1, read as the reverse complement.
AGTGATCAAATTTTATATTGTACTGTTAGTCCAATATATGTGAGTATTATTTGCCGAGGACTAATAAACTGTTGCAGTTACTAGAGCAGCAGTAAACTTTACTTTATTTGGTTCGTTCTAACAAAACAAAGTTTATCGTCATTTGAAGTTATTCTCTGTCACCAAGAGTTGATTTTAAAAAATACCATTTCCCTTTTTCGTCATTGTTATTGTATGCTTTAAACTTATACGTTTATTTTTCATTATGTAAACATACAGCACTACATGTGGTCGCTTATAGCACTTCTTGATGTAACTGTATCAGTCCACTTCAGTCGTTTCTGTTTTCATTCTAAGCACTTGCGAGGGCATATCAAGAACCTCGAAACGGGCGGCTATCTCTAAAAGCCTCTCTCTCTGTCTCTCTCACACACACGCACGCACATACATTGCTGACACAGACACACCGCCTAAAGCGAGATGATGGTTGAACCTTCTTGTTGTATACGAGACTTTTCAACATAATTGTCGTTAATGACTTACTTAACTCTCTTCATACGAAATGTAACAGGAAATTTTCCTTAGCAAGATATGACAGTTTATTATTTTTTTTCTTTTCAAAATAGCGAAAAAAATATCAAAATCACAATTGGTTTCTGTAGTGGCATCGTATTTACAAAGTAGTGTGTTATGAAACAAAAATTATGTGTATTTTTGTGGTAATGGTTACTACTGAGAGATTTGTTGTCTGTTGAAACAATATGATGCCGTAATTGTCTGGAAGAAAAATTCCCAGCAACGGAGAAATTCCTTTCAGGAGTAATTTTAAAGATAACTTCAGTTCAGTCACAGTAAAAAGCATTTTCTTTATTCTGCATTTAAATGAGTATTCCAAAATAATACGCAAAGCGCCTTACATTTTGTGTTCTTAACATTTCAGCTTTGAAGTCCGTATGGGAATATTGTATGACGTAGCATTATTTTTTGAACATTTTTTAAAAAAAGATTTTCTTTCAGTGAAAGTGTCATAATTAAGAATATGTATGTTTGCATGAAAATACATTTTTAATACAGTTGTATGTAACTCTCAAATTCACATATATTTTCTATTGCTTGCGTTAGTAATTAGCCTGTGTTATACAAAACAAATTAGTACTGTAGGAAACAAACTAATGCTTGTTAATCCATTAGAATCAGTTCACAATCATATTTTTTAAAACTTCCTTTTTTATCACCTTTTTCTAATTTTCAAATTCGTTTCCAATCATTTTCCCTGCCTATCTAATTGGTAAATAAAACGATTATACAATTCGTTTCTTGTTAATTATTTTAGCGGACTTGCTACGATGGTAAATTTAAATGCAGTGTGAAATTCAACTGTATGTGCCATTCTCAAACAACGTTCACTAAATTTCATTGTAAATTATATATGAGGGTTATTCTTAATCTATCCGTCCTCACTCCTGCAAACGTTGTGCAATTGCTTGAATTTTCCTTCTATTTGGAGATCCTATTGCAAATGAAGTCCTTTTGTGATCTTGAGGATGTACAATAGCACATTCAAAATAGCAGCGTACGTTGGTTTACTTTTGATCGGTACTCAAAACACCAGCTCTTTTTTTTTTTCATTAAATGAATAGTCTTTGGATAAAACTTCTCAAACAATGCTAACTTTGAAACGCGGCTGGTCTCTTTTTGCCCCCAAATGTGTTTTCTTAAACATACTTCGTTCACTCAAAAGGGTCATGTTGCTGCATTATAACCATTGTATTTTGTCTCGGTGACCAAGACTTGGAAGAGAATATTGATTAATTTCCATTTCAAGACATCAACAGACGTTAAAGGTTAAATTTGTAATTATATGTTTAACCGAAAGCTTCGTTGTTTGGAGGAAAGAAATGAATGGGACAAATTCATATTAAATCGGCATTTACCTGATGGTAGGGAAAAAATCATTGGCCAAAACACTCGAACTGAATATTCACATAACATTTTGGATAATGTGCTGTACGTTCACCCTAACTAGTCATGTCTTGTTCATGAAAAAAAAAAAAAAATGTCTATGTGAATTTGAGAACACTGATAATTCCTATACAGCTTTCAGACGAGTAAATAAAGTACATAGTTGATTTTAATGAGTGCTTTTTTCCCTTTTATTATTATTATTATTATTATTATTATTATTATTATTATTATTATTATTATTATTATTATTATTATTATTATTATTATTTAGTTCCTACTTTACATAGAACTTCAGAATTCAGTTTTGATCTATATTTCTTTATCTGTAATGGAAGTCCCTTGTCATAAATACATGACAAACAGTGTATCAGAAATTACCAAACGACACCCTTCTGAAAGCGAAAACTGGAATTACGCTCACAAAATACATCATTGCGCTTGGCTATTAAGAAGCTTTTTGATTATCTAGTTTTCTTCAATATTGTAAAATTATTTTTGTTAATTTGTTGATATTTAGCATTCCTTTTCACCATTGAGGCTGTATGAGATGTGGACCTATAGTTTAAGGTGGAATCCGTACAACCATAATAGTTCAATGTTATCACACCCTGAATCGATCCCAGGACCTCCTGCACTAAAGGCGCGTATGCTAGTCACTGGGCCAGCAAAGAGGTTATAATTAATGTTATACACACAGTACAATATGTATCAAGGGAAATTAAATTCATAAATATGCATCAAGGGATTGATGATTTTGAGTTTAACGTCCCGTTCAGCAGCGAGGCTATATGAGACGTGGACCTACTGATTAACGTGGAATCCGAACCACATGAGCTCCCGCCCGGAATCTAGCCCTGGTCTCCCACGCCAAAGGCGCGTACGCTAACCGCTTAGCCATAAAGAAGCTCTATCCATCAAGGGAAACTTAGTTCATAAATATGAATCATAAAAATTGTTCAGGTTATAATATGCTCATAGTGCACATTAATGTTTGAAAAGGTACTCATTAATATAAACACATAAAGCGCATTTGTTTTATATATCCTATCTGCATATAATTTTACATGTTTCATATTTTTATTACTCCATCATGTAATTTTTCTTGCTAAGTCGGTTGTTTCTTGGAATACTACCATTTAGTTGTAACCACTGCATACTTGAAACAGATGTAAAGGATCTTCATAGCAGGACAAAATGTAATTCCAGTTAAAGAATTATTTGGTTAATTATTATCAACAAGAATATGTAATTGGATGAAATTTATCCTACACCAACTAAATAATAAGCACAGTTATAGTTAGTAGGCTGTAGTCCCATGTGGCGAATAGTTACGAGTCGAATTAAAATATCCACTTAAAAAAAAAAAAACATTAGTGGGAGAAGCGTGTGATTGCTCTTCCAACGGATGCATTTGGAGATAAGATATGCTATACATTTCACTCAACATGTACTGAAAGGTAAATAATAGCGTCGATACGTTAATATCAGAAGGTGAAGATAACTGAATAATATTTCAGTGGGATGAGGTAAGAGATCATGGCGATCGATGGAAGCTTCCTACGAAAGAGTGATCAATTACCTAATCCAGACGAGATGAGGATGAGATGGAAGCTGATGACAATGTTTAGCTGGGAACCATAAAATTAAATTTTGGTGCTGGAGATGAGCTATTGCCAAAACGAGAGAGATTGATTGTGGAAAACGTTTCCTATGTCATTATACAGAACTTTAAGAAAAATTGCTTTTGCTACGTATGAGAGACTAAATTAATTAGAGAAGATGGAAATTAAAACCAAGGTGAACGCGCAGAGAAATTTCTGTGAGAACAACATGCTTGCAAACGGCAAAAGAATTGCACTTTTTCATTTTTATTTACATGACTTAACTGATTAGAGCTTAAGGCGCTAGTATTTTTGTGTTATTTATAGTAAATGCACAAACTGGTTGTACATTTTTCTAATTGCGTTTTCATACCATAAAATTAAACTGAAAGTAAAAGTTGATTATAAGTTTCAATGAATTTCAGCTAAAAATTCTCCCATCGTATTTCTTGATAGCACTTTGTTTACTTTCCCTTCTTTTTTATGTTGCTCATTTGAAAGAAATCCACTAAATATGTCTTTTCAGTTATTTAAAATATATGTAGATTAGTTATCTCCCACCAAAGTATTAGTGATGTGTACAATAATAATACGGAAACTTCACTCCCAAGTTTCCACACTCCGTTAGTTGCAAATATGATATTCTACCGATTTTGTGAATAAAGTGATTTCTTGCATATGTCTAAAAATAGATGTTTCTTAACCTTGACATATGCCCAGAATAAAAGTCTCCCTTACCCGGTAACAGAATGCTTCAAGAGGCTTAAAATATTTTAGAACATAGTATTGTCAATTTTCCTAAGTTAGGAAAGGCATGTGTTTCGCAATAGAGTTGGAGATGTAAGGCCTAGAATCTGACGGGTAAAATACCATTATACGCGTATATTGTATTTGAAGTTATTAGTCATTTGTAAGATTGAAAATACAGATAAGTAACCGGAAGTTTAATAGCAAATTAAAATAGCATTGTTAGAATGAAGTAAAGCATAAAATAAATGTATCAACTCTACAGCAAAAATTCACACAATTCGAAAATTTTCTGGACCTCTCTACGGCGTTGATGCATAGTGTGGTATGATGATCACATGATTATGCGTTTTCCATTGCCGTCTTATGGGATCCACTTATCTCAAATATGTGGATATCGACCTTCTATAACTGTTGGAGCAAATTTTCTTAGGTACAAGAATTGTTATATTCTTTCAACCTTACGGAACACGATCTCCCGTTGGTCTGGTGGCCAGCTCGCGTGCCTTTGGTGCATAGAGTTCCAGCTTCTATTCCCGGTGGGATCACCTTGAAATTGTAACGCAACATGGTAGTTTGAATTCCTCCTGAAGTCGAATCCTGTAGATAGCCTCGGTGTTGAAAAATGACATGAAGACTACAAACAATATAATTGTGTAGTCGCAAACAGAAGTATATGCTCAGTCAATTATTGCAAGTCTTGACGCAGAAAGAATGTAATTGTTATAAGTTACCGATAAAGGTACTCAGATTGTGCCGTACATTCCGAAATTATTGCCAGAAAGATATGAATAGGACTTGGGTGTTCATTTTGCTGGTTACCCTACGTACAAGATCAAACTATTATTTTTAAATCGATACTACATATATTGTCAATTTATGTTGCGGCTTACACTGTATGTGGATTTACTCTCTACCACTGTGTATATACAATTTTACATTTTTGAAACAGGGGCGTCATTTCAGACTTCGCTTGGGGGGGGGGGGCAAGAGCACCACCGACATAAGGCTTTCACATTTTGTACTAGTATATTAGTAGGCGATCGATTAAAGTATATGTATTCCTCCTACTCTTGGGGGGGGGGGACAATTGCCCCCTCCTGCCCTCCCTAAATGACGCCCCTGTTTTGAAACTCTTTCAATCTGGTAGAGAGTAACGCAGATAAACGATGGTTAAAATTACCGGAAATATATTCAATTGAAGCACCTGAAAGAAAACCTACGTAAACCGTGACAATCCACAATAAAATCAAAGTGATGACTTGGAATCGAACTTCTCCATCAGACCAGATATAAGCTTTCTAGCACTAACCCACCACAATTGCAAGATCAACATTTGAGATTTAGCGAAAGTAATTCGCTGCTTAATGTCGTGGATTCTAATGCACTAAAAAATGACTGACTCGTTTCACGAGACTGAACCTACCAAGAAGTGTGCTGTTTTCTATTTACCAGAATGTTACTTTCCGATAGGCTATGATAATACTGTAATAGATATAATACTTCTTTGATACTTCTGAAGTTGGTCAATGTTCAGCATAACATAGCGTAATAATACAGGAATACTGAAAAAGTGCAAGTGTAAAATATTGAGTAACAGATTTTGGTACTTTGTAATGTAAGTTTATTTTCTTTTTATTATTATTTTACCTGATTTTTGGCTTGGATATGGATTTGGAAATAAGATACTTTCTTCTTTGCTTTCTCCTTCTTTACGTTACCTTATTACAACTTATAAAACTTCAATTAACTGCAAATCCAACATGCAGAAGTGAAAGTGATTTTATGGGGAATCGAATCACAGGAAAATTATGGAACCGTTTAAATGAATCTATGGCAATAATTATCACGTACTTTCACCTGATTTTTATCATGTTACTTTGATTAAAATACGTATTGTAAAAGGTTAGAAAGGTCAAACTTTATGCGAAAAACTGAGTGTCTCATGAGCCCGTCTTCAGAGTATGAAACTCGGTATATAAACTCTTATTTACAATAAACGGACACGTGTTCCAGCATTTATTAAAGGGCTCGTTTAAGAAAGAACGAGAAGTATTGTCTACATTTTTCGATATTTGACATCGACGTTGTTTGTTGTCTGTGATTACATAATGTAAAAAGCATCTGAACAGTTTGAAATAAATTTTAGAATACAATCAATGCCTTCCTTACGTTAGGTTGTCATCTGTCGCTTTGCTTAAAGGTAGGGTTGCCGTATTTTAAAATTAGAAAAGCGGAAGCCTTCGGACCATGTCTTTTTTAGTGATTTCTTTGTTAAGTTGCACTTCCAATGTAATTTTCTAACGAAACTAAACTAAAGCAAATTTAAATGTTGCCTTTAATGTTTGATTAAGTTTAACAAATGTGAGTCTCGAATTGTAAAGTAAGTAAGTAAGTATTACAGTAAGATATCTGTAAGGCAAGCCCCCCCCCCCCGAAAAAAAAGCAAGTGATAAATGCAAAATATTGTTCATACGGTTTTCTCTCTAAGAAACACAAAATAATTTCTAAATTTTTATCATAAGAAAGGTAAAATATATTTAGGAGTCTTGATCCATCTCTTATAAAATTTCTAATCATTTTCTAAAAATTGCTACTTGAAATCGTACTAACATACAAAATTACCACGGTTTCACAATATATGAAATGCAGCATAAACATTTCAAAAGAAAAAATATTAATGATGAATCTAATCTAAACAAAGTACTAAGGATATCGCTATTAAATTTGCAATCATTTTTGAATATAAAAAGATTAGGTGAACACATAGACAAAGTAAAACATATACTTGTTCAGCCTGAGCTTGAGTCCAAATTTAACTCAATCACGATTGAGATTGACACAGTGTAGCGGTTTACGTTGAATATAACAACACTTTATCAACAAAGTCGTTTTAGATTTTTCTCCAATCCAAAAAAGCGGGTGGATTTTCATGATTAAGAGATGATTAAGCGGGGGACGAATATAGAACCTGAAAATCAGGTGGTACCCGCTAAAATCGGGTAATATGGCAACCCTACTTAAAGGGAATATTTCAAAAGAGATAAGGGAATTCAAAATGTTCGCCAATATAGAGTAATAGGTTTTTATCATTTCATTTTCATTAAAATGCATAGCCTAAAGGAGAAGAGAATATAAATATTTTTTTTTTTCATAAACCAATTCTACCTATGCAAAGAATGAGTATTTCAGGTAGTGTAGAATAACTAACTGTAAGGAGATCATTACATATACAGATTCCAAATGATTCCTGGCCTTGATATTTACGTCTCCATTAACCCTTATCCGGGCAACCGGGGCCTCCCAGGCCCAGTAGCTTCATTTTTCTAAAATTTCTCAATAACCATACATATTTCGAAGACATAAAATACTGAATTCTTCTATCTTTCGTCGAAGTTAAAATCATGAACATATCGAGTTGGTAAAGATATTTTTTTTTTAAATTTGAAAATCTTTTCCTGACGTAACCGGGCAACCGGGGCCTAGGAGGCCCCGTATAACTTTAGTGAAATTCCTGTCAAATATTAGATCAAATTGTCACATAATTATATATTGAACACGTGACTATTGTAACCTTTAGTCGGAACAGTATGCGGCAACAGACATTGAATTTTGAGTGTTCTACACTTAAAATATATACTGGGCCTGACAGGCCCCGGTTGTCCGTTTACGTTACAAAAATGTCTGGACCGGATTTGCTATTCTGCTTGGCTTACAAAAGCGTGACACGAAGTTTCGCTAGTTGACAAAAATATATACCGGTACATTCTAGACTAGTCTAAACAGTAAGTGACAATAGGCATTGATTTTGTGTATTCTGCACTTAAAATATATACTGGGCCTCACAGGCCCCGGTTGCCCGTTTACGTTACAAAAATGTCTTGCCCGGATAAGGGTTAAACATCTCAATCAATCAAATATGACTCTAACAGATATACAAACAGCTGTGTTGGGTAACCTTGTTGAAAAGAAGATATTGTTTATGAATATTGTATTTATCAAAATATTTAAAAGAAAAAAAACTCTTCATTGCTTGAATATATATTGCTAGAAAGAAGTAAATAAGAAACTAATTTAAAATATATATATATAACAAACAACATATATCAAACAACATAAGCGCAGCTACTGTAATATGAATCGAGTTTCTGAGAGCCCAACTCGGTCCCATTGAATGTTTTAAGTTTTTTTTTTTCTTGTCCTGTATTACTAAAACCACTCTGATTGAGGTATGTTGTTCATTTCTTAAATCGATTTCTCGACAGATCTTGCTTCATTTCTAGCCTTCGAAAATAAAGTAAAGGCAGATAACGAAGAATTAGTTCGTACACATGAATGGATACGCTAATATCTTTTTCTCTATTTGTTGCCTTTGTACTACATTCAGGGCAGTACTTGATATTTCTTAGTTTAACTTCCCATGTTACGTAGGTGATGGTGATTATGACGTTGGTGATATTCATGGAATGAACAAGGTGGGAGAAGACAAGAGAACCCATAGAAAACTCACGCACACGGTGTTTGTCCATCACAAAGCCCATTTGACCGAAGCTGGGATCGAACCCGAAACTCTGTGTACCAGAGGTGAGCCTTCTACCACTGAACCACCGCGACCTCACTCACTTATGTTTATGTAACATATTCCACCGCTAAGAAATCGTTATGTGTAACATTTTGGGGAAAAGAAAACTATCTTTTCTCCATTGCTACTACATCTCTGGCAGTAAAATCTGCTCTGCAGATTTGATCTGAAGGTCTTTTTATAGGACCCGTATAATTCTCCTTAACGAAATGTTAAGTAAGATGACTCATTTAATTTTCGTTGGCTAGCAGCGGGAAAATGGTTCCAGTTATGAAAGTTGATATTTTTAGAGTACAAACCACGATTCTTGCAAGTAGTTCACGGTAGTTTTCGGAGTTTGTTCCAGCTCGTGTTACCTTGTATTTATCCCTGACCACAGTTGCGTGTCTGAAACGAAAGAAAAGAACCAAACAAGGGTGGAACATATGTACAAGAGAAACAAAATTCCCAAGCCTCCCTTCAGAATCTTTTAAAAACCGTACGGGTTTTATTCATCGACAATTCGTAGACTGTGCTGAAAGTGAAATGAAGTGTTGAGAGGAGGGGAAGAAGAACTCTTTTGTTGATTCTTGTGTTCAAGAAGCTAAGAATGAGATGGTTGTTCCCTTTCATTTCCAGAAAAATCGCAGTCATTCTTCCATGAACAACACCAAATGCCAACAGCTGTCTGTCTGTCAAGGGAAGAAATTGCTGATACATGGGTGTGCATATTTTCCTTTAATAATAAATAAAATTAATTTATATTGTTCAAACACTCTTTGAGGCTGAGCGTCACTTACAACTGAGAAGGTCACGCGTATAATAGACATCACATAGCATCCAGCATGGTTCTACTTCACCGGGAAAATATTAATTAGATTTGCTAAGTCATGAAGAAAAAATAATTGGCTTAATTTGCTAGATAGATTTACTCCCATATTGGGATTGTGGCAATTAAGAGTCAAAAAATACCTTGGCTATATATGTTCACTATTATCTGTATAATTGTAATCGTAAGAGAGTTTGTGTGTATACAATTAATCTGTGATTTCATGATTTTCCATTGTTTCCATGTTTCGTTTCTCAGATGCAGCAGCTCAGCACGGCTGATTTGAATGAAACAGGATTATACCAACAAATTATTATTATTAATATTACCTTACCTACCATACAGCTCTACAGCCCTGGGTGGGCTTTGGCTTCATTCACCAGGCGCCTCCATTCTTCTCTGTTCTTTGCTTTTCCTTTCCAGTTCTTAACTTTCAATATTCTCATATCCTTGTTTACATCCTCGTACCATCTTTGCTTTGGTCTACCTCTTCTTCTCGTGGAAAATATCTTTAAATGTAATATCTTCTTTGCTAGTCGTCCTTCTTCCATTCTTTCTACGTGTACCGTCCAGCGCAGCCGTTGCGCTTTTATAAACCGTACAATATATTCTCCTCTTAAGATGTATTCTATTTCTTTGTTGGTTCTGCTTCTCCATTCGTTATTTTCTCTGATTGGCCCGAAAATCTTTCTAACTATTTTCCTTTCGAATATTCGTAGTTTTTCTTCGTTTTCTTTAGATAACGTCCATACCTCTGCGCTGTAAGTGATTATCGGTCTAATTGTCGTTTTGTAAATATTCATCTTGGTTGTCTGCCAATACTTTTGTTTTTGAGTATATGTGCATTAGCATAATACTCCTTGTTTCCTGCTAGAATTCTTTCTTTGATTGTAGTTGCCATGTTATTGCTGTTATCTATTGTCATTCCTAAATATCTAAATCTGTTTACTTCTTCAAATGCTTTATTTCCTATTACAAACCTTCCCTTTTTTCTCTTATTTTTATCTGATGTTATGTGCATGTATTTTGTTTTTTCAATGTTTACTTGCAGCCCTAGTGGATTCGTAAGTTCCTCTAGTCCGTTGTATATCTTCCTGAGTTCGTATTCCGTTCTCGTCAAGATGGCGATGTCATCTGCATAGGCGCATATTTGGCTGGTTTTATTGATAATTTTGCCCCTTTTATCTATTTGTTGTATTGCAATATGGAAGGCTATTATGAATAAAGTTGTACACAGCCCGTCTCCCTGTTTTACTCCCTTTTTGTACTCGAATTCTTCTCCTACTCTGTGTCCTACTTTTACTTTAGGTGTAGTTTGTTCCAGGATTATTTTAACTAAGTTGCTCAGTTTTGGGGGGATCTTGCAGTTTTCTAGTCCCCGTAGTGGACCATTTCTATCTATACTGTCGAATGCTTGTTTGTACTGTAGTCTATGAACAGAATGTTCATAGCTCTTTTCTATTACCTGTTTCATCACAAATAGCTGATCTGTTGTTCCTCTGTTTATTCTAAATCCACTCTGGTACTCTCCGATTATTCCTTCTATAAGTCTCTTTATTCTGTTATTAAGTATGCTTGTGAATATTTTATAGACTGGGTTCAGTAGCACTATTCCTCTGTAATTTAAGCAATCTGTTTTGTCTCCTTTCTTGTGTATTGGATGCAGTATCCCCACTTTCCAGTCTGATGGTATTGTTTCTTCTTCCCAGATACGTCTGATCATGTTGCCTATTTCCTTCATCTCTGTGCCTGCATATTTTATTAGCTCCGCTGTTATATTGTCTTCTCCTGGGGCTTTGTTTTTTTTATGTTTTCTGATAGCATTCTCTACTTCTTCATCGCTTGGTATTTCTATTTGTTGATGCTCAACTATATTTCCTCTCTCCATTACGTCCAATTGTAGTATTTCTCTTTCTTCTGTTTATGATGTTGTATTTAGCTGCTTTTTAAAGTATCCCGTCCATCTTTGTATGATACCCTGTTCATCGGATACTATGTTTCCTTTTTCGTCTTTACATCCAATCGGTTGTGCCTGGAATCCTTTATTCATGTTTTTGACACCTATGCATGATTTACTTGTTTCGTTTCTTCCACTCATCTCTTCAATTTCTTCTATTCGTCGTTTTGCCATGTCTCGTATCTTCTTTCTACATATTTTTGTTTGCCTGTCTTTTCATCTCTTTGTATGCTTCTATGCTTGCTCTCGTTGATCTTTGTATCATTTTCTTTCTTGCTTCGTTTTTCTTTCCGATTGCCTCTTGACATTCCTCGTCGAACCACTGTTTTTATTTTCTCCGTCGTCCTACCGTTTCTTCTGCTGTTTCTGTTATTATTTCTTGGATTTTGTTTCATTGTCCTAGCATTGTAGGTATTCTTTCTTCTCTTGATTTATGATCCAATTTTATCCTTATCCTGCGTTTATATTCCTCTTTCTTTTCCTTGTTCTTTTACTTGGTCTGTGTCCCATTTTGTTTTCGTGTTTTCCTCATATACCAATTTCCTACTGATCTTCTCTCTAAGTTTAGCTTTGACCAGATAATGATCTGTGCCGCAGTTGTATCCTCTGTAGCTTCTTGTGTCCATTATAGATGAGGATTGTTTATTGTTAATGAGAATATGGTCTATCTGATTGACCGTCGTGCCATCCGGTGACACCCACATTCCTAGATGTACTCTCTTGTGAGGGAAGCATGTACTTTTAATTGTGAGATTGTGCTCTATTGCAAACTTAATGAATAGGTTGCCATTGCCGTTACTTTCTTCGTGCAGTGAATGTTTTCCTGTAACTTTGATTCGTGCATAATTTCTTCCTACTTTTGCATTGAAATCTACGATTACTATTAATGTCGTATCTGGGAATCCTGTTATACGTCTCTTCTAGTTTCTCGTAGAAGTCTTCCTTTACTGCCATGTCTTTGTCTTCAGTTGGGGCATGTGCTGTTACGATGGTGATATTTCTGAATCTTCCTTTCATCCTTAGTTTACTTATTTTCTTGTTTATGGGTGTAAATTGCAGTACGTTATTTCTGACATGCTTAGCTATCACAGAGCCTGTACCAAACTGACCGGTTTCTCCTTGTGTTCCGCTGTAGTAGATAGTGTAATTTTCGTTATTAATTTTTCCCGTGTCTGCCCATCTTATCTCTTGGAGTGCTATAACATCTATGTCCTTCATGACTGTTTATCGTGTTATTTCTTCTGCTTTGCCTGCTATTAACATTGATTGGACGTTCCACGTCACTCGACTCAGATCCTTCTGCCGTTTCCTAGTCCTATCCATTGAATCCTTCCCATTTTTCCGAGGCTCTGGTTTCTGTTTTTGAACGAATTATATTTTTCTGTGATTGGCCCTATGCACAACTCCCAACTGTCAGGGTTCTCTTCCCCTAGCCTTTGTGGATCTCTCCACTAACTGCAAGGCAGCAGTGCTGGTTTTGGTCCACCCCGAAAATTTCCGGTACCCACCATATCTGGTGGGATTTCTCCTATCCGACACCTGGGGAAGTACCTGGTGGAAGTCCAGCAATTCCACCAGGATTATTATTATTATTGTTATTATTATTATTATTATTATTATTATTATTATTATTATTATTATTATTATTATTATTATTATTATTATTATTATATACTTAAGTATATATTCCAAATTATATACTTAAAGCATGTTCGAAAGAAATAGCTCCAGTCTTGTCAAAAATATACAATACCTCATTAAGAACAGGGTCATTTCCATCTCAATGGAAACTTGTACATGTGGTACCGGTTTACAAGAATAATGACAAGTTAAATCCGAACAACTACAGGCCGATAACCTTATTGAACATATTTTCTAAAATTCTTGAAACCATCATTCACAAACACTTGTTTTTTAATGTAAAAAATATATTGCAAAAATCACAGCATGGCTTTTATAAAGGGAAATCAGTTATAACCAATCTCTGTGAAATAACGGATTTTATCTACTATGCAATGAAAAGTAGATCACAAACTGATGTCATATACATTGATATGAGTAAAGCTTTTGATTCTGTTGACCATAGATTACTATTAAAAAAACTGTCATATACAGGTGTAACACCCTTGTACCTAAAATTTTTTGAAAGCTATTTGACTGGTAGAACATACCAAATTAAAATAGGAAATGTCATGTCAGATTCAGCCAGCATTAGTAACGGTGTTCCTCAAGGTTCTCCTCTGGGCCCATTACTTTTCTCTATTTTTATTAATGACTTACCAACAGTCTTAAATCATTCAAATGTTTTACATTATGCTGATGACATTAAGCTTTTTAGTGTAGTAAATAATATTGAGGACAACGATAGGCTACAAGATGACTTAAACAGAATCATTATGTGGTGCAAGGATAACGGTATGAATATCAATTGTCTGAAAACTAAGTGCATGACCTACAGTAACAAATCGCAATACTATGTAAGTCAATACGAAATACAAGGTACTGTAATACAGAAAGTAGACATAATAAAGGATTTAGGTGTAACATTTGACAGGTCACTACGCTTTGGTGATCATATACAAAATGTATGTAATGAAGCAAGAAAAATAATCGGTTACCTGTTTAATCAATGGCCTGCTTTCTGTCAATCAAATACATATGTACTCTTATATAAATTACTGGTAAGGTCGAAACTAGAATATGCATCAGTGACTTGGAACAGCCTAACAAAAACTCTCGTAAACAAACTCGAGATGGTGCAAAAATGTTTTCTTAGAATACTTTGTTTTAAGTTAGGACTTGACTATTATTCTAGCACGTATGAATATTGGATAACGTATTTTAATTTGGAACGACTGGCTGACAGGAGAAAATTGATTGAATCTGTATTTGTAGAAAAGTTACTTGACAACCAATATACCTCAGACTATATTTTTAAAAATGTTGATTTTAAAGTTCCAACATATGGTACAAGGGCAAAAATTTTATTGCAACCGCATAATAGAAAACATATTTTAATCTGTAGGATTTTAGAAAGCTATAATGAATGCATATCTTAAAATATGACTTTATTTTAGAATTTTAAATATAACTTAGTAGTTTTTATTTTTATTTTTATTTTTTTTTACTTTTAATTTTTGACACTTCTTTGTTTTAATGATTGACGTACACTACACTGTCAATGTTTTTATTATTAATAATTTATGATGTAGATGTAAACATAATTTTATTACTAGTACTATATATTCATTGCTAAAACAATGTAGAATAAGACAAAGTGCTGTATTTTTGCTGTATTTTAGCTGTTCTCAGCACGTAAAATAAAGTTTATTATTATTATTATTATTATTATTATTATTATTATTGTAATTTAGATTGTCCACTAGTTGAGATAAGACAAATATATGTTTGTTGGATTATGTTTTGTTGCTATTAGTGATCAATGTTTATTATATCTTTGGAACGGAATGATATATGTTTTATACTGTATAAATTTTCACCATTTTTTAAAATGCAAAATTTTTCGAAATATATTTTAATTTAATTAGAATGTCTTTTAAAAGCCGAAACTAGCTAGAGTAATTAATGTTAGACGTGTTACATTGAAAAACAAATATATCGATAATGTACTGAGTTACTGAAACTTGAAGGATAGGGGCATGATGAAAAATTCTCGAGAACAAGCTTTTCTTCCTTAATCAGGCTAAGAAAAGCAACTTTTTAGTCTATTAAAACATCAGATTCAAGAAAAGTTTATCACACTTTATGCGTCCCACTCATGTGGGTTAATAATGAGTCGATTCAAATCAAATTGAAATTTATAGTTCCGCATGGCTGCAAATGATGCATCTATCTTAAAGTATGTTTGCTGATATGAGATTGAAATCCCACCAACGTCCACATCTGACGCACTTGAACAAATATTTTCTCAGTGGCTGCAAAGGACACTGTATCATTCGAGTTGTACTTCCAAATTTTATTATCCTTTTCGACAACAGGTCTGGTAGGTACATTGTTAACATAACATGCAACATAAGAGAAGGCAGAAAGATTTCGAAATGTTTCTTCATTTATGAGTTGTGCCGATCTACCTGGAATTTCCAGGTATATCTAGCTCACTTTGTCACTCGTGTTAGTTGTATTACCTATGTTGTTATTATTTAGTGAGTTCTGTCTACTGTTACAAACTTGACAAGTGTTCATAATATCTTTGGAATGGGTTAAGATATCAAATTGGTGTAAATAACATTGCTTTATTTACATGTATTGAACACCATCTATGTGATTAAATGTGATACTTATCTATCCACTTTTTCGAAGTAAAACTTTTGAAGAAAGTTTTTTTTTTAATATCTTATAACTTTGTTCTTTCATGTTAAAAATAGGTCATATCATGGTCATACTGTTCGATACTACGGTATTTTCGATGCACATTGATACTTGCGTCTCTCCTTTGATATTACTGTTGTAAGGCCTTCCAAATTTGGGATATTTAAGGAGGTTTATGTCACTATAGCGTCCTTAGTTTCTAACACAGAACAATAAATGTGGTATTGTAAGTTTTCAGTTAACGTGCTGACGTAGTGACATTTAACTTTATGGGTTAATCGGGTGGTACGTTTTTGCATGCTGATCATTTCGTTTAGTTCAAGAGTTACAATATCCTTTCAAGATTAATGGTCCACCCTGTATATACATTAATGAATAAATTGGAGTTTAGCGTCCCATTTAGCAGTGAAGTTGTATGAGACGTGTACCTACCGCTTACCATGAAATCCAAACTACATAAGCTCCTGCCAGCAATCAGACCCGTCCACCCTGTGCACCAGTAGCGTAGCCAGGATGTGTGTTTGGGGGGGGGGCAAGTGCTGTTATAGGCACATATAGAAAAATTACAAACAAAAAAAATATATAAACATAAAAAATATAAAAAAAATACAAACATCAAAGTACCAAAGTACATTGTCCGACCTCTTTTGGGGGGGCCTCCGAGCCCCCTCTTCTCTACGCCACTGCTGTGCACTATATATAGGTTATACTTAAAATACATAAATTCATTCATTTTACATGGTAACCTGTAGACATTTCATGTGTATTAATTTGTTTTCCTTCTTTTTCAGGTGAGTATCGAGCAGTTCCAATGGGATAGTGTCTGCATTGACAAAAGGGTAAATTACAAAATATTTATTATCTAATATGATTGAAGTGAGTCCATTCCGTAAAGTCTGAAAACGGTGATGGAAAGATGCATTACCATAAACATAGCATATATGTTCTATATTATTATCTGACCCTCCTCTCTGCTCAGAGATGACCTATGTCGGTTATCAGCTGTTAAGTGGACTTGCGAAGTTGTAACGACGGGATTACCGTAATACATAAGCTATCATTCCATATTCTTGAATTGGTAATGCCATTTTTAAGGTAGAAACTATATCTACCTCTACAAGTGATAGAAATTCATTTAAGCAAATGGTTTAGAGAGAGGGGAAAATAAGCAAAAGAATAATGTTTGGCAGCTACGGGCTTTTAATAATTAACTTCCCATACTTTTGAAATCAGGAGAGAGGAGATAAGATTCATGTTAAGTGCATTTAAAGTCTTAAATTATTTTATGTAAAAATGAAAAGGAGGGGCATTAACAGGCATACGTATTTACCAATAACACACTTTAGAAACTACGAAGGTTGTAGTTTTTTTTTTTGTGTGTGTGTGTGTGTGTGTGCAGAATGCCGGAAATGTGGAATGTTTTTGTTCTTTCCGATTTCAGTCCTAACGAGAACCTTATCTGTGTTTTCCATTACTACAAGCACTTACTAGTTGAAAACCAGTAATTTCTAAACTTGAAAATAAGATATAGTAACGAAAGAGACATGCCTTAGGCATAGCACTTTCCAACAAGTTACATATTCAACAGAACGAATATAGTTTGAAAACATCAACAAATGTGTTTTCAATTATTTCAGTGATGTCTTGTGCCTTAGTGTATCACGCTTGTCAAGCAGTGTCTGGGCATTCGTTTACGCTACTCGTTTCATACTTTAAAATTTGATGGAGAAAGAGAAAGTACAAAGGTAGAGCAAATTTATTTAGTTCATTCTGGTAATTTGTATATCCTTGTAAGAATATTGTAATGTAGGTTGCTGGCAACAAAGAAGGAAATACAATAAGTTATAAATACCACTAGTAGCAGAGATTGAATGTGAACACTAGAGGGGCAAACAAGAAAAAAAAAATCATTAGCAAGAAGTAGTGTGATTAGGTAATGATGTGGGAGCAAAACGAGGCAAAAAAGTGGGACAATTCCTCCATTCTCCCCCTAAGCACCACCACTGCGCATCACACATATAGAACACTTATGATACCATTTGATACTTTTTATCAAATACTCGCCGAACATTTTTAGGAGGGAGTCAAAGAAGAAATAAAACACTTTAAGTGATACAATATAATTTATTAAAAGCAATGGCAGCCAGTACCTTCATTCGTCAAATTAGAAATCACATCTCGGGCCAGATAGAACTTTCAGGCGGTCCGCATCGGGTCCGTGGGTTGTAGTTTGCCCATCACTACAGCATATGCAAAGGCCAACATAGCACTGCAATTGTGTTGTACGTTAAGTACTTGTACATAAAATGTTCTTTTTTTAAGCAACAACTACATGGTTCCCTCTATAAGTATACAATCATATTCGTTAAAAACTTTAGTACTATGGTATCTTTAAACTATTCATTAAAACGAACTTCCTAAGGCAATCGCCTGAAACCAAACCCACGACTTCTTAGACTTCGCGAGATTTAACTTGATTCACTGCCCATCAAAGCACTTCTGGGAATGCTAAATAGTATGTGTGTCAACACACGCGTATATAACAATCCAATAATCTTCTGACTATTGTCATTTAGATGGTATTTGTTGACAACCACCCAGTGGCGGCGAAACCGGTTTTGGGGCCTCCCGCAGTAATTTAAAAGGGGTCCTATGCTAATCATAATTCCTAGTTTTTTCTATAATACAATTATTATGAATGTAGTATATTGGTTGATTTTAGAAATTGAGCATATAGGTTCTAGTTGAAATTTTGTGAGAACAGTGAATACACACAAAGCTGTGTTATTATTATTATTATTAATAATAATAATAATAATAATAATAATAATAATAATAATAATAATAATAATAATAATAATAATAATAATAATAATAATAAATCAATAACTGTATAGACATTAACACTGTGGTAGAAAAATTTAGATAAATATAGACAGACTAGTTTATACTTAAGTTAACTCCGCGTAGTTTGTCTAAAACACAATTTGCGACACTCCTCTTGTACCACTATTAGGTTGAACCAGCTTCATAAAACGTACCATAAGAAAACGAAAAGTATGTTCTGGTTCTCAATAAATTAAAAAAAAGTGTTCACTACACTTCATAATCTTCACTTAAAACTTACATACGAGGATAAAGTGGTTCTCAGTAATTAAAAATGTTCACTGCATTATATACAGAAGTGAATTTATTCAGAAAATCGTCGCTTTTTAGGAGTAAGAACTGATCCACAATTACATCCAAGTTGATCCTTTTTGTTTGATCATGGTTAATATTCAAAATGGCCAGTGAACGTAATCTTTGTGGTGCCATTGTGCTCCGTAAATAATTCTTGATCAGTTTTAGTTTTGAGAAACTTCTTTCTGCTGTAGCAGTTGTGACAGGGAGTGTGAGGTAAAGTTGTAAGGCTGTTGTCAAGTCCGGTAAACTACTTACAAGACAACAGTTTTCTTCAATTAGTAATATTGCTATGTCTCGAATTGTTTTCCTTTGAGTTATCTCCTCAGAAAATAAACAACGGAACACTAACACTTGTTCTAAAAGCTTTCCCGAAATGTCATTCTTGTATTTGTCAACAAATAGACAAGTTTTATCTGAAATTTCTTCATTGGTAAGTCCTTTTAAATACTTTGATGTCAAAAATGAAAAGTGTTCAAGTATCTCACTCAAACTCCTGAATCTGCTTTTAATTTGGCAAATCACAATGTCAAGTACAACGTTGAAAACATGTATTTGGAATTTCTTCAACAGATCCGAAATAGGAAGTTCACTTGCCACTTCATCAAAAAAATGTTTTAACTTTTCGGGGACGCTTCGCCGCCACTGCAACCATACAATCTTAAGCTGTTTTCGTATAATTAAAAGTCTCAATTTTTAGTTGCCCCGCGTGTGCACTAAAGTGCTAATGAGTGTGTGACTGGTTCTTGCAGAACTTGACAAAATGCAACTGTTTGTAAATTGTGATTTCCTTCCCCACAACGATAACGTGACAACAACGTTTTCTTTTTTTTCTTTCTGTTTTTCTTTTTTTTTAATTTCTGGGTAACTAAGTCAAGTCCAATCTTGCGAATAACGTATGATACAGCTATACAGGATGGCCCATTTTAATCTTTCCACGGAAATATCTAGAAAACAGTTAAATATAAATGAACGGAACAAAAACTAAAATACGAAATTCCGAGGGGCACATCGGATGAAGATGTCGCGGTGTCCATCTGGGTCGACCTTCATAAGAGCCCAGGGCCCAACTTTAAAGTTTTAAATGGAAACATGAGGCGAATGATACCTCTTTCGATAAGTTTTTAAGAACTAAAAAAGCGTCGTGGCAAAAGATTTGTCATATGCAAAAGGGCCGCCAAGATATGGTGCCTATATGAGATAAAACGTCCAGTACCACTAACATTAAAACGTTTGGGAATAAATGAACACAACAAAAAGTGAAACAGGGAAATGGTATGAGGCACTTTGAATGATGTTGCAGTGACCCCCAGGGCCGCCTTGCATGGGGGACCAGGGCCCAACTTTAAAATTTTCAATGGAAACTTGAGGCGAGTAATACCTTGTTCGATAGATCTTTAAAACTTAAAGGGCGCTGTGGAAAAATTGTGTTCATATGGGTCACCGATTTCAAAATGACCACCAAGACATGGTACCTGTATCAGACAAAATGTCCAGTGCCCATAAATAAAAACGATTAAATATAAATGAACATAACCAAACTTGGAATATGAAATAACAGAGGGTATTTATCATTCCACGGCTCGAAAATGTTGCACAAGAAAAAGATGGTGAGAGTAAAAGTGCCATAATGCAAAATCATCTCTCTAACTTCCCTCCGTAAGTGTGTGAAACGGGAAGAACGGTGAAACTTCAAATGAGAACCTTAGTTTTTGCAAATTGAATCTGCGCGACAAAAGAATATGAAATGTGGTTTTATAATGTCTCTGCAAACTGTAATGAGAAAAAGTAGGTAAAATTTGTGTTAAATGGTACCTTCCATTTTTATTGCAGGCAAAAATTTGATCCAAAATGAATCAACTGAAATGCGAAATAAAATTGTCGAACAACTCTGTTTTTAGAACTATGTGTAGAAACATTGGTTTTGTTCAATCGTCATCTGCACGAAATTGGTTCGACCCTTTTCCTTCTGTGTCTCCTTGCATGTCATATCCAGGGCTTTTTTCTTCGTGAGTCCCCTTGCCTCTCATGACCGTGCTGTTTTTCTTTCTTTCTGTCTTCCTTTTTCTTTTTTCTTTTTCTTTTTTTTTGTCCTGAGTCCAGTCGCCTCTCACGTCCGGGATGTTTTTTTTCTTTGTGAGTCTCCCCTCTTCTTCGTGAGTCCTCGTGAATATCCATTTTCAACATACCCAATACCATCTGAGAGGAAATTTAGGAGATGTTCACTGAGATGTCCTGAGTTACATTCAGAATAACTTTCAACGGTAATTTCAGTTGTGATCCTCAGTAACGAAACTGTACCGGCACATACTGATGTAGATGCCTCCCAAACATCTTGCACACATTGCATTAAATTCTCATGGGCGTAAGGTTGGACAAAATGTTTACAAGTGCCAAAAATGTATTATTAAAGCCTTTCTTCGCATTTCGGTTGCTTTTTTTTCCCCATCAAATCACACTTTCCAATACAAATGGGTATTACCCTTCAAACGGAATTTCATTTTAGTTTTTATTAATTACAATACCAGTCACTTTTGCACACAAATGTTTCAGACAAACCATACCTATTGCTAATAAAAGTGGGGTTCTCATTTGATAGTTTACCATTCATACCCGCTTCACCCACTGACGGAGGGAAGTCGGAAAGATAATTTTCTAATAATTAGATTTCCTTCTTTGCATTATGGCATTTTTACTCTAATTATCTTGTTCTCTGTTGCATCATTCTCAAGCTGTAGAATGACAAATACCGTCTGTGATTTCATATTCCAATTTTTGTTCTGTTCATTTATATTTAACCGTTTTCATTCTATGGGCACTGGACGTTTTATCTGATACAGGTTCCATGTCTTCGTGGTCATTTTGAAACCGTTATCCATATGAACAAACTTTTTCCAAAGCGCCTTTTAAGTTTTAAAGATCTATCGAACAAGGTATTACTCGCCTCATGTTTCCATTGAAAATTTTAAAGTTGGGGCCCTGGTCCCCCATGCAAGGCGGCTCTGGGGGTCACTGCGACATCATTCGACGTGCCTCATGTAATTTCCCTGTTCCACTTTCTATTCTATTCATTTATTCCCAGCCGTTTACATGTTAGTGGTACTGGACGTTTTATCTCATATAGGCACCATGTCTTGGCGGGTATTTTGAATACGGTGATTCATATGACAAATATATTGCCACAGCGCTTTTTAGTTCTTAAAGATCTATCGAACGAGGTATCACTCGCCCCATGTTTCTATTTAAAATTTTAAAGTTGGGCCCTGGGTTCCCATCATCATTCGATGTGCCCCTTGGAATTTCCTATTTTAGTTTTTGTTTCGTTCATTTATGTTCAACCGTTTTCGCGATATTTCCGTGGAAAGATTAAAATGGGCCACCCTGTATACTAGAAGTCTGATATATGTAGTGCATATGGATCGCTTCTGTGAGGTATAGTATACAGAAATTCATAAATTACAAAAGATTTATTATCTCCTAAAACACCGTGCGCGTTGGTTTTCTCTGGGTTCTCCCGTTTCCTCCCTCTTTCTTCATTCCACTACTTCATTCATTTCTCATCATCACCGTCTCCTTTAGCCTAGCTGGCATAATCGTGGGACATAAAACTTAAAGATTTCATTCCATTTCATCTATTATCTCTTAACTTTATTGTAAAGGAAACATGAATGTGGCGATAATTAGCAATCTGATATAAAACAGTTTATGCTAAAATAAAAAACGAACTTAATTAGTTATTTGAATATATTGCATATATTTTATTTATATTAGATTCTCAACGTATGTAATACCTGTCTTTGTTCTCTTAGAAAATGCATTACTGTTTAAATCTAATAGTTTCATAGCTTTTCTCCTCCATTACAAGGGAAAGAAACCTAATCATATGCTAGTGTAAAATCTTTTAAAATTCCAAATGGGGACAAATATCCTCAGTAATTTACACCTTTTGCGTGATGTATACGTATGTTGATATACATTTCAGCTGAAAGAGAAAGATTGAAACTTTCCCAACACATACCCGGGAATTCACCTGAACATACTGTATAATTAGCAACAAAGCTGCTATAATATAAACAGCAATATTAGATTGCATAATGGGTATTGACTTCAATATTTTTGACTTATTGACAATTGTATCACCGTATTGAGTTGCTATTGAAGGTGATTTACAAGGAGAAACAATAAAATTTTATGACGCATTATAAAGACGACTACAAAAGCTATAACAGTGGGGAAAAAATACAAAGATTGTTTCTTTGGTTTGAAGCATGCGACTAACTTGTTTTGTTTAGTTCAACTCTGAAATGCAGTATGAACCGAAGAAAATTAGAAACAACCGTTTCTAGGTACAACAAATTGTGAATGGATTTGACGTCTGTTTTAGTACCAACATAGCAGAAAGAGGACCTGAAAGAATTTAACCATATGATTATGTTTTGAAATGGCCTTGTAGCTTTTTGATTGAGCATAATCGAGACCAATTATTTTATTTCTTTCCTTTCTTTTCATTCCAAGGAAAGAATTAAACTTTCATGTTCTTTCATTTACGTTACAAAATGAAATGTTGCCACAAGTACAACAGGAAGCAGAGATTTTATGCACTGAATATAATAGTCAGAATTAGTGTGATGACAGTGATACTATTTCAAATGTGCTTATTGTTCAACTTCTTGTAGTGCCTAAACCTGTATCAGTTTTCTAAGAATTGACATCCAGATTTCAGTATGGATAACATGCTACTAAATAAACTGAGAACTACTGTTTCCAAAATGTTCCTCAGACTTTAGAGATCTGTAAAAATAGCTTATGGTGTTATTTTTGTTAAATGTTAAAACTTTGCATTACAGGAAAAGCATTAAAATATGCCCAATTTATTACACAATATTCTCTAAGAAAGGATTAATTCACAAAATTGCAATATTGCTTATTGTCATTGGGATTTAAAAATAATCGAGAAAAGAGACAGTCTTGAAATGAAAATGAAATATTTGAGTTTTACATCCCTCGGTTATGCCGGTTAGGCTAAAAGGGGACGGTGATTATGAGAAATGAATGAAATGGTGGAATAAAGAAAGTGAGAGGAAACGGGAGAATCCCAAGGAAACCCATGAGCACGGTGTTTGTCCACCACAAAGTCCACACGGCGCGAGCTTGGATCGAACCAGGGACCCCAAGCACCGGAGGTGAACGTTCTACCACTGAGCCCCCCCCCCCCCCCGGAGACAGACTTGAGTAACATATGTTAACTAATGTTGTATATGTATTTAATTTAACTAAAAATTTGCGGATCCTGAATTGTCTCTGTAACCCTATACTTTGTTTCACTGATTTGAAGTTTAACGTTTCTTCTAAGTACTAAGGCTAAATGAGACACAGACCTACAACTTAATGTGAAATTCAAACCACCGGAGCTCTCGTAGAGAGTCAAACCTGGGTGTGCTGACCATGCAACCACAAGAGGCCTCTGTAATAATAATAATAATAATAATAATAATAATAATAATAATAATAATAATAATAATAATAATAATAATAATAATAATAATAATAATAAGTACCAGTGATCGTACTGGAGTAGAAAGTACTAGGTAAAACAATTCTTCGATTTGCAAGACATTGCAATAGATTGAACATATTATTCTTTATTCTAATCTCCTCTTTCTATTATACAGGGTGGCCCAAAAGTAGGTGTACAGTCCCCTACTGATCGGTCATGACATATTATATCATTTACTTATTGTTATCCATGCACGTGTTGATCTAGTTTCTTCCTTATTTGTTCTTGTATTTTCACTTATACCTTAAGTCGGAACTAACCAAAGCAAATAAATTAGTTATATTAATAATTTAAAATGTCTTACTTGATCGATGCTGGTCTGTATACCTACTTTTGAGCCACCCTGTTTAATTGTGATTCTTATTTTTGCCTCATGTTTTACACTGCATAGTTTAATTTTCTATTGCATGAACGCAATAATTGAAGTCTGTATGGAGCATTAAGTAATCCACGTGTTTGATCATGGTTCAATACTTAACACAACCGCAAGATGATTGAATAAATCATGTAAAAATGCACACACTTATGCTTAACTGAGAATTAGAGCTTCTGAAAAAATATGTATTTTTCGATTCATCAGTCCGTTTACGTGTATATTAGGGAAAAACACAACAGGAAGACAAAATAATAAAATGTCCTAGTACCATCTATCTTTAATGCTTATAGTTTAGCATAGGAAGATTGAATTTATTATTATTATTATTATTATTATTATTATTATTATTATTATTATTATTATTATTATTATTATTATTATTTCGATTAAAAGTTGTTTAGCCTCGTTTAAACGTAGTGTAACATAATTGAAGGTTTATTGTCAGAAATACACTATTTGGACATCTGAAGTTCTAAGATAATTATTCACTGTTGGTTAGCTGCCACGTCTTTCTGTGTTTGAGGCCATTCTTCAACCATGGGGAGCTTTCGTTTGAGGGAAATAATTCACACATTATGTTAAATGTTGATATTTAAGTTTCCTCCCAGTCAGTCGACTTTAAACAAGTGAGTTTCCTTTCACATATGAAACTACGACAGACTTCCAAATTTTGGCAATTCATTACTCAGACCTCAATAGTATATCTATAACTACAGGTTGTAATATATTAATAAGATCAAAGATAAAACATGTTCCTCGAACGCTGAATCCCTATCAGAAAGCCATTACTCGCTATGCCATACTTTTTTCTTTTTACTTTTTTTTTTTTTTTTGGTTTGTTCTATGGTGATAAAGGTTGAAACCTGAAATCGTTAATTTGTACCATTTTCAGTTTTAATACATGTTAAAGAGGAGATAGAACCTACTTTTGGGAAACTGAATTGATTGAAAAAAAAATGCATCTTTATATAACTTACTGTTTTTGCTCTAAAGAAATCAGTATTGAATCAGGAAATATTAGTAAATTTCAACCATTTCTGGTTTCAGTAGAGCGTTGCGGATTATAGTGGCATGTTCTCGTGACACCGTATAACATAATAGAGCTTGTCGCTATCTACTACTATTTTTGTTATATGTCGATAAATGTTGAAACTGAAAATGGTTCATTTTAACCACTTGCAGATTCAAACGAGGATTAACGGAGGAGATAAACCTACTCTTACCGTTTTTTCTCTACGGAAATCAGTATTAAAACCAGAGTAAATTAGTAGTAAATGATAACCACTTCCGGTTGTGGTAGAATATTGCAGGTTGTGACAATATGTTCCCTTGACACCCTGAATCCATTGCACAAATCCACATGTCGCTATCTATTACCGTTTTGTTCTATTTTGATAATTTTTGAAACATGAAATGGTGTATTTTAACCACTTCCGTTCTGAATAGAGAGTTAATGCAGAAGGCGGAACCTATTCTTGGAAAGCTGAATCGATTGCAAAGAAACGCATCTCTGCATATCTGACCATTTTTGCTGTAGGAAGTCAGTATTGAAACCTTAAGTAGTAGTAAATTGCAACCACTTTCGGTTTTTGGTAGAAAGTTGTGGTATGGTATGTTCTCATGACAGCCTGAATCGTTTGTAGAAAACCGCTTATCATTACATAATACTTTTTTTTTTGTATGGAGGTAAATGTTGAAACAGGAAATGCTTAGTTTAGCCACTTTATGTTTGAATAAAGGACTAATGGGCGAGATGAAACCAACTCTTGGGACGCTGAATCAATTGCATATATATATATATATATATATATATATATATATATATATATATATATATATATATATATATATATATATATATAACCATTTTACTATTGCAACCGAAAGCAATATTACGTTTGAACCATTTTTGGTTTTCGCAGCGTGTTTTTGGTATGTTGCCTTGACACGCTGAATTGTTTGCAGAAAACAGGCTTCTCGCTATCTGTTACCGTTTCGTTTCTATGACGATTAACGTTAAAATCGGAAATTGTTAATTTGAACCACTTTTAGTTTCAGCAGAGGGTTGATGGAGAAGGCAAGACCTATTCTTGGGGCGCTGAATCGACTGCAGGAAGCCATATTTCGATGTCTTTTACTGGTTGTGCTCTGTGGAAATCAGTATTGAAACCGAAAGCAACATCAAATTTGAAACACTTCTAGTTTTGGTAGAACGTTCGAGATAGTCATGGTCATTGCCTTGGGACGTTAAATCGTTTAAAGAAAAAACGCTTCTGGCTATCTCTTACTGTTTTCGTTTTATGGCGATAAAAGTTGAAACCGGAAATGACTAATTTGAAGCATTTGCGGTTTGAATAGAGAGTTAACTGAGGATACTCTCGAAGCTCTTCCTGATTGGTTTCAGGCCTGTTTCGAGCAATTGAAAAAGCAAACTCGGTGTGTGGAAACAGGAGGGAATTAGTTTGATAAATACTAGGACGAGGAAAACATCAGGTGAGTGTATTTGTTTTCCGGGGCCATGGTCAGATACCGTTCCGACAGGCCTCGTATGATTGAACCATATTAGTCATTTATTTCCTTTGACAGCTGAAAAGCACGATAGCCGATATTGTCACCTTTAACAGTATTAAAGTATCTACATCATTCGCGATTAGAATATAATTTTCTGCAGCATATGTAGACTCTGATACAATTAAAAAGGCCAAATATCAGACTTCTTCTTTCTTAATTATTTGACTGATTGTTTCATGTAAATCACATTTTACTGTAAAGTATATATTTCTCTCAAAGAATGTGTTTTTCAAACAGAAATGAATTTCCTCTGAGATAACATTTGAACCGTGTTTGATTAGAGTTGGGGCTGTCTGTGCGTAAAGAGCACGAGGATGCTTTGTAAGTGCATCACATCGTAAATTTTCTTCCTCAACACACGAAAAGGCTAAAGGTCTTCCTTTTATATATATAATCACTCTACTTACGAAGTAAATCATGCAGATGATAACATTCTCAAAGATAATGAGACCGCCGGAGATTTCACACTATTCAACATTGAAAAACAAGAAGAGCGTGATTCAAAGAATTAGTTGATATTGCAATAGGGTGCACATTTCAAGAAACAAGTAAACCTAAATTCGTTCATATTGTGTGAATTATAATAATAATAATAATAATAATAATAATAATAATAATAATAATAATAAGAAGAAGAAGAAGAAGAAGAAGAAGAAGATACAGAATGTACAGTTGGCTGTTTTTCTTACAGTGGGAACTGTTGTTAATAAGTGTACAATGCATCAACACCACAATAGCATTTTACTCATTTTGGATATCATATCTACCCAAGAGAAATTAAATTCTTCCCAACCCTGAAAAATCTCAAAACTATTTTGAGTTGCAGAAAAAAAAATGTTTCTGATGTACGTAATCAGTAAATTTAGAATTAATCAATTTAATGTCTCATCGAGTGGTGGTAGAAGGTTTAAAATCCATACCTTAGGCTATTATGCCTCTTGATAAAAATGCCGTAGAAGAGTGGTTATTAAGCTTCGTAATATCGTTGACCCCATTGATATTATGTCAAATTCCTAATTATTTGTTCATTAGAAGGTAAGAAAATCTATTTATTTTTCATTAACAAATTGATACAATCATATTTTTGGTACTTACATTACAAATATTGCCTAAACCACCTTCATTAACAACAACACAAAAGTTATATTGAACAACATTATTATATTCATATTTTTCATTGTAAAGGTATATAAAATTTTGCTTGACTATCAGAACCTAAATTATAGGCACAAGGACCCCAGGGGCCGCAGACCACAGATTAAGAATTGCTGGAATAAAATAGCATATCCAGTATGATTAAATGTTGTAGATATAAGAATGATATATTGCAAATTGAATCAATAAAATTTGCGTTTGAACTTGAATATGTGGCCATCCAATTGTGAGATTCTTTTATCCGTACATCACTGATTTAGATTCAATACGCTTAAAAAGTAATTAAAAAGAAAAAAAAAGAAAAAGGAAAAATGGAATCCTGAACTTCTACTCGTAAAACTTAAAATATTCTTATATAGTTAAACTGCAAAAATAGATAACGATAGATGCACAAATCAAATCGCTTCTGGAATTACTTTCTACTCGAAGAGTGATTGTGTCTTTTCCCCACAAACAGAAGAAATTGGTTTTCCCCCAACTTGGAATAAGAGATTACATCGAGCTAAAGCTCTTAGTCGCACACTCTGACGATCGTCAACGATGTTGACCAGATAATGGGGTCCAATCTGATTGGAATTGGTAACACTAAGAAGGTCAGTCTTGCGTCATCGACTGCGAATTTGGGAGCTATCACTCGCGTCAAAATGAAAAGGCGAATGAGCAACCGGAATAAAAGAGAGAAAGAGGATTCTGATGCAGACTGTTCGACTATGTTGGGGAAATGAGGTGTGACCGTGCAATTCCATTAACTGAGACGAGTTGTAAAGTTTCTTGTCCCTTGATAGACATGGTGGCGGGCGCACATCGTTAGTCACAAGAAAGAAGTCAAATACTAAAGTCATGTTCTTTGCTTTGTGTTTCTCTTAATGTGACCGTGGCTATTATGGTGTTTCAGCTGAAGTTGAAAAGAGAATAAACTACAAAAGCAATATGCAATAAAAGCAGAAAATGGAGTTACTTCAAGTTGTCAATGCCACTTTTAAGAGAATCCTTTATATCGTTATACATGTTCAATCTTCGGAGTACCCTACATTCGCTAGTAGTGATTATCAAAAGAAGTTTATCATTTAATCATTTTGAGTGCAGCATTAATACTTATGTGTTTTTTGCAGAATTGAAGTTGTTTGTTTATGAAAGCAGTCGATACATTGAAATTACTGTACTCAGATCTGCCAATGATATGTAGAAGGGAATTGTGATGGAAGAATTGGGCCGAATGGACATAATGAAAGAAAACAAGAAAACCATTTGAAAACTCACCCTCCAAAAGCTTACTTTGGCTGAAATTGAACCAAACTGTAAACAACGAAAATGAAATATTTCAGTTTAACGTCCCACGATTAATTCCTTTAGGCTAAGGAAGACAATGATTAAAACAAGTAAATTATGATGGAAGAATTGATGGAATGAGAAAGTAGGAGGAAACGGAAGTACTCCAAGAAAACTCACCGGCACGATGTTGTCCACCACAGACTTACTTGGCTGGGAATCGACCCAGGGACCTCATGCATCAGACGTTAAGTGTTCTACCATTGAGCCACCGTGTTTCTCAAGCTTTCTTTGTATCATAAGGGGATGCTCTGGATTTCAACCAGAGGCGGCTTTAGGATTTTAATTTTGGGTAAGCCCGCTTCCTCGCTTATGAATACATACACACATTTGATTGATTAATGACAGTAGGAAATTACTTTTTCAGTAGTGGTTGATGCTATTTGTTAAATAATTAACTACCATTATACTCTTTGTTGTATCTTTTAGCATTTACATATTTTTCAAATATTTTGGGAAGGTCCGTGCCTACCCGGCCTATCCGTTAAAACCGCCACTGCATTGAATACCCGGCCCACCGTCTTGATTCAAGGTATTAATACTCTACCGCGTATGACTGTAGGGCATAGTATTAAACTAATGAAAAACATCAACCCAGATTATTGTAATCGGAAATCAAGCGCGATACTTGGTATACGAGAAACAACGCGAATGTACTACGGTTTCATTGTCCGGAAATCATTACGTCTCACTCTCTGACTTCAGATAAGAATAAGTGAAAACGGAATACAAAAGCGTTAGAAATACTTTGCAGGCGAAAAGTATGCACAACAGTCAATTTCCATATGTAGGAAATGAGTACATGTCGGGTTGGTTGCCCACGAGACGAGACGAGACAATTTTCGTGTCGAGGTTTCGAGACAATAGCTTTTCAGAGAGAAGCAGATACATTTTCCGAGACGGAACATCACTTTTTCCAACCAATTTTGAAACGAGGAAGCCTCAACTCTTGTATCGTGGGCAGCCCTAAATACATGTACTGTCAGAGGCATTGCAAGTGTCTGTAAAATTGGAGAGAGGGGATTACGTAAATAGAAACTCAACCAAATTCCGCTCAAACAATAAATTATTAGAATTAGGGATATCCCTTTTTTTTCTAAGGAGGATCAAGAGAGCGACACATAAGGACAGTCGCGAACACCCACATATCTTGATGCGCATAGTTAATGTAAAGCGATAAACGACATTGCACGACTACTACAGTAAATATACTATAGTGTCACAGAAAGTAATATAAATATAATAAATGAAATTAAATCTTTCAAACGTCCCACGGTTATGCTACTAAGGTAAAGGAAACGGTGATGATGAGAAAAAAATGTAATGGTGGAATGAATGAAGTGGAAGGAAACGGGAGAATGCCGAGAAACCCACGCACACGGTGTTTGTCCACCACAAAGTACAATTTGCGCGACCTGAAATTGAACCAGGTAGCCCAGGCACTAGAGGTGAATTCTCTACCACTGAGAGACTGTGGCCCATAAGTAAAGTAAATAATACAGCGTGTGAGTTAGCGATTCCAATATTTGGCATGTGTTTAGAACCTAATCTCCTTCGAAAATCTAGGGGTGGGCAATTGCCTTCTCCCCATGCGCCACTCTGCCATGATTATACTATAACAATATGTTTCCATCAAGCTTCTCGCAGGAAGTGTATGTTAATCACTAAGTCATTAAGCGACACGGTATATATATTTACACAGTGCACAGTTCTAATATGAGCGTGAATCTCCTTGTCACTTCTCATTATAATCTGTGTAAGCCCCTTTACGGTTACAAGTAAAGGACAGGAAGATTCTCAAAATGAGTGAATTGCTATAGAAAATCATATAGATGTAGTATTTTCATCTATAGAATATTGGGGTGATTATATATATATATAATTATTCCATATGCGATTACTTCTCATTGTGGGTCCTCGAGCCTTCCAAGTTGCCAGCTTACAGTAGATTTTGTCATTCAGATTAAAGCAAAATGCCTAAAATGTCCATCAGCCCGCTACATGTAGTTTCTCTACAGGTTGCCTTTCACAAGGATATCAACCTTTACGTCCTAGTGGCACTATTAAATTAATAGGGTCCAAACGACGCCTAACATGTGGAGTAGAAAAATTAAGATATTTTTTTTAAAATAAGAACTGGTAAACCTACACAAAATTTGGAATCTACCAGCGGAAATGGCACGTTTCTAGCACGTGTGGTTTCCCAGATCTCATTGTCGAAAGGATTGGCCACAAACATATAAACTTAGCATTTTAATATATAGAACTAGCTGAACCTGCGCTCTCTACACATCGCATCATTCGCATATGAGCATAAATCTCCTTCTCATTCCTCACAACATATGTGCATGTCCCTTTACAGACACAAGTGAAAGACGTCTTGATTTAAAAAAAAAAAATCGGCAAGGGGTATCATAAAGGGGAGATGTTTTCGATTATTTTTTCTCAATATATCGCACCGTTTGCAAGATTTGAGTCTACTTCCGCTTGGAGTTTCTAATTCTGACCAGTGTTTTCTTTCTTCTTGTATGCAGTATGTAATAAGCAAATACATTACATATACAATTAATTATAATGTCAGTTATATATGGTGTTCATTGGACAAAACAGTCAATAAATAAAGATTTATCTTAGACTCGAGAAAGGGTTATCCTTGCTTTTTCATTATTAATTTGGCCATGAAACAAACGCCTCAGACATATACAACCCCAATATACAACAATGTGGTGTTGGAATGTATAACGCATAGGATATGATGCTTTAGTTTTTTTTTTATTTTAATTTCACCGCTTCCGCTGTACCCTAAAAAAAAAATATAATAAAGAAATAATTGCCATTTTTTTAATATTCAATTAGAACTGGACAATCTACGCAAAATTTCCAATCGATCAGTGAAAACGTCATCTTTCTAGAGCCTGTAGTTTCCAAGATCTCATTGTCGAAAGGATTGACCACAAACATGTATACGTCCTCAACATATAGTTTAAAAAAACTCGGAAGATGGAAGCACAATTCACATGCATTGATTTTAGAGAAGGCTTATTAAAATACAAAGGCTTTGAACAATAATTTTATATCATAAACTTTATGAAAAATATATAGTTAACTAATTTAGACTATTTAAAGTACAAATACTTAAAATGCTTGTCTCTGTTAAACGTGAAATCACACATAACCGTAAATGAAAGATTTGAAAGCTAAAGTTATAAGTTGGAGCTCAGGCGCTTTTAATCCATTATACTAACAGGGCTTCACATGTCTTCATCACTGTCCAGAGTAGCCCCTGGACAAGAAGATAACCAGTATTCGTCTTTTTAACAAATTGTATGTTTGTGTTTGTCCTGCGAAGTGCATCTCACCATCATCTTTTTTTCCTGCCCTAATGATTATGAACACAAGATCATAATGTCCAAATGGATACCGCAATTATGAAATAAAGATGTAATATAATAAAGCGCTATCTGTATAAAAGATATTCCAGATTTCCTCTTCAGCCCATAGACCGGCTCCAATTTCCTTTCTCCGGCACCAGTACTTTCACCTCTCACCCCGGATATAGGGCGTAACCCTCGCAAGGGAGTTAGCCTTTGGCTAGCAAAAAAAGCGCTTTTAATTGCTATTGTAGCATTTTAATAGATAAATGCTTCTTCCATTGTATCGTCTGATTCCGTCCGCAACAGATCACCACCAGCACCGAACAATAGCTATTTCGAACGCTTTCAGCAATCTCCACCATCAAAGAAACAGCATCTAGCATCTACATCGGATCTAGATCAGATTCCAATGGACACAGCTGCATCTACAAGCGATAACAACGCGCCTTCTTTGTCTTCTATTTACTCCATGCTACTCACAAATTTCCGTACGAAGTCCAGCAACGCGAAGTTCGTCGCAATTCAATTTCCTAATATCTTCCTAGAGCTGTGATTACACAAATCATGCATACTAGAAATGGCATCATTCTAAAAACATCCGATCCAACTCTCCTTACTAACATTAAAAACAATGTGCCTATTGATACCTTTGGTCGGGACGCAAAGATTCGAGCACTCACATCATCCATTAGCAAGCAGCCCCCACCTACGAAACGCTCACCATTATTATCTGTAGTCATCCATGGGGTTGACCCATCTTACACAGATGACGAAATACAAGACGAGCTCAAGCTGGAGGGTCATACCATCATTCAAGTCTTGCGAATTCGAAATGACCAAGGACCTACATACATGGTTCATGTCCTAACCACGCATCAAGACACTATAGATGAGTTATTAGCAGCAGGTGCTTACATTTACAATCATAAACACCGTGTTGAACCATCGAGGACACCTGTTCCTATGCCAGTTCGGTGTGAACGCTGTCAAGTATATAATGCTCATCATACATCCGATTGCAAAGGCTCAAGTAAATGCGGATATTGTGAAGGCCCGCATACCATCCAAACTTGTATCAACCTACAGTTACCACCTAAATGTGCTACTTGTAATGATCAGCATCCGGCATATAGATACAAGTGTAAAGCAAAATCAGAACCTATTCAAGATCACCCAGAACTCGTAGTTCCACTACGACCACCAGCACAAGCCCATACCACTCCACATCCGATTGACGCACCTGTTTCGTTAGATCAACTCCTGACCTTCCTGACTTTAGCTTTACAGAATATCCATCCCTTCACAAGGCCTCACATACTCCAGCAAATCATTCTTGCGGCAAAAACCACTTTCCATGTCAATTTCGCAGCCACTTATTCAGGAAACACCGTTCATTTTCATAAGTCAAACAACTACTCTCGACTACTTTACTTTATAGCATGGCTGTCACTTTTCTGTTTCTAAATATCCGGTCTTTACCCAAAAACAAAATCTTATTTGAACAGTTCCGTCTTGAGGAACATGTTACAGTGTTCCTACTAAATGAAACTTTTCTGACCCGAACATGTCGTTTACCACGATACACTATGTTGCACGCTGAAAATCCTATACCTGTACTCCAAGCCAATGGGAGAGTAGCCATTGGAATTTCGCTGCATATACCGTTTCGTCAACATCATTATACAACGACACCTCTTCCGGAATATCTCCTAGCCCTGTCTATTTCAGAAACGTCATCATCACACTGGCAACAGTATACATCAGACCCAACCATCCTCTACCAGAGCATTTCGTACAATACGTATATAATACTTATAAGACGTACATTATTATGGCTGATTTCAATATGCATAGCTGCACCGATGGCGAGAGTACAAATTTTGTTAACTTCATTACGACCAATACATCTGGAATCATATTGTTCTTCCACAAGCAACACGTCCCATTTCCAACTCAAAGTCTGACATAGTCATAACCTCTGCAAACCTCGTTTCACATTGCACGCTAGATATTCTTGATCTGCTGGGAAATGACCATTCCGCAATTAAACTCACCTATCAGCCAAATACCACCACCAGGCATAGCTCATCTCCACCACTCCGCTTAAACGTCCATTACGATAAAGCCAACTCGGATAACTATCCCACACATATCTCTCACCTCACAGATCATCTTACTGAACCACACACGGATGAAGATTTAACTGCTGTCGTTGATACTATTGCTTGAGCTATTCGATAGGCCAGTCATTTATATATTCCAACCACCAAGTCTCGTCCATATCAGACTAAACTTCCGCCGCAATATCTCACGCTGATCCAACACT
The DNA here is from genome assembly GCF_964235325.1 of Thermobia domestica. Taxonomy (NCBI): domain Eukaryota; kingdom Metazoa; phylum Arthropoda; class Insecta; order Zygentoma; family Lepismatidae; genus Thermobia; species Thermobia domestica. Next base: position 275,151,159 of record NC_137459.1, on the reverse strand, counting down.
CACGCCAGTTTTATCGAGATTGTCTTCTCACTCACAACCCTAAAGCACTCCTTCATCATCACCAACTACAACGAACAGTTCACAATTACATTAAAGCGTATAAACTTCAAAAATGGGTAAACACATGCAATAATCTATCCGAGACTTCTCATCCAACCAAATTTTGGAACCGTTTCAATGCATTATGTGGCAAATTTACTAGCGCACCCTATCCGATTCTCCAAGGCGACACATCTGTTTCCACCGATAGCGATAAGTCAAACAGTTTCGCAGGTCACTTGCAAGAGATTTTCACACCATCATCCGACAATGCTCCAGTCGCTGCAGATAGGCTTAACACGTCCACGCCGCACCTTCAACTAAACGCCGCCCATCTCTTACTGCCAGACACAGTCATAACTAACCCTATTAGCGTTCATGAGATCTCTCAAGTTCTCCACAATAAACTAAATACTGCACCTGGTCTAGATAATATAACATACCGCCATATCAAAGAGAGTCATGTTTTTATTACTCCTCCTCGCTAATATTTATACCTTTATCTTGCGCACAGGCTTCTTTCCTTTAATATGAAAAGCTCTAAGACACTCATGTTTCTAAAACCAAATAAACCACCCCAGAACGTTTCATCATATTGTCCTATTCAGCTAACTTCGACTTTCAGTAAGATCCTGTAGCGCAGCGTTTCCCAACCTTTTTCAACTTGCGGCACACTATGGGTGTAACTTGAATTCTCGCGGCACACTCATAGATTTTATTATATTTAAATATAAAATACAATGATATCTTTGCAATTGCAATGAAATATTGGACTTAGCTTTTTAAAAATACACTTTCTTTTTTGAAAACTGCATCCAAACTTTCACTAACAAGGAAGATCACTAAATAACAAACGAACAAACAAATCTTTTTTACTTTTAAAACACAAATGTAGGTAATTCGTATGCATGTTTGTTTTGTCTAAAGGATTGAATATTTTAAAATTTGAAGTTACGAAATAGTCTGCAAAAATAAAGAAGCAATAATGGTCATAACGTCATAACAATGATAACAAATAATCTTTTTCAATATTAAAAATGTACAGAAAAGTAACGCGGAATGAAACTTAAAATTGTAGATTCATATTAGAGGTTCATAGTAATGTGAAATACAAATATACATTTTCCCTTATGTCCTGCAATTTAATTGCTATAAAATTAATAATTGTGTATAGATTTACTCGCGGCACACCAGCGGCCCATTCACGGCACACCAGTGTGCCGCGGCACACCGGTTGGGAAACGCTGCTGTAGCGCATCCTGGTCAAGCGCTTACATATCTACCTAAACGATCGCAGCTTAATTCATATCGCACAAGCCGGCTTCAGACCCTCATTTTCTATTAGCGATCCGCTTTTAAGACTCACATTACTTATTACTCAATATTACAATTCTGCAAAACCATCCTGTCTAGTCCTATTTGACTTAGAGAAGAAATTTGGTAAAGTCTTGCACCACGGGCTAATATACAAACTTCTTCAGTTTCGACTCCCCATGTGCTACATCCGCCTAATATACAATTTCATTACCAACCGTCGCGCCTACATGTCCACTCATGACTGTTTATCGCATCCGATCTTTCTACTTACTGGAGTGCCACAAGGGCCTGCATTATCTCATTTACTCTACCTCTTGTACGTCGCTGACATGCCCAGACTACCTGATAACGTTCGTCTTTTTCAATATGCCGATGACACGGCTTTCCTTGGACTCGGAAACCCTATCCAACAGATCAATACCGTTCTCCAGCTTGCTACCGTTTGCTATCGATCGATTCAGTAACTGGTGTAATCACTGGATACTTACCATGAACGCAACAAAAACACAGACCGTGATCTTCTTACCTCCACGACGCACTTCCAGAGTTCGCAGAAACCCACGTCGCTTATCTCTCCATGTTAATCAAGTGCCGCTTCAGGCCAAAAGTGCAGTAGCGTATCTGGGAATTACCTTTGATCGTCATCTTACTTGATCGCAACATCTGAAAACAGTCACTACTAAAGCCTATAATCGCATCAATATTTTGAAATGTCTTACTGGTACTACCTGGGGTCTCAAGCCACACACAATCCTCAACACCTACAAAGCTTTCCTCCGACCTGTTTTGACATATGGTTTCACTGCCTGGATAGCCGCCCGACCTCAGTACTATCATGAACATTTCATCTTAGAACGCCATGCTTTCCGTACAGCTTATCGCATTAAGCTCCCTAGCCCTACGCAGGAACTTTGTCGCCATATTACTTTTCAATTCTGAAATTTCACCTTGAAAGACTGAGGCTAACATACATCTCCAAACGCTTTCAAACTCGCCACCCATTACTCCAAGACACAATGCGTTGTGTAGCAGTTCATCCCACACCTTACACCCACCATTATCCACCACTCTCTCTACTGTTTACATTATATCACTTCACGCTACAACCAACAGACCCAACTTTGCGATTCATATCAGAATATGTTGTTCACGATCATCTTCCTCTCATCCGCCCATCATTTCCCGCCTAGTGATTACCTTTGTTTATTAACTTGGGCTCCCCATGTTCTCATTAGTGTCTAGAGCAGCCCCTAGACTGAAGAATAAGCTTATCTGTCTCACTAACATAACCTAAAGTGTTGTAATGTGTATTGCACTTCGCCTCATCTTTCACGCCCATTTAAAAATTTCGAAATGTTTTGTATTATTATTTCTATCTTATATTTCACGCACATGTTTTCAATGCACGTTTTCACGTATTTCTAATCACTGTGTTATTTTGTATATTTAACTTTGTCTTTTCACTCCACCAAATGTTAAGGATCAAAGTTCCTTAAGGTAGCATGTCTCATTCATTTTTTGACAATTTGAAGTTAATAAATATTTAATAAAACACTTAGCCCAACAACAGTAACCTTAGCCTATCCTATCACTGCACCTCATTCCTAACAGAGGGCATAACCCCCTTAAAGGTGACTAGCCCTTCTGGCTAGCAGGAATATATATAGATTTGAGCCTACTTTCGGTTGGAGTTTTTAATTCATGTATGATCAGTGTTTTCTTTCTTCGTGCATACAGTATGTACTAAGCAAATACATTCCATACACAATTAATTATAATGTCAGTGATATATGGTGTTCATTGGGCAAAACACTCCAAACAATAAAGATTCAACATAGAGTGGAGAAATTGTCGTCCTTCGTTTTTTCATTATCATTTGGCCATGAAAAAAACGCCTGAGAGATATGGAACCTCTGTATACAATTATGTAGTTTTGGAATGTATAATGCGTAGGATATGGTGTTTTTTTAATTTCAACACTTCCAGTGTACCCGTAAAAATGTAATAAAAGATAACGGCCATGTTTTTTTGTTTTTTTTTTTTTTAATATTCAATTAGAACTGGACAATCTACGTAAAATTTGCAGTCGATCGGTGAAAACGCCATTATCTACTGCCTATAGTTTCCGAGATCTCATTGTACAAAGGATTGGCCAAAACATATAAACGCCCACAAACTTATAGTTTAAAAGAACTCCAAAGATGTTAGCACAATTCATTTTGATTTGTAAAGGGCTTATTAAAATGCAAAGGCTTTGATCAATAATTAAAAAAATATAACCTTTACGAAAACTGATCTATTTAAATTATTTATTTAACGTACACACATAGTTTAAAATATTTGTCTTTATTAAACGTGAAATTACAAATAACCGTAAATCAAAGGTTTGAAATCCAAGGTTAGGCGCCTTTGTTGCTATTGTAGCATTTTAATAGATAGATAGACTAGCTGAACTTGTGATCTCTACACAGCGCATCAATCACATATAAGCACGAATCTCCTTGTTATTCCTCACATCTGTACTTCTCCATCCTCACCTTCGCCACGCACATCACCACGTTACGGTAAAGCAGATTGTTCCTCATATCGCTTCTATATATCAAACGCACTGGCAGATTACGAATCCCCAACTACACAAGACAAACTAACACACCAGGTCGATACTATCACTACTACAATTCAACAGGCTTCTTCTCTATATATTCCACAGTCTGAGTTCATCCCGTTAGTGATGAGCAAATGCAAGATCAAGATCAAGACCCGGGTGGTTTTGATCTTGGTCTTGCTCTTGCACTGGAACACTTTGTTTTGGTCGTGGTCTTGGTCTTGGTCTTGCTTGCAAGAGTCTTGCAAGTCTTGCTTTTAAGAAATCTTACGCTTTTCATAGGTAAATTTTACTCGGGATATAAGGGGTAATATATTCTACAATGCGCCAACAGTAACGGAAATGCAATGTATGTTTCTAAATGTAATATTGTTTACCTTCGTGTACGTATGAGATAGTGTACAACATAGGTGATGGCCTTTATTTTTTAACGGATGCCCACGCTTCACTGCTTATAAGATAAATCACAATGTTTCGTAATATTTTTATATTTTTAACAGATCCAACACTCCATTGGTTCCCAAACTAGGGAGGCTACCTCAAATACCATCAATTGCAAAATTATTTTTACTCTCTAAAGGCGCCAGATTTTTTTTTTCAACCACGATTAGCTAATCTTTGTATTTAACAAACTTCCAATTAAATATGATATTTTGTTTTACTGAGTCCAATGTGGAGTAGATACATGGACATTACGCAAAAGAGATCAAGAAATTGCAGGCTTTCGAAATGTGGTCATGGAGGGGGAAAAAAGGAGAGAATTAGTTGTGTTGAACGCAAAACCAATGAGAAGGTGTTAGAGATATTAACATTAGGGAAAAAATAATTTTAGATATTGTGAAGTGGGAGACCCGGGTTCGATTCCCGGCGGGAGCTCATGTGGTTCGGATTCCACGTTAATCAGTAGGTCCACGTCTCATATAGCCTCGCTGCTGAAAGGGACGCTAAACTAAAATCAACTCAATTAGATATTGTGAAGAGGGGAAGAAAAACTGATTGGGATATTGGCTGAGGAGGAACTGTATTATGAGGGAGGTGCTAGAGGGTAGAGAATATCTCGCACCGTTTGCAAGATTTGAGCCTACTTCCGGTTGAAGTTTTGAATTCATGTATGATCAGTGTTTTCTTTCTTCTTGCATGCAGTATGTAATAAGCAAATACATTACACACACAGTTAATTATAATGTCAGCGATATATGGTGTTCATTGGAAAAACACTCCAAACAATAAAGATTTAACTTAGAGAGGAGAAATTGTTATCCTTCCTTTTTCATTATCATTTGGCCATGAAACAAACGCCTGAGAGATATGGAACCACTGTATACAATTATGCGGTGTTGGAATGTATACTGCGTAGGATATAATGCTTTAGTTTTTTTTCTAGTTTCAACACTTCCAGTGTACCCGTAAAAATGTAAGGAAAAATAACGGCCATGCTTTTTCAATATTCAATTAGAGGTGGACAATCTACATAAAATTTGCAATTGATCAGTGAAAACGTCATCTTTCTAGAGCCTGTACTTTCCGAGATCTTGTTGTCGAAAGGATTGGTCACAAACATATAAGCGTCCACAAACGTATAGTTTAAAAGAACTCCAAAGATGTCAGTACAATTCATTTGTATTGGTTTTGGAAAAGGCTTATTAAAATACAAAGGCTTTGAACAATAAGTAAAAAAAATAAACTTTATAAAAAGAAGGTCTATTTAAATAATTTATTTAAAGTACACATACTTTAAAATATTTGTCTTTTTAAATGTGAAATCAGAAATAACCGTAAATAAAATGTTTGAGATCCAAAGTTATAGGTTGGAGCTCTGGTGTGCTTTTGTTACTTACCGCTGATAAAACGATCCCGACAGTTTTATAGAGATTATGCTGCAACTGGCAATCTTGACTCTCTTCAGCATCACAGACAATTGCAACGAACAGTTCACAACTATCTTAAAGCTTACAAGTTGCGATGCTGGATCAAAACATGCAATAATCTCGGCTCTCTTTCACATCCTACTCAGTATTGGAAACGTTTCCGGCAACTTACTGGTCTCAATACTCATACAACATATCCTCTCACCGACAACAATACTCCGCTTCATACTGATATAGATAAAGCCAATGCTTTCGCCAGGTATCTCCAGGACATCTTTACACCTCTCGCACCTGAATATCCCCATCGATCTCATCCAGTCGACAACCTCAATCTGGATTCGCCTCATCTGCAGGCTAATGTTCATCACACTTTACCCGAAAACAATCCTCTTACTGCACCGATCTCGATTTCTGAAATAACCTCAGTGGTAGCTCATAGACGTAACACAGCCCCTGGCATGGACTCTATTACATATCGACACATTAAAGAAAGTCCGTACGTAGTTTTATATCTTCTTTGTCTCATCTATACCTTTATTCTTAGAACTGGCTTTATACCTGCTGATTGGAAAACTTCAAAAACTCTAATGTTCCTAAAACCACATAAACCTGTTGCCTCTGTTAGCTCGTACCGCCCTATTCAACTAACGTCAACCTTTAGTAAAATACTGGAACGCATCATTGTTAAACGTCTTCATCCGTACCTGGCACTACACAACGTCATTCCACTCGAACAAGCTGGTTTCAGACCTTCTTTCAGCATAAATGATCAGCTGCTTCGCCTTTCCAATTCCATCTATAATCACTTTAACACAGGCAATCCATCATGTTTGGTCCTGTTTGACCTCGAAAAGGCATTCGACAAGGTCTGGCATCCCGCTCTCATTTATAAACTCAAACAGCTCCGATTGCCTATTGCTTACATCAGATTCATTTTTAATTTTCTCTCTTGTCGACTGGCATACGTCTGTATCAACTCCAGTTTTTCATTTCCCATTTTTCTCCATTCCGGAGTTCCCCAAGGATCGGCTTTGTCGCCGTTATTATATATTCTCTTTGTTTCCGACTTTCCACCTGTTCCAGCTACAGTTAAACTCTTCCAGTATGCCGATGACACTGCTTTCTTTGCGACAGGGAAAACCATTCACCAACTCAATCTCGCTCTACAGGATTCTATCAATGCCTTTGTTGATTGGTGCTCTCACTGGAGACTAAAAATAAACGCTGGAAAAACTCAAGCAATTCTCTTTCTTGCTCCGAAGCATCGTTCCCGTGTCCACAGAAATCCAAGACTTCTGCACCTCACAGTGCAAGATGTATTGCTCAACCCTACTCGCAGTGTCAAATATCTTGGAGTCACTTTCGATCAGCATCTAACCTGGACAGCACACCTAAAAGATATCTCCAAGAAGGCTTACTCTCGCCTCAATCTCCTGAAACGTCTTGCTGGAACTACTTGGGGACTCAATGCTCATACAATTCTCAACACATACAAGGTCTTTCTCCGTCCTATTCTCACGTACGGATTTACGGCTTGGATATCTGCTCCGATCCTCTACTATGAGAAATTACGCATCCTGGAACGTCATGCTTTGCGAATCGCTTTCCGTATCAAATTACCAAGTCCCACTCAAGATCTTTATGACAGACTTACGTTTCCACACATCTTGTATCATTTAGAAACACTCCGGACCAAATACATCACCCAGCGCCTGCACAGCAATCATCCACTTCTCCAGAAAACGTTTGAAGACCACGCCCGAAGCATCTCCCCTACCGCTGCTCTTTTCCCGCCGCTCTCATTACTGTTTACTCTATACCGTTACACTCTACCTCCAGACCACCCTGACACCGCTTATTACGAACCATACTCTACAGACGCTCATCTACCTCACATATGGCCATCATATGCACAGTAATACCTTCTGTACTAACAGGGCTCCTCTGTCTTCATTGATGCCTAGCGCCGCCCCTAGGCGAGAAGATAACCTGCATTTGTTCAACTAACAGCACCTATGTGTTGTAGTGAGTTTCGCACTTCATTTCATCTTCTCATCTCATATCATATTACAGTTATGCTTTTCCTTCACTGAAGCTTATGTATTTCCTTTACCTCATGATTATGGTTAAAGGCCATAATGACCATCACAATTGTACAATAAAGTTTATGTATCAACCCATATCCCAACCACGGCTTCCTGAACAGCACAATCTATTTTAAAAATCTCTTCCCCTACAGAGGGCGTAACCCTCTTCGGGTAGTAGCTAGCGTCGGCTAGCTGGCAAAAAAAAAAAAAATGCTTTTGTTGCGTACTGAATCAAGGAGTCTAACCTCTCCTGTGTTAGTTAATGTGCTAGCGAGGACCAAGTGTTGTAATACGCATTTGTGAGCACAGCACACATACGGCACTCAGAGGGTTGACGGAAGTTTTCACTTTCGGAGGGCACCTTGTCTTTTGAACCTCATTTCATCATCTCTTTCATTTTCATCTTCATTTGGGCTACGGCCCTAGGCTGTATTATCACGATGGCAGACTCTGGCAATATCAATGGACAAACGAATCTTGGCAGACACTCGGGCTTACCAGCTATATCTCCTATTCCCAGTACTTCATTATCACAACCTGCACATACCGGTCAATCCAGTCGTACTCGTACCAGACACTTTTCTTGGGGTCATGAACCAATTAGTGTATCGCGAGATAGGCATCCATCTAACGAATCTACACAATCCGCGAAACGCATCAGGTCTCGATCACCAGTAGCATCAATGGACATCGAAGTCGATCAGCGACAACATACAGGTGCATCGTCTGCTGTATCTCCTACTATTTCATCTCACGCCACTCTCTTTCATTACATTCTTACCGATTTTGATGCCAAGTACACAAACCCTAAAATGATTTTCCTGCAAATCGTAAAGTATGTTCCTCGGGTACGTGACACCCTAGTTCAAATCGTCAAAACCAAAAATGGCTACATATTGAAGTCTAAAGATCCGAATTTTGGTATCACAGTCCGAAATAAAGCTTCTTACGAAATTTTTGGCAAGAACGCTAAGCTTACCAAACTCACCGATAAGCGACCGAAACAGCAGCCACCTCCTAGAAAGCCACCTTACCTGTCAGTTGTCATTAGGGGTGTCTCCCCCGATTTAACTGATGAAGAAATTCAAGAGGAATTAGCACAAGAGGGGATTTCAGTTGATAAGTGTATTCGTATTCGGAATAATAATGGACCAACATATATGGTACGAATTCTATCGCAACGGCAAGATTCTATTGACTATCTTCTGAGATTTGGTGCACCCATATATAAGAAAATTCATCGCGTCGAACCATCTAGAACGCAGGGTCCACTACCAATTCGTTGCGAAAAGTGTCAGTTATACAATGACCACACTACGGCCAATTGTCGTAATCAACCTAAATGTGGTTACTGCTCTGGGCTTCATGACACTAAAACCTGCCCCAACTTAAAAGGACCACCAAAATGCAATACGTGTGGCAGTGGGCTTCATCCTACATATAGTTATCGATGTAAGGGTAAACCAGCACCCACACCTGAGCATCCGGAACTAACTGTCCCATTAAAAACAGCCGACAAAACCACACCACCTACACAATCAATATTACCTCCTCTAACTGTCGAAGACCTCATACGCTACGTTAGCCTGGTGCTACAAAACATCTTTCCTTTCCAGCGAGCTCTTATTATTCAACACATCATTTCTGCTGCTAAATCAATTTTTAACGTTAATCTTCATGCAACTTACTCTAGTAATTATGTGCATTTTCACATTGGAACCCTGGAAACCGCTGTTTAAAACCATCTGCACAGTCTTCTTCATAATGGGGATTTCTTTTCTTTTTGTTAATATTCGATCTTTTTGTCAACATAAACTACTACTAGAAGCTTTATTACTAGAAGAACAAATTAATGTTTTTGCTTTAAACGAAACCGCCTTAAAACCGAGTATGTTTGCTCGTATTCCTGGGTATGAACTAAAGCGCTGCGACTTCCAAGATGAAGCTCTACGGGCTCAAGGAGGAGTAGCATTAGGATATTTTCCTAAGTATCCAGTTCGAGCATATACTCCACATGCCTTGGCTAATCTCCCTGAGTACCTACTATTCAGCATATACTTTCCATCAATCATTATCAATTTTAGTACAATCTATGTCAGACCACGTCAACCTATACCATTAGAATATTTCCGATACATAGCCAACAATTTTCGAAATATTATAATCATGGCGGACATTAATATCCATAGTCGAACTAATCGCGAAAAATCAGACTTTCAGGAGTACTTAAGTAACGATCTTCAGCTCCATTTTCATATTTTGCCTGCACACACCAGACCTATCAGTCAAACTACACCGGATGTCGTCATTACCTCTATGAATCTCCTTGACGATTGTCAACTTGCAGTACTAGATTCTATTGGCAGTGATCACCATCCAGTTAAATTAACATTCACTCGGGGACAACCCCCACGCCCTGTACATGCACCTCGTCTAGTTCCGAGGTATGATAAAGCAAATTGGCCTCGTTTCCGGGAAGATCTAGAGCACTCTATTTCTAGTATAAAGTCTCCAACTACTGAACCTGAACTTGCTTCCTGTCTTTCTACTATTACTACAGCAATTCAAACCAGTGCCCATCATCACATTCCGACGCAGCAAGTACAGCCTCATAAACCGGCCCTACCACCATCATATCTTACGCTCATCCAGAAAGCCCGTCAACATCTTCGGGAATATTATCGAACCGGGAATGAGGCATGTCTTCGGCAGCATCGCCAATGGCAACGAGCTGTTCATAGCTACCTTGTTGCATATAAACGCCGCAATTGGATCAAAACATGTAACACCTTTTCCGAGGAAGCGCATCCATCTCGCTACTGGAAGCGATTTAATCAACTGACTGGCAAGAACACCACAATAACCTATCCGTTAGTTGCAGATGGCATTCCTCTGTTCTCCGACGAAGAAAAAGCAAATGCCTTTGCTTCACAGCTCCAGACTGTTTTTACACCAACAGCGGCCTCTAAACGCTCCGAACGAAAGATCTCTCTTGCATTCCCGCTTTACAACCTTCAGCAAATCATGTCATTGATCCTGAGCATCCACTCACTGCACCCATTACTATAGATGAACTCCATACTGCATTAAAGAGGAAGAAGAACACAGCACCTGGGATTGACAATATCTCTTATCGACACATAAAAGAAGCTCCATACTCATTTCTGCTCATCCTGGCAACAATATATACTTTCATTCTTCAAACTGGTTTCTATCCCCCTGACTGGAAAGTATCAAAAGTTTGCATGTTTCATAAACCAAATAAGCCTGTACATTCTGTTTCTTCATACAGACCAATTCAACTCACCTCTGTATTCAGCAAGCTCTTGGAAAAAATTCTCATCTGCCGACTTCATAAATACCTTGAAACTACTAGTCTCCTACCTATTCATCAAGCAGGATTTCGGCCTAGATTCTCCATCCATGATCAACTCCTACGTCTCAGCACCTTAATTACAAATCAGTTTAACAAAGGCTTTCCTTCCTGCCTTATACTAATGGACTTGGAGAAGGCTTTCGATAAAGTTTGGCACTATGGTCTAATTAAAAAATTGCAGTCATTCAAACTTCCTATCTGCTATTTAAGGTTAATCTACTCTTTCATTACAAATCGGATTGCGTATGTTGCAGTTGGTAATACACTCTCTTGGCCTATATTTCCACTTACTGGAGTTCCACAAGGATCTGCACTCAGCCCATTATTATATATTCTATACGCTTCTGACATTCCTTCAGTACCACATAATGTTTTCACTTTCCAATATGCCGACGATACAGCATTTCTTGCACTTGGCAGCACTGTCCAGAATATTAGCCGTGCTCTACAAACAACTCTCGATAACTTCATCAAGTGGTGCCAGAGATGGCATTTAACTATCAACAATGAGAAAACGCAAGCACTGGTCTTCCTACCGCCTAACAGACGTTCCAGAGTCTACCGAAATCCGACACTCTTGCGAGTAACTGTCGATGGGTATCTTGTACGCCCTACCAACACTGCTACGTACTTGGGTGTCGTCTTCGATTCAAAACTGACTTGGAATGCACACTTGCAAAAACTGCGAGCTAAGGCTACTATTAGATTAAATCTTTTACGTCGTCTTAGAGGCACATCTTGGGGCCTCAAACCCGATGTCCTACTCCATACTTATAAGATGTTTCTCAGACCTATTCTCACTTTCGGACATACGGCCTGGTGCAATGCTTCTACTTCGTTCTACGATAAGCTTTGCATATTGGAGCGTCATGCTATTCGACTCGCTCATCGAATTAAACTTCCGTATCCTACGTGGCTCACGTATGAATATATCGACTTTCCGAAGATCACAGACCATATTGCACAACTTCGAAATAGGTACATTACATCTCGAATCGAAACGGGCCATCCACTTTTCCTGGATATTCTTCGAACTGATGCTCTCACTGATGCCGCATTTCGTTACAAGCATACCCCATTGAATATACTCATTTCCTTATATGTCCGCAATTCAAACCTCACAGTAGCAGAACGCGACACTTATGCCATTTATGTCATTCATGCTCATATTCCTCATGTTTTTCCATCTTAACACAGAGATCCTCACAATTAACAAGGGCTTCCCCCTGTGATCATTAGTCCCGAGTCGCCCCGGGACAGAAGATTTAACCTGCATCTGTCTGACTAATTTCTATCTGTTTGTGATGTGACAGCACTTCATCTCATCTTTCATTTTCATTATCGTACATTTTCACACAAGCACTATCTCAATTTTACTGGTATTCTTGCACATTTGCACCTATTTTCTTCTCAATTATATTTCGCTATTCACATGATAACCTGTACTTATCATTTTCTTACCTTATTTAATTTATTTATCCTTCATTGTATATTCACATGTGGTATTTTCATTGTACTAACTTCTTTTGTGTACCTTATCATAAAAATATAAATGAAAATAAATAAAGTGGTAAAAAAGAAAAAATGATGCTATAACCCTTTTCAAAACTGATGCCCAAATACCGATGTTAATAACTAACTTCACTTAGCCCATCCCATTCTTTTCATAAGTACATTTGTATAGAAAATCACATGCCACAGAGAGGGCGTAACCCTCTGAGAGGCAGGACAAGTCTATAATTTTCCAGTAACATATTGCATTGATAAAAGTCAATATTCCTATTCTCCTTTCAAAAAAAATGCTTTTGTTGCTATTGAATCATTTTAATAGATATATTCCAAAATATACACTATGAAAATATACCAGTTAAAATACTAATGATGTTTTAGTTAATCTTCACAGGATATGTCCATGCTAAACTTTAAAATAAAATCACATCAATTTTTGTTCACTAGACGTGCATTTGTATCATCCAACTTATTGATATTAATAACAAGAGTAACTAGCTTCTATTTGTGAAATATCAGAGTGATGAACTTCCGCAGCTGAAGGACCATATATACCACGGAAAAACGTTAGCATGCTATTATATTATTCCTTTAAAAAAAGATCAAAAAAGAAAAAGAAAAAATATGTTCATCTAAATGCAGAAGAATCCTCATTTAAATATTTACCAAGTAGTGGACTGCCTCGAAAATCGAACACCAGCGAGAGGTTGGGTCGATTGAAAGAAGAGGAGTGTCTGCATAATTCATGCAGAAGATGACCGTATTTTCTGTCAGCTTCATAAAAGAACATGCACCCGGCGAGCGAACTACTAGAGATTTGATTCTTTTGCCTATCTTGCGAACGACTTTTAAATTATGGATATCGCACACGTTCAAAGTTAGGGTCTACATTATTTTTATTGGAACAGTCAGTAAAGAAACAACACCGAAGCAACTATACTTTACTTTTGCTGGTTCGACAACTAACCTATATCGTCGTTGCTAAAAATCAAGCAAAGATTTTTTTATAAGCCCATCTCTTATCATGAGTTTGAAATTTGATACTTCTTTCCCTTACTATGATATGTAATGTTGGCTACTTTGGGTAAAGTTTATCGTCCGTCTCAGCTCAGGAATGCGTTATAATTTCAAGAATCCCTCCACCGGGAATGAAAACAGGACCTGAGAAATCCGGTGATCAGTGTGCGCTTGCCACAAGACCCGCAGGTAGGACAATGTATCTTTCACGTGTTTCCCTTATGTTATTATAGACAAAAAACTAATATTATTTCTATAAATACTATTTCCAGTTTTTTTTTAAAGTAAGGTTAGATAAAACATAGATCGTATGAAAAATACACAAGGGGTGCAAAGTTTTAGTTTAGTAACCTTTGGGAAAAAAATCTTTGAGCAGGAAGTTCGTATTAATTCACTAAAAAAACATAATCACATTTCGTTGACTTTTTTCCCTTCCACTTTGATGTTGGTACAACCATTTACATACTATGTAGTGCATATTAAGAAAATTAGTAAGAAAATGTAAATTTCCGAAGCCAGTAAGACTTGTCAAAAATAATTCCAGCATTCTTAACAACACTGGAATATTGTGTGAAGATTCGCATGTAATATCAATTTATATGTGATTATTGTGTTTCTTCCGAATAACGTCAGTGTGAACTCTAAGAAGTATAGAAATAAATTTAATTTCAATTAGTCCTTAATGGTAAGTTATTTGAGTTCATAAGATAGCTAATTTAATACTACCACATTCAGAAAACCAGTAAAATATATTCGAAGAAAGTTGTAAGCTCTGTCTTTCTTAATTACCTGGAACACCCAAGAAGGTTTATATCAAAACTCTGACCTTGAACGAGAATAAAATGATTATCCGATTAAGATATTCGCAATAATTCGTTACTTTATATATATATATATATATATATATATATATATATATATATTAAAATCTAATCAATAGCATTCGTAGGTAATCCGTGATCCTCAAAACCTGTTGTACCGGTTCGAATGAGAAGTGTTCAGGATGTTAATTAAACAGCATTGCGCAAATGCCGGACGGCAATGTTAGTTGGTGACAGTGTTAAAACCCCATTCCGAAACACGAAGCACGTTCATAAAAATTTCTGTTTTGTTGCTGCTATGGTGCTATATAAGACGACAAATCTTTTGGTTGTGTTAATCGGCTTCTATGTGATATTATTGCTTGGGATGGGAAACTCTTTCACTGCTCGAATGTTCTTAGTCAAATGACTAAAAAAAGCAAATGTGCAGCAACTTTCATTTTTTTTTTAAGAATGGTGAGTGGTAATGCTAGTTGCAGATTGGTAAAGGGAAATAGATAAATAAATAGAAAAAAAGTAAAAGTGTTAGTAGTCCTTTTCCTTTCGATGATGTAAAATAAAACGATTAGCTGTATTTCATAGGTTTTCTCTGGTAGTGGAAATTTTTGCCACTATGTACAAGAGATTGCTCCAAATAAAAATTCGTTATTTCACATTTCATACACTGTCGGAATTAGACGTTTCAAATAATAATTGTACTCTGTAATGGTAAACTTTTTACTGGTTTGTGAGAAACAGAGTCTTTCGCGTTTAACGAAAAAAGTGTCCAAAGATACAAAAATAGACTATCAATCAACATATCTCATTGAGGTGGATCAACTGATATGCAAAAGTGCAAATCCTTCTGTATAGTTTATGAAAACTCTCGTTTACTTCCACACTCTCATTTACCAACTCTTCCATCATCATTCACTTACGTTATTCATCCGTTTCCCTTAGCCTAAAAAGCATATTCGTAGGCCGTTAAACTGAAATATTCCATTTCCTTTTATACGCTTTCCTAAAATTTCGTTGGATTTGGAGTAGGGCTTTTGTATTCCTAACTTTCTTTTGTATGATATGATCGTCGCTTCACCCTTTCACAGACGCTTATACTGTTTGATCGCTAGGGACACCTACGATAGAAAATAGAGAGAGAAAAAAGCTTTGTGAGTTGTTCAACAATGCATAGTGGTTGATATACAAAAAAAAGAGGGTATTTATAAAAGTACTCTTTAAATTATATGCATCATTTCAAACATGATATTATCTCTGATGAATACATGGGGCGTTCAGAGCACAAGAGAATCAAGTCCAATTACTAAAGCTGTGAGGAAAAGACGCATCAAGTTTCTACGGTACGCTTAAGTACGTGGAAAGGCTTACACTATGTGTTTATCTTGTAAGATTTTCTTTTACTTTGGCAAGGTATCTTCTTCGTAACTGCATCTAATATTCTATCATTGGTCTTCCTCTTCCTGGTTTTCCTTTTACCTTGTTGGAGAGAAAGGCAGAAAGAAAACTAGGGAAAGGAAGACCAAGGATAAAATATCTAGATGCAGTTACGAAAAAGAGACCTTATGAAAGTATAATTAGCTCTCATGACTAACAAGTGACTTGATTCCCTTGTGCCCTGATCGCATTATATAGTCTAATATTAACGTAGCAGGTCTGGCGATGTACACATTAAATTACTTTACTACGAGTTCTCAAATATTGCAGATTAGTCATACTAGAAGAATGTTAGACAATATCTTGTAGTAGAATACAGAGAAAACTATATATTGTCGGGAATGTCATTTTATTGTTTTCACTTTTGCTCCTTTGGAATATTGATTGTTTTTCCTTAAATTTTAATTCAGCGTCCCATTACTATTTCTTTCCGACTAAAAGACACGAATTACTAATGAAAGTAAACGATTATGGAAGAATTGGTGGAATGAGAATGTGAAAGGACACTTGAGAACCCCGAGAATTCTCATGGACACAATGTCGGTTATCACAAACCCACTTGACCTAAGAATCATAGGATCGAACCAGAGACTCCTCGCACTAGACGTGAGCGCTCTACCACATAGCCACCGTGAGCTTTACCACCAGGCAACCGTTCATCAATTTACTACCAAAATACAAATTTATATCTATCGTACTCAATAAATTGACGAAAAGATACAATAAGTTAATCATAGCATCATTATGAAGGTTAAAAATGTTAAAAATATTTTACCAATAGAATCTCATCGTTTGGTTATTTCGATGATAACAGTCGAAGATAACGCATGGACTCGTAATTACCTGAGCTGTTCCATTGCATAAGAAAAAACAATAATTGTTATTATGAATATTATTGATATTACAGATCAATTCAAGACTGCAAACTATTGCAGGTTAATGACATCAATCATGTATAACTCTTGCTATTATTGGAACTAGTTGAATGACCAACGCTATTTCTGTTATCTTATTCATTATTCAAATACGAATAGACACAAGTTCACAAAGGTTTAGTGCTTGTACCATTAATATTAGATCAATGAGAGTAAAATTAATTCAAGATCTGTGCAAATATATTAATGACATCGGACAAATACTTTGTTAACACTCTTCATATTGAGCAGAAAAAGGTATAAATTACTAATCATGTTTAAGAAACGATAGCTATATGCTGTTTCTACAAGCAAAATCGTTCAAAGTGAAACACAGAAGTCCTATAATTTTGTTTCGCTTTGGAAAATACTATTTTAAGTAAATTTGTATAAACCCCATGCGATTGTTTGGAGCTGAAAGAAATAGTCAGGAAGTTTACAACTTGAAAAAAAAATCTATTCTCAGCAAATTTAATGTCATTAGGTTTGTGCCATTTTCTAAACAAGATGAGACATTCTCGACATGAAACAGAATTAATATGGTAAAGAATATGTTATTATTATTATTATTATTATTATTATTGTTATTATTATATGCTAAGATGCCTTTATGTCCGACCAAAAATTCTTGAGGAAAACTTGACGTAAGTCACTCATTAAATCCACTACAATTTTCCGCGAAGAAAGAATTCCGAATTTTTTAAATTAAAGTTCTAAAGAAAACAATAATAGCAAATTATAACTGTAATTGTTAAATAGTTTTGTTGTCGCCTTTCGTGATTGAAACTCGTATCTCCAGTTGGAATGCATGTGGTTCGAATTGGTAGTTAAACTATAGGTTCATGTCTCCTATAGCATCTGTGCTGAATAGGAATGTAAAACGGATTAAAAAGATCGAAACAGATACTACAAACTTAAAGAAAAGTAGCAATCTTCTCAATTCTGGACGATAAGGATGGGCATGAGACAAGAGTTGATGCTGTCTCGTCCTAAATATGTGTTATGAAATTGATGTTTCCTCTCGAAAAATGTATTTACTTGTTAGAATACACCTGTTTCATCTCATCTTGTCCCATGTACACCCATACTAGGCTCCAATAACCGCGTAGGTTCGTAGTTGAAACTACCTATAAAGGTAACCAAGAAAGTTCTGTCACTTTTTGTTGAGGCCTATGTTCAATTGGCCCTCACACCATGAGTTGAATGCGAATGGAGATAAGGCGAAGGTCAGTTGTTGGTGTCGACATATCCAACACACTACTTAGTTCTGGCAGTTCAGTTATACCGTGAACTTCCGTAAGGACAGAGTGAACATGGGACCTCTACTGAGCGTCAAAGGGCGTGTATGCTGTACTAGCTTAAATTGGGGTCAAACGCCGTTGCAGCGGGGCGGAAGATATGCCAAGCCTTTGACGAGATTGTCATGACAACGCGGACAGTGCAGCGGTGGTTTGACAAGTTTAAGAATGGTGACGAAACACTCGAAAACGCGCCACGTGCCTGAAGACCAATACATGTGCAAAATGAAGATCTTCTGCAGGCAGCAATTGAGGCGAACAGTGGCCAGACATGTGAGGAACTAAGACTACAATTAAGTGTGAGTGGATAAAATATTCGGCAGCGTTTCCATCAACTTGGGAAGCACTACACAAGTTGCGTCGATGGGTCCGACATGACTTGACTCCGGGCCAGAAGGCAATGCGAGCAGACACCTGTGTTTATTTGCTGTCTCATCTGAGAAAGGTGTCGTTTCTGGACAGGGTGTTGACATGTGATGAAAATGGGTCCTGAACGAAGCTCCACGTCGCCGTCATCATTGGCTAGCATCCCATGAATCTGTTCCAAAACAGCCGAAACTAGCACTGCACCGGAAGGTCCTCCTGTGTCGTTGGTGGACTGGTCGCGGCATTGTGCATCGGGACTATTACCAGTTGGTCAGAGCATCAATTCAACTGTGCACTGTCAGCAGTTGAGCCGTGTTCAAGAAAAACTCAAAACTCTGAAGCCATCACTTGTGAATCTCGAAGGGGTCCTCCTGTTACAGGACAACGCTAAGCCCCACGTGGCTAGGATGACCCAGGACACCATTCTATGCTTGGATGGGTTACACTATTGCATCTTTCATTCTCCCCGGACATTGCGCCGTCCGATTATCACCTGTTCCATTCCTTGGATAAACACCTTAGTAGACGCCAGTTCAAATCCCTAGTAGAGGCGCAAAATGCACTTGATACCTTGTTCGCTTCCCGGCCCATCAAGTTCTACCTCGATTGAATTCATGGCCTTCCAGAACATTGGCAGACAGTTGTCGATGCTGATGGGGACTATTTTTGATTTTCCATTCATGTCTTAGGTGACATATCGATGTTCGATGCTGGTGGGTGAAAAACGATCGGGCTTTCTTGGTTACCTTTATAGAAATTGCGAACTATATTTGTTGTGAGGGAATTTAGTATAAGCGAGCATTACGATGTACTGATTCAAGCTTTTAAAACTTGTCTTTCTACGATATACAACGTTATTACTATTATTATTATTATTATTATTATTATTATTATTATTATTATTATTATTATTATTATTATTATTATTATTATTATTGTGATATTTAAAGGGTAAATACTAAAATATAGATTTTCACGCAATATAGGCTATAACGTATTTGCTGCTCTTTCTATATCAATGAATCCAGTTTTAATAGCTAGATGGTGTTTTGTACGTTAGACTAGGTTCCTGAAGAATGCCAAACATTTGCGCTTACTCATTTATATTCGTTTGTATTTCTTCTTTTGTTTTTTCTTGTTTTTGTTTGTTGCACTAAAAAAATCTGATGCAAAAACAAAATTAAATAAAATTACTGGTATTAACTTTTTTTCTAATCGTCTGTATCATTGAAAAAAATATGTTCTGTAATTACTGCAGGCGATTTTCAGAAAAAAAAAGTGCTATTACCACTTCAATTTTGTAGAAACCCCTACAGTAATTAAAACACATCAAATATGTATTTTCTTTGACATTTTGCAAAAATAATTGCAATGCTGTTTGTTTTTCCCTTTGTGCTTCATTATTGAAAAAATGTAAGTTACCGAAATGATGTTCTATTTTTTACGTTTATGGAGCACAACTTTGATCATTTTAAACAAATGTGCAATTGTTAAGAGCTCTCGGAAGTGTTTAGCTCTAATTATGACCAGCAGCTAATGCAAATAATACTGTGGTTTGCATCTGTAAAACTTGGAATTGACTTAAGAATTGAATTGTTCTGAGCAGAAAAGGTAGACCCGACCCTTCATCATGGAGAAAATGTGTGTCCGCTAAATGAACTGTGTACCCTCAAATGAACTATGCATCCCAACTTTTCATCAGTTAATAATAAATGGATTAGCGTAATATGAAAATGCATTCAGATTTATTAGTGTCGCTATTTGTTCTCAAAGTGAGAATGATAATTTGCATTGTAGTAGCACCCTAATTAACCTTTGGATGCATACCTTCTTTTATCTACACATTTACATAGCACGGGTCCAAAAGACTCGTATTATTTTTTTATGGGATGTTTATATAAAATAACCTTTATTATTATTATTATTATTATTATTATTATTATTATTAACACTTTCCAAAAATCTCCTTTTAAAACATTACACACAATGTAATGCATGTTGAAAAATTCCGAGAAGTATATTTGCAAAACAAAGAATGAAGCGATACTAAATCACAGAGTGAATATATACGATTTGGATCACTTTCACAACTGTCACCCTCTCACTGGTCACACATGCTGTTGGTCACAACGGGCACAGAGAACTTTGATGTGTTCCTGGCATATGTTCTTCAAGCACTTACAGCACACTGTTCTGGACTTCCTATCCCTTGATGTAGGACACAATACGCATCTTCTTTTCTGTGCTTTACCACCACTGCAAGTTTGCTCATTAGCTTCATTACTGGTATCGGGAATTGTGATGAACTTCTCAATGTCCAGGTAGATATTCAATGTCCAGATGGGGATTGGCAGATCTTATGAGCATATGTGGAAGAATCATTTCCATAGATAATTCTTTGATAAAAAGTCTTCTTTCGTTTGAAACATTTTGGTGATACGTGGGATGTTGGTCACAATAAACAATAAATGCATTCATCGTAGCAACATCCATCATATTACACCACAGTACCACGGGCCAGCGTTTGGTTTGCCTCTTGCATGTGTAATTACGAACTTTCTGGTCCATGATGTCAACGCCACCCTTAGTCTCATTGTAAAATTCTACAAAAATTGGCTTCCTTTTAGGGTGATCGATGTCAACTGCATCATCATGGTGCATTGTGCTTAGAAGAATCACGGTTTTGTTTCTCTTTTGGCAGTAACTAACCATTGTCATTTCCTTTTGAAACGCAAATTTACTGGTATTCACTGCCTGAGTTGCGCCTGGTTTCATTTCCTTTGGCATTTTTCTCTTCTTATGTCGTAATGTCCCAACCACAGTTAAATTTTTCTCCAGTAGATATTTAGCCAATGGTATACTGGTGAAATAATTGTCCATGGTGATATTTCGGGCTGTACCAACAACAGTATGAACTAAATGTATCACTGTATTTAGGGCTAAATCCTTCTGTTGTGGTTTTCGTGGTTTCTTTCCTGTGTACACTAATCCGTCAATGGCGTAACCTGTTTTTGCTTCACACACCCAGGAAATTTTTATGCCATATTTCCCCGTTTTTTGGCATATACTGAATGAAACCTCAACGGCCTCTAAATGTAACTAACTGTTCATCTATTGTTAGATTTTCTTTTGCGACCACTACTTTTCTGCACTGTTCAATAAATAATTGCCATACGTAAGAAATAGGCACAAGTTAGTCTGTTTCTAGCCTAGCTTGTCGTGTTCTTTTGTCGTCGTACCTTAGGAATCTTCTTATGGCTTCAAAACGATTCACTGACATCGTAGCTCTATATAATGGGTTGGAACATTTGTCAAGAAAGAGTTCCCGCAGAGGAACATCCCAAGCCTTTTTGCCCCATATGTAACAAAATTCCGAAAAAAGCCAGAATTTCTTCAAATGATATGTCCTCCCAATGTTTCTTTTGCAGTTGACACACTCTCTTTGCTTCCATGTTGGTGCATCTAAAAACTTCATCCAGGATAGTGCGCGGAATGAACATATTCCAAACATCGATGGGAGAATCAGTTCTCATACCTTTTGAAGGCCCTGGTTTAAATCTTGTAACATTGTGAGCGGGAGTTTTGACTGAAGGAGGTGGATTGTTATTCCATATCATACCACTGGGTACAATATAATAACTGTCTTTTGGTAGGGGATTTGCGTCTTGTTTTGAAGCAGATAGAATATTTCCACACATACCGTCGTCTTCCTCATTATCACTTTGATCAAAAGTGTCAGAAGATTCGTCTTCATCTTGATTGGCAGGAGGAATATATTCTTCACTTGTATCTGATACTTCACTTTCCTCTGAACTCATGCTTTCATCTTTGTACACCCACTGAGAAATAACAGAAGAAAAATTCGGACTGGAAGCACAAATTTGGTCTTCCGATCTAGGTCGTTTACGTTTACTTGTACTAGCGCATTCCATTTTAGATTAGAAAATGGTTACACCTTTGTATAGAAGAAAATCAAAATTCACGCAAGATTCGCCAGTGATTACTTCAAGTAGTACTTGCATACACTAAAACAGATGTCAAAAATCTGCTCTTTAGTTCTGTATTTTCAACTGCGTGTTTCAAGACAAATAAAAAAAACAGAAAAAAAGACTGTTATTGGTGGAAAGCAACAATAGGCAACAATATAGTGTATCAGAGAAGCCGTCTGACTACCATATATTCACCAAGAATTTTTATTCTGATAGGCAATTGTTCCTCTCCCTTAATTACTCCTTACATCCGTTCTCCTCTGAGAGCATGCTTGATCGTGTCGGGGAGCGTCTTGGAGTTTTACGTCCCATGGTTATGCCGGTTAGGCTAAAGGAGACAGTGATGATGAGTAATGAATGAAATGGTGGATTGAAGAAAGTGGGATGAAACGGGAGAACACCGAGAAAACCTACACACACGGTGTTTGTCCACCACAAAGTTCACTTGGCAGGGGCTGGGATCGAACCCGGGACCCCAAGCACCAGAGGTGAACGCTCTACCACTGAATCGTGTCGGGGAGACTGCAGGAGCGATGCAGATGGAGAGCTATGGAAGTTGCTGATGAGATGAGTTTCTGTTTCGGACAGTGACATCCTTGTGCGTATCCGTAGATGTCTAAGTGAACAAGCGAATCTATTGTCCGTCCACACTTTTCATACAAGTTCCACTTATATCGTTCTGGAGTGGAAACAGTAAGTTACATATCTCATATCTTTCTAGTGTTCATTCAAGTGAGTGTGACAAATGTTTTGCACATTTATGTCATCGTCAGTCCTGTTCTCCAACATTATCTGGAAACTTTGCGGAACACTTTCTTCCAACAGAATAATGTGCGACCTAATACTGCTAGATAAACTCAGAATGTTCTGTTTGGTATGCCCCTTCTAACCTGTTCCGTTAGGTTTCCAGATTTAAGAGTAGAGTTGTCCACGTGATGAAACAAGAGAGAATGAAGCAGAGCAAAACAAGTAAGATAAAGCTTGATACCCAAAATGAATTCTTAAATACTTCTATCCAGTAGAAATACTTTCAGAGACGAGCAGACTCAACTCTTATCTCGTAGCAAACATTATCTAACGTTTATCAACCAATTGTTTTTTATTGTAAGATGGTGCCTAACCATCAGACGAGCTCCTGCTACAACCATCGACCAGTTGCTGCAAGATCTACTACTAACATACTCGTATATTACCATATCCACATTTGTTGGGGATACACTACAACATACATGTGTCGTGAAAGTCTGTGCGGCTTTCTGTCTTTCCAGACAGGTGGTTATGTGGAAAGTTGTAGTGATTCACGTGCTATTATAGTAAGTACAAAATGTTTTTGAACACCCTGTATAAGATGTTTGGCAACACCATGTTGAAATCAATATCATCTACCGTTAACTTCACTTTGCACTGCAACTTCGGTCTAGAACCGTAAATGCGTTGGTACTAGTGTATTTCATTGTTAAGCACTTTTTTTTTTTCTTTCGATATCAATGTCGCATATCTTTACCTAAAGAGCATAATTTATTAGAATGACCATTGCAGAATTTCAAATTAGTATTTGTATCCAGTTATTCAGATGTACTGAATAAACTTTGAACATGGTGGCTGCTGCTTGATTTACAAAAGTGATGGAATTATATTTTGAAATTAACTATGGCAGGTGTGTCCGCCAGTTGGAGACAAGTGAGAAATTAGGGAAATCAGAACGTAAGTCTCTTAGATCATACAACTGAATTTGTTTAAAATGCAATAATGCAATAGTGCCAATCCATAGCCATTGCAAACTTCGTCCATTTCATCCGGCGGTTCATGTGTGTGTGTCTGTGTGTGTTTGTGTATGTATGTCCATTTTAATTTTCTGACTAGATGAATTTCTTTAGAATCCCTTCTTAGCAAGCATCTATGTATCAACAATACCGACCTTGCATAATTTAGTCTTTAGTCAAGAGAGACTGAAGTTGCATTACGACTATTACTTAGTCAGTAGTATTTTGCTTCATATATAGAGTGTCCAGAAAGAGTCGTGACGCGAAGTCCGGCATTCAAATTTTAGGGAATCGAAAAATATGTTGCGTGGATCATAATCAGTTCTTCATTTCTCAATTGATTAGAGTAGCGGTAGATGATAGACGTAAACTATACGATATGATGTGCTTCGTGACAATAAATAGATCGTGAGTAATAGTAGGTGATTCGTGAATAATGCGTTATAAGTGTAGATGTAGTCAGAACTTTCCATATGGGTGTACACAAAGAGAATGAAATAATCTCCTTTTATGGGTGTGCACAACGGTAATTGAAAGAGAATTTTCCATGTGGGCATGCACAGATGTAGATTTTTTTTCCGTATAAGTGTGCGCAAAATTAATTAAAGCCCGCCTACATAACATTCATTCTACAGATTATCTCAGTATAGCATTCTCACGGGGTCATTTTATTGATTTTTGAGTTACTAAAAAATCCGATGAAATGTTATTTCAACGAATTAAAGAATTACAGATAACAGAGTTTTTGAATATATGAAAATTCAAGAATGAAAAAAAAATAATCAATTAATTTTATTAGTGTGTGCACAGGCTACATCTATGATTGTAAGAGATGATTCTATAAAGAAGTGAAACGTTTTGCAGTTGTAATTAAGTAAATTTACAACGAATTGATAGATAATGTTAACACAGAATGGCCAGCACATTAAACGGATCTTAACCTAAAGGACCTTTCTGGCTGAGAAATAATAAAAGACAAGTTTATTTTCTGAAATAATTACGGATGTAGTCAAGAGAATTTGAAAGAACGTGTTATATTATGTTTAAATTTCGTAAATTATCATCTAGCAATATAGTGAGTTTTGTGTATCTATGTGTTTAAAAGATGTAAGATGTATCTTCAAAATTTTGGAGAATACCTTGAACCTTGATTTAAGCATCCTAACTTCCTAAACTAACTTAACGTTACGATACAACTTGTAATAATTTTATAGTTACGTAGTTGTTAAATAATTTAATTCAAATGAAATTTGTCAATCGACTCATGGTCCACTCTGTAGTTGAAACTTTTAAACGATTTAGCAGGTAGAAATGTACGTAAAACTGTACTAGGAAACACTATTTAATCAATGTTGTTCCCAAAGCCGGGCGAAGGAATATTTTTAGAAAAATTGAATTTTAGTAGTGACTTTTTTTTTCTGGGATAACATGTTAGTAGAATTTGCTCAGGCTTGACATAAGCTATGGAAGGATGTGCAACCTTGTTTCTCATATCAGTATAGATTAATGGTTTGTTTGACTTGAAGCTAATGCTATGTGCAAAACATTATATAAGGCGTTATAAATATGAAAAAAGTGTCATTGCATTTAAAGAATGCCATTAGCTTTAACAAATTAATTTTCAGTGCTATTCCTCTTAGCAACTAAGTACAGGTAGTTAGTGCATCTGTCCCCATGTTCGATTCTTAGAGAGAGCACAGAGTTATAATTGTTAACCCAGTATTGTGAACCATTGGGGAGTTATTCGATTTAAAAGATAGCAGACCCTGGTGTAGAAAACTTGAAATTATGACTATAGATTTGCCACAGCTCTTCCTTTAGAGATGTGCTATTTTAATTCCAATAGTTGTAAGTATAAAAAATACCTTGCCTAAATAAAACATTAAAAGATATGTATAAAATGTTAGTGTGATATACATCCCATCAATTAACTTTCAAACTAAAAAAAAAAAATCTTCGAGCATTCGAGTATTACCCACGTGGAAAGAAGCGCCAAATATGCCATTTATGAATATCTGTAAGCTATGGAGAAGACAACACTTATCTAAATAACGAACGTGGATGAAGACTTCTTGGAGACAGACAGCTAAAGAAAACAACCTTCAGTGGCATGCGTTTCACCGATGAAAAGTCGAGTTGCTGATCAAACTGTTAGTGGTCATGTGTGAATCGACCCTAATTATACGACGTGCGTGAGCTGAAGACATTAGACGGAAAGAATTTTCTTGTCTGTGTTAAAACAATAGTTAACAGAAAGCAGACTTGATCGACACTTATCGAGGCATTTGCATCGGAATGTGTCAATCCTTCTATGCAACAATAATAAAAGCAGGTTTAGCCATTCCGACCAGAGTTTATAAGGATGACTGCTAAATGCACGCAATCCAAACGGTGTGAATTTTGCTGGAAACCAAAAAAACAAAAACAGCAGTAGAGGTAGAGCGGCTTGCATTTGAAGTCAGGCTAAAACCTGCTTCAGGGGGAGGGAGAAGGGAAGAACTCGTAATATAACTTCCTGACGTAACAGCACCAAAGGAGGAGTAGACAATGAAGAAGAGAAACCAGAAAAAAAATGCTCCTAGGCTAGAAGCAGCAAGAAAGTTCGTGTGAGGATCGGCAATGTTGCTAGAAATGAAGTGTTAGAAGCAGCCATGTTCGTGTTGAACCATTTGGATGATGTTAGAAAGAAGTATAAGAGGAGGGAGGGTGGATTGGAGCGCAGGCCGTGGGCTGGCATTCCCGATTGATTTGGAACGCGAGATGGATTGAGAAAGGAAGATGAGGAGAATGAGGAGGGAGAGAGCAGCTTTGTGTTGTGAAACCGGTCCGCAGTCTCATTGTCGAGTGGAAATGGTGTGGGGGCCAATCTTCCTTCCCTACGCGGCCCAAGCGAGCCATCCGAGGCGGATGTTCAATTGGTATAAAAGGTGTACACGTATCAAACGACCTTTGAAGTACATTTTAAACGGTGAACCATGTGCACAAAGCCTGAATTGTAGAAGAAAAATAGGTTCAAATATTCCATCATCATTGTTTCCCTTTACATTGAACTTCTTGTTGAATTAACCTTAAAATAACTATTTATTCTTAATACTCACCTAGAAACAATTGTATTTAATATTTTGTAATAATATATATAATGAATAAAAATAAGACCGACAAACTGTGAGAGGGGATTCTCCACATCAAAATAATAATAATAATAATAATAATAATAATAATAATAATAATAATAATAAATAGTTGGTAATGATCTGTAGGGAAAGTGCATAGTTTCAGAGCTAAGGCCATCCAAAAGCGTGACAAAAGTACATTGCATTATGCGTTATTAAGAACACGAAGAACCATGGAATGCGGTCCATATCAGTGTAAAGGGAGTCAGATATTCCATCAGAAATGCATATGTCAGCAAAGTGCAATGTGTTCTCAAAGGATTCCTCAAAGGGCATAAACAATTCCAGGATATGCTTGGGTTTAAAGGTGGGTGCAAAGTAGGCAAAAAGTAAGCCTTGACATCAGTGAACATGAAATGGGTCGGTAGGAAGTCGAAAGAGTTAAGACATTGCCAGTTCCAGGAGTTCTCGGTTCGGAATAACGACTAGTGTGATACATCTTTTCACGCTTTTGGAAGGCTCTGGCTCCGAGCCTGTGCACTTTCCCCCATATGCTCGTATGAACTTTTACTTATTTATTTATTTATTTATTTATTAATATTACTGCGAGGAATCACCTCTTACAGTTTGTCTGTCAAATTCATCAATACCCCGTATGCATACGTGTATATATATATATATATATATATATATATATATATATATATATATATATATATATATATATATATATACAGCGGCGGATCCAAGGGGGGTTATAGGGGCTATAGCCCCCCCCTTGACGCTCAGGTTTACACTGGGTAAAATGGGCTTCGATCCTTAGCCCCTACCTTGATGATGTCTCGGATCCGCCACTGTATATATATATATATATATATATATATATATATATATATATATATATATATATATATATAATATCGGGTGTTCTAAAAGTGGCACCAACGAACATCAGAGCGCTATTCTTCAGGTCAAAAAAAGCGTAAAAACTATATACTGTAATGGCATACCCTCCAGGGTTTCCTTCAGCCGCTATAGGGAATCAAAATTTCACTATGTGGCAACGTAGCAGATTAACTTGGAACCATTAGCATGTAACTATTTGATAGACTGGTAGATCTTCTCTGTGGTTCTTTGCCTGCGACGTTGCTACATAGTGGAATTCGCGTCTCCATATGAGTACCCGAAAGGTATATAATTATATATATATATATATATATATATATATATATATATATATATATATATATATATATACTATGTGATCAAAAGTATAAGGACACCTGACTGAAAATGACTTACAAGTTCGTGGTGCCCTCCAATGCACTGCTGGAATTCAATGTGGTGTTGGCCCACCCTTAGCCTTGATGACAGCTTCCACTCTAGCAGGCATAGTTTCAATCAGGTGCTGGAAGGTTTCTTGGGGAATGGCAGCCCATTTTTCACGGAGTGCTAAACTGAGGAGAGGTATCAATGTAGGTCGATGAGGCCTGGCACGAAGTCGGCGTTCCAAAACATCCCAAAGGTTCTATATTATTCAAGTCAGGATTCTGTGCAGGCCAGTCAACTATAGGGATGTTATGGTCGTGTAACCACTCCGCTACAGGCCGTGCAGTGTGAACAGGTGCTCGATCGTGTTGAAAGATGAAATATCTATTCCCGAATTGCTCTTCAACAGTGGGAAGCAAGAAGGTGCTTAAAACATCAACGTGGGTCTGCACTGTGAGAGTGCCACGCAAAACAACAAGCCCCCTCCAAGAAAAGCACGACGACACCATAACACCACCACCACCTCCGAATTTTACTGTTGGCACTACACACACTGACTGATGACGTTCACTGGATATTCGTCATACCCACACCCTGCTATTGGATCGCCACATTGTGTACCGTGATTCGTCACTCCACACAATGTTTTGCCACTGTTCAATCGTCTAATGTTTACGCTCCTTACACCAAGTGAGGCGTCGTTTGGCATTTTCCTACGTGATGTGTGGCTTATGAGCAGCCGCTCGACCATGAAATCCAAGTTTTCTCACCTTACGCCTAACTGTCATAATACTTGGAGTGAAACCTGATGCAGTTTGGAATTTCTGTGTGATGATCTGGATAGATGTCTGCCTATTACACTTTACGATTCTCTACAACTGTCTCTGTCAGTCAACAGACGAGGTCGGTCTGCACGCTTTTGTGCTGTACGTGTCCCTTCGCGTTTCCGCTTCACTATCACATCAGACACAATGGACCTAGGTATGTTTAGGAGTGTGAGAATCTCGCATACAGACTTCTGACATAAGTGACACCCAATCACCTGACCACGTTCGAAGTCCATGAGTTCCGCTGAGCGCCCTCTTCTGCTTTCTCATGATGTTTAATCACTACTGAGGTCACTGATAATGAATACTTGGCAGTAGGTGGCAGCACAATGTAGATGATATGAGAAACGTATGTTTTTAGGGATGTCCGGATATTTTTGATCACATAGAGTATATATATATACTGACTTGTGGAATAGTGCTCTGTAGTCATGGGCGCCGTTTTTAGAACACCTGATATACACCTAGATACGTATATACAACAGGCTATTAATAAACTGGACCGACAAACCGTAGGACAATATATATCTATTGCAAGTATTGTTGCCTTTTCTGAAATCTCTACTATCATCACTCTGATTTTAGCGGCGTACATACTAAACTATTGAAATGACAACTGTTTGTAGTATATCATCTTTCATGTGATATTACTACAAAGATCAGGAACCGAATGGAGTGCATGTCGGTAGATTGTTTGAGAACAGAGCAGTTGATATTTCAGTACGGATTGTCCGGGGGTATCGTGGGTTTTCCATCTTGTAAATTTTCTCCCTGATATTTTCGTAAATGTGACCTTCTCTTAAAGTTATGGGTAGGCAGAAAAATAAAGCTGTTCCCATGTTTTCTTTCTTAACACATGTTTTATTATCTTTTTTTTCGTAAAAACGCATTTGTTAATTGGTGACTTGTTCAGCTTTTCAGTAGTTGAGGTCTGCGGTGGCTCAGTGGTAGAGCGTGCACCTTTAGTGCGTGAGGTCCCCGGTTTGATCTCAGGTCGCGCCAAGTGGGCTTTGTTATGGACAAATATCGTGGGTTTTCTCGGGGTTATCCCATTTCCATCGCTTTTTTCGTTGCACCACTTCATTCTTTCTCACCATAAGCGTCTCCTTTAGCCTACATTGCATAACTATCGGCTGTAAAATTGTAGTATTTATTCTTCTCAACTTTAGAGCATAAAACCACATGTTTCTTATGTATCACTCCAAAATTCAAATGTTTAATATACCGTGGAACAATGAGCTGTATGAATTGTATGTGTATATAATTTGAAATATATACATGGTTAAAAAGGCTTAATGTATCAACTGTGTTAACCATTAGTCCACATTCTGAAATTTCGGGCTGTGTGGAAAAAAAATAATACGCCTGATTAAGAGTACTATAAAAAATATGCAAGACTATAAGGATGTTGGGAACCAAAAAACCTTAGGAAAATGTGGATTACAGTAGTTTTTTTCTAGTTTCTTTGTAACCAAAATGTTCTAAAGACAATGATATGCTTAATAAGGCATGATTCAATGCATATTTCGACTTTTATGTTAACCTGTCACTGCAATAATAAAAAAAATGTTTATATGCGTGCATATCTGTATTCATGTTTTTCAATAGGAGTTAATAAGTATTTTTCTTGTTTATTTTTATTTCTAAATGATGTTAATGTAAGATTGCAGTCTTAAATATTTGTAGAAATGTGATTCTATTCAAATATTTTACTCATTTTCTGTGCTACATCTAAAAACACATTGTGTATATCCATGACTTATTTCTAATCACAACAAACCTGCGTGTAAGAGTAACACATGCTGTAAACTGTCATGTTTCGAGTTGTAATAATAACAATAATAATAATGGATTTGGTCAGTAATAAACATGTGTTGATGTACACACGAGTTACTTATTAATAGTAGCTTGTGGTGAGAAGGCTGGAGGCCATTCGTAAATGTAAAGGACGAAAAAGAATAGTGTATGTTTTTTGTTCCCTCTTTCACGATTAGCACCACATTACTGCACGCTATTTTCGCGCCAAAGTTTCGGCTACCAGCTGGCTTCTAAAATCTTGATGTATTAGTCTCTCCTTTTAAGTTATTTAAATTACGTACACATTTTGAAATAAAACCTTTACGTATCATTCCTTTTTTTGTTATTAAATTTACCTGTATCTTTCGAAAGCATGATTTAATACTTCAAAGTTGTAAAAACTAACTTACCTATGTTTCGATATTTTGATCTCCGAAGTTTTCAGATAATTGCGTATCTCTCACTCTCACTCTCTCTCTCTCGCGCGCGCGCTTCCTCGCTCTCTCTCACCCTCCCTCTATCTCTCTCTCACTCTCTCTTTAATTTTCACATATTTATTCTTTGAATATTTTAAAACATAGACAGCAGGAGCACCCGAAGAGAATTTTCTAGGGTAGCCATCTCCCTGCTCGCTATATTAAGTTTGATATTTTTTATTTGTGTTAAGAAAATCTTAAGATACATTTTCGTGAGTCAGGGGACGCCCCCCTTCCCTTCGAGCGCCCATGATAGACAGTTTATTCATGTTTTTAACACAGGAAATGGGAGACATTGTATAGCTCGTTGCACAACAGTGTCTATATTTTCTTATGTAAGTGCAGCTGAAGAAAGAAAAAAAAAACGAAAATCTGCGACAACGTTTTGTTTCGTAAATCCACTACACTTTCCATCATACGTATTTTGCGCGTGAATGAGTGGGGAAGAGTTTGTATACTAAATACAGAAACCAGTATCACACCTGAAATAATAAAAATAATAATATCCTACTGCGAGGACATAGTTCCATACATTATTGTATTGATACAGATCATTAAATTAAAATTCGATTTCTACCGGTTTTCTACTGTGAATTACTACCCACACCGGGGAGAACCTGTAGGAACTCTTCCTGAGGGGAACTATAAATAAAGATTTCCAGGGTTTATCTTACGAGGAAACGGTCTTAAGTGTAAACAACCAATTTGGCTGGGGTCCGGATATGTGTTACGGGAGACCAAAGTAGGAAACACGTATTTTGGCGTTTGCGCCCATACGCAGAAATTTGCGAAATACGGGGCCCCAAAATGACCCTAGATGCTATAAATAGGAAGAAAATGACGTTACTTGTACACAACCGATTTGGCTGGGGTCCGGATATGTGTTACGGGAGACCAAAGTAGGAGACACGTATTTTGGCGTTTGGGCCCATACGCAGAAATTTCAGAAATACGGGACCCCAAAGTGGTCCTACATGCTATAACTAGGAAGCGAATGACGTTACTTGTACACAACCGATTTGGCTGGGGGCCGGAATATTTAATCGATACGGCGTGTGCTGCCAGGAAACCGGGCACAGTGGCGGGAGTAAAGTTTGCCGCCCTGTCAGGTTTTGTCGGAAGATAAACTACATGTCTTCGACTTGGGTTTATAATAGCCATATCCGGATCCCAGCCAAACCGGTTGTGTACAAGTAACGTCATTCGCTCCCTAGTTATAGCATGTAGGGCCACTTTGGGGTCCCGTATTTCTGAAATTTCTGCGTATGGGCTCAAACGCCAAAATACGTGTCTCCTACTTTGGTCTTCCGTAACAAATCCGGACCCCAGCCAAATCGATTGTGTACAAGTAACGTCATTCGCTTCCTAGTTATAGCATGTAGGGCCACTTTGGGGCCCCGTATTTCGGAAATTTCTGCGTATGGACCCAAACGCCAAAATACGTGTCTCCTACTTTGGTATCCCGTAACACATATCCCGACCCCAGCCAAATCGGTTGTTTACACTTAAGATCGTTTCCTCGTTAGTTCTAGCAGACGAATGCAAAGATAATCGCTTTAAATAGAGCTCATAACTGATGTTTCTGTGGGTGAATACACTGTATCATTTTCAGTAAAATTACACGGAATCACTACATAATGTACAACTACGTTGAGAAAATGAAATTGCATTTCTAATTTAACATCCCATGGTTCCGCCTTTAGGCTAAAGCAGATACATAATTAAGGTAAGTGAATGATTATGTAATTAGTAGAATTAGTATATGAGAGAAAACGAGAAACCCAGTAGTCCTGGAGCGTATTATCGTGAACAATAGAACAGCAGGAGATCTAATTAAACTGATAGTCTAAATAATTTCTTGTCAGTGGGCCAGATGTGGTCGGACAGGTTTCTGGGAGGGGGAGGAAGATTTATTACCTGGGCAATAGAAGGGGTTGAGGTGATCCTGGAAAGTGGAATGACCTCTTTGCTGTTTGAAACATGATCATACACGATTCTTTAATCGAAATTTTAAAAATTATAATTAAATTAAAATTAGAATGTATTTCAGATTATCACAACTCAATTATAAGACTTGAAACGCGATTCATAGCTCCCACAACCTTCTTCCGCTTAATTTAATTGTCATCCTACTAAAATAG
Source organism: Thermobia domestica (assembly GCF_964235325.1). Taxonomy (NCBI): domain Eukaryota; kingdom Metazoa; phylum Arthropoda; class Insecta; order Zygentoma; family Lepismatidae; genus Thermobia; species Thermobia domestica. Next base: position 275,117,136 of record NC_137459.1, on the reverse strand, counting down.
CTCTAACTAATCGAACACAATGTGTGAACGTACAAAATTATGATTAAATTAAAAATAATGAATATGATTAGACCATTGAAGGACCCCCTGAAACATTACCCTTCAAGCTCCCGCATTATTTATGAATTTTCTATGTTTTGGAATGATTTTAATGGATTGTTTTTTGGTTCGTTCTACTACGTAAAGTTATAAGATGAGCTACGCTATGAACTTAGAAAAATTCCTTGGAAACTTATAAGAAGAACTAGGCAATGATACTACAAATAATTTGGCTGTTAAAATGTTGCGAACTTTGAATTTTTTTATGAAATTTGAATACTATGTGTGTGTATGCGTACTAAAATGTAAGAAGGCAAATAAGATATGCAGGAAAGGGAAGGAAAAGAAAGAATATTTATTTATTTATTTTTCATTTTTTCGCTGGGAAACGAAATCACCGAGACGTGATAAAACTTCGTAAAAATAAATCGTATAGGTATAAAAAATTAAAGAGAAATAAAGGGCTAAGATATTTATTGAAGCCTATTATATTACAGAGAAACAAGCCTTGCTGAACCAGAAGTGTTTGTAACAGCACTAAGGAGAGCTGTTTTGTTGGCCGGCCCCATTGCGACGCAGAGTTGATATTTTTCTTCTTTAGATACATAATTAAAATCAACTAAAGCTTGAGAGGTGTGCATTTTATATATTTCTTATATATATAATGATTTTTAAAAGAAAGAAATAATTCATATTGTAATTGTTCTTGAGTTGTTTTAACCATTATTAACTAACAGAGAAACTTTTTGTGGATATTTTAAAAGAATAGTTTACAACTAAATATAAAGTGAATATTTACTTATTCCTCTTCGTAAACTAAGCAGATTCTTCGCTTATACATGTCATTCATTTAACTATGGCTTGAAATTAAGGGATTGCTTTCTCTTTTACATATTATAATTTAACTGAAGCATGAAAATAATTGATTGCTTTCTCTTTTGCATATTATTATTTAACTATAGCTTGAAAATAATTGATTCGTCTCTCTCTTTTTTATTAAAGTGATATATTAAAGTGAACTTGATAACACAACATAGCTGTTTTATTTCTGTCAGATGGATTTCTTCTGCCCAACAGAGGAAATTAATATGATCGACGAGATCTACCGTCAGGAATTGGTGCGCGGTCTAAACGACTACCCGAGAGCCTTCAGTACCTGGAAATGTATCATGGACATCGGGGGTCGGAGAGATGCGATACACTCCTACGCGCCCTTCGTGCCTTTGAAGGTCATGATACACTGATTCTCCATCACTGTGTATCCAGTGCTGATGTAGTAGACTTGTTTGTGTATGGGTTTTTCCGTTCATATGAAAGTTATGATCAAGCTAAGCAGAAACTTATGTATTTATTACCTTGGGGAAGGTCAGGTCGATAGCGTAAAAGATACAGAGTTATCGAACTTTTTTATTTCGGCACGCGCTTTGTTTCGGAACCATGTTTAATTCCATCTGAAAATAATACCATACTCGTGACCCCTCAAGAAAATCATAACTTGAGTCATAATAATAATATGAATCAATTAACCAATGAGGATTTATCTTTCTTACATGAATTAGATGGGATTGGTGATCTAAATTCCGATGAAATACCAGTTGAAGAAATGAGGAGTTTGGTTCAAAATGAGGACAACGCTGTGGATGTACCCACGCAACAGGCCCAGGGAGAAAATGCTGTATACAATCCAACTCAACACTGTGTAAACGATAATCATAACCAAAGGAACCAGATGTTTTTCTCTCCTCAACCTGACCCGTCATATGCTAGTGTTCCAGCAATGGTTGTACATGGCAACATTAACAATAATAGTGCTAATAATGGTAGTACAAGTGGTGGTACTAGTGATAGGAGGTCAGGCATTACAAAACGGTATGCAAGTTGTGGGTGATATATTAGAAAATCATCAATTTAAAAAATCTGTTCGTGCGCATGTACAAGAAGCTGGTGATAGTTTAAAGAAAAAAGCCATTAATAAAGTCGTGCAGTTGCTAACTGGCAACGGCAAGAGACGGTCACGCAAGAGGAAGGCTCCTCCAATTGTAAAGTTTGGAAGACCAACGAAACATAAACTTATAAAAAGACATCTTTTCATAATGGCGCTCCTAAATACAAATAGTTCTGAATGTTGTGCCAATGAATTTGATTTATTTTCTATAACAATGACACAAACAACTATTGAACCAACTACTAATGCTGAATATCGTCCTATTTCTATATTAGCATCAGAAGAACCTATTGGATTTGTTATTCCTGGAGAAACAGGGGAATTTATTCATCCTGCATATCTATATCTTTATGTAGGTAGTAAAATTACAAAAGCTGATGGTACAACTTAAACTCAAGATGATACTGTTGCACCAGTAAATAATTGAATCGGTGAGATTAAGAAGGGAAAGATTCCACTTTTTTGTCAAAATGTGTTGAAATAGCCATTTTGTTCCTTTATTTAAGACGCATATTTTGGCATGAAAAACGGAAAGATTCGTTTCATCATTATGACGTAGGAGCACGTGAAAAATTTGACTGAGGTTAAGAAAGGAAACATTCCAGGAATCTTTCCCTTCTTATTTTCAGCCATGGAGCTAAACAGAAACATACTGGAGTGCCTAGGTATGAGAAATTCCTATTGTTTTGCTATGAGAGAAAAACACGATAACCATAAGAAATTTCCATTTTTTTATTAGTGCTAAAGGAACACATCGAGTCTTAAGCCCTCCCAGAACCTCCCACTATTCTTCAAATCCTGTTACATATTTAGAGGCTGGGCTGGCATGCACAAAGATGCATAAAATGCTTCTGGAAAAGCGACCAGAACTAAATATGAGTACTTTTTAACTTATCACAAGGAAAATTATGGGTACCGATTCGGTAGGCCGCAAGTTGACGTGTGTTTAACATGTGAAAACCTAAATACAAAAATATCATCATCGACATTGAATGACAACACTAAACGGGTCGCTGTAGCTGAATTGATGGTTCATAAAAGGAGAGCAAATAAGTTTTACAAGAAAATGCAAGAAGTAACTGAATTATGCTCTAATAGAAATGACGTACATGGAATCTACTTTGATTTTATGCAAAATCTTCCTTTGCAGTGCATACCTGTTCAGGAAATGTTCTATTTTAGGAAGTTATGGCATTACGTGTTTTGTGTTCATAATTTAGGCAATGGAAAAGCTACTATGTACACCTATCATGAAGGAGTTGCAAAGAAAGGAGCAAACGAGGTGTGTTCTTTATTGTATGACTATATAAACAACAGTGTTGACCCTCAAGTGAAAACTCTATACGTGTTTAGTGACTCATGTCCCTGGCAAAACCGCAAATCACACTTTGGTGGGATTGTTCCTGTTTATTACTATTATTAGGCGATTTAATGAAGTACATGTATTTTTCCCCATTAGAGGACACAGTTTTCTCCCCATGCGACCGAAACTTTGGTGTTATTAAGAGAGCTATGAAACGCCACTACAATATGTACTCCCCTGATCAACACAACAATATGATTAGCACTACAAAAAGCAAGTAGCCTTTGTTTGAGGTGAAACGAACAAATTCTGAACTTCAAAGGATGGTGGTCGACTTTTTTCAAAAAGACTTGTGCTAGTGTTCGAACCAAACAGCCTTTTAAAATCAGTACCTACAAACACTTAAAATTCACAGCAGAAAAAAGTGGATATGTTAAATGCAGCTCACACTTTTAAAGACGGGCTACAAAGTGAAGCTTATAAACTGTACAAAGGTGGTGAAGCAGACCCTCCTGTTGAAAAGCATATAATGGAATCATTTCCATAAAAAGGAAGAAACTCGAGGATGTTGCCAAAGTGGTTCACTTTGTGCCGGAACAAGCCAGAGTGTTTTACAATAAACTTTTAGAGTGATCTACTGATGAGCATGAGAGTAAGGACAGTGAGTAGTAATAGAAACAGTGTACAAAGGCAAAAACCAATATCTCATGTATTTTATTTTTATAACATGTGTGAATAATGTTTAATTTTCATTATTTTTGTTGGTTTAACAATAAGTAAGGAACAGTTTTAAGCTCATAAATAGGTTTTTCTTTACGTTTTTCGACCTCTAAGTCTGTTGAGATTAAAAAGGGAAAGATTCCACTCTTTTTAAACTCATATAATAACCGTAATAAGAATGTAATGGTAAAACACTTTTGCGTATATGCTACTTAAGGTTATAAGGAGCGACTTTCCAATGCGTTTCTTCCTGTGACTATTTGTTTGGTTACTATGAAGTTTTTTTTTTTTTTTCAGTTTCCCAAAAGTTTTATTATGTGGAATCTTTCCCTTCTTAACCTCACCCGTTCAATTTCTTACATTCATTATTTAGTCAAATTAATATTTTATTAAATGATAATGAGTTCTTCATCAGGATCTTATCCATATCGTGCATATATTGAAACAATATTAAATTATTCTTATGATGCTTCTGAAACGCATTTACGTTGTGCCATCTGGCATAAATATACTGCAAAACATTTAATAAATTAGATAATAGAAATGCTGGTTTTCAAAAAACGTGCTAATAAGTTGAAAGATAGTAATTTTTTGAAATGTATGAACGTCTTCATGCTGATATTGTAAGTTTAGATCGTGTATTCTTCCCAACAAAGTAAGTTTACGTGTAAAATTACACCGTAGTAAAGATAATTTTTGCTTAATGTCTCCTGAAAATACAAGTTATAAAGCTGCAATTGAGGAAGTTATTCTTCGTGTACGACGCAGATGCTGCAGATGATGTAACTGCAGATTTTAGCTATGCAATTAAATACGCGAATGGTTTCGGAAACGGCCAAGTTACCTCTGACAAGTGTGGAGACAAGATATTATAGTATACCTGCACAAGTAGTCTTACAACATTGATAATCTCTTCTGGGGGTAATGTTCCTAAAGGCCTGGTTATTAGTTTCATCTGCAACACAGCCTTCAATGGGAAATCATATCTTAATTCTTATGAATTTCGAAACTTTAACGTTAACAAACTGTAATTAAAATTCGGCTCAAAATGATTTTTCCCAACCCCTTTTTCACCCCTGATTTTAGTAACGATTTACACCTTCTAAGTTACTATATTTTGATTTCAGGTTCTGGTATATATTATCAAAATTATTCACATATTGTTACTCTTGATGAATATCCAAACGGATATGCTCTGTATGCTTTTATTCTATCTCCAGCAGGAACGTTAGATGACAACACATGGGAGGTATTACGCGATTCCCCTGTAAATTTAAAAGTATAATTTTCAGAAACTTTAACTGAACCTGTTACGTGCACTGTATATGCACCATTTGATTCCTTAGCACAAGTAGACAAAATAGAAACATTTATACTGATAACACCTTCTACTTTGTTCAGTTGAGTACGATGAGGTTTGTTGTATAATTCTCTGCCTATCACGATGATGATGATGAGTTTATTGCAATGGAGCTAGCCACTGTAAGTCCAGACGTTCCCTTTCTTCACAATTGGATTTCTAAGCCACCATTTCCTTTAAATAAATTAGCTAAGCCGATCATAACTACAAAACAAGTATCTAGGTGAGAATGTGTATGACATTACCTGGCACGAAGGCGATATAGAATATTCACATCTTAAGGACATACTTCAAACATATTGTTTAAATACTACAACCATATACACATACGGAATACCTAGGAAGTTTTTTCTTCAAGAAATTCTTCAGAGATGTTACAAATTTAGAAGAAATAAACTGTCCAATGTATACTGCTTTAAGTTTTCACGCTCATAGGTGTGCACATAATAAACATCGTTTCGGACAATATAGGTGCAGTGTTCGTGAATCACTACTGTATAGTGAATATGTGAAAGTGTATGACTATGTGTTACATGTGAATAACAGTGATAGTTACATACCTACTACGATTAGAAATAATAATCTTCATCATGTATAGTGGCGAATTGTTAAAAGTGTTACTAACTAATAAAATGACTGGGGCAAGTGTTACTGGAATCTACCGTATTGACAGACTTCCTGTAACGGTAGAGCCTCCTGCTGCACTTGTGATTAATCTCGATACATCTGATTCTTCTGGGTCGCATTGGGTTGTATTGTACATCGATGAGAAAAAACATGGCTATTACTTTGATAGTCTTGCTATGGATATTCCCAAGGAAATGAAAAACGTTTTTTTATCAAAAAATAATAAAATATACTATACGAATAAACATCAACACGATAATTATTTTGCTTTTTGCGTGGATATTTTGCTTTTTTCTTTTTGCATCATATTATTCGCACTCAATCATTTCAAAAATGTTTAACAAGAAAAATTTGGAAAAGAATCATGATAGTCGGGTCAAAAATTTACTAAGGAAAACATGTGCTTTATCCAAAAATGCATGCTTTAGAATCCTGCAGTACTTCTGCAACAATTTTTATAGATATAGTTATTAAATACTTTACATTATATGCCCGTAACCAAACTGCCTGTACAAAAATTGTTGCGTGAGTACCTTAGGATTCTGAAACATGTATTTTTGGATAGAGCACATATTAGTTCCTTAGTAAAGTCTTGACCCGACTACGGTAGGCCTCATAGCTTTGGAGCTATGGATCTTTAAAGTAGAAGAAGAAACAGAATACGGAGAACACAACAATTTAGAAAATATATGACTTACTCACATTTAGCAAACCGTAGTTTCAGGTGAGGGAAGTGAAATGGAAAATATCCCCCAGGTTGGTTCTTGTTTTCTTCTGGCCCGTGGTGTGTTAGAAACTGGCCATCACTGGTATAAGCCAAAGGGTTATTCAGATCATTGCTCCTCTGTTCAGAATCATGTGCTCTTAATTAATCATACTATAACGACGACTTTTCTTTCAATTTAAGAATGATAAAGTTAAAATGCTGTAATTTAAATGAAACATCAGTGTGAATGTATTTAGTTTTGTTTAACTATTTTTATTATTATTGTAGCGCAAATTAGTTCATTCAGTCAGTTTAATCATATCGTTCTTTTAACTTGTTTCGAAATACGATTCCACAGTATCATGGATTCACAATTTTCTGGCTCACATGAGTCTTGGAAGAAAGTTAAAGAAAATATAAAGCTCACAAAGATGGGATCTCGCGTACTAATTGCCAAAGTTTTCGGGAGATCTCGTCACTGAAATATGACTTCCTTACTCATTACATGAATATACTTATTCTCAGAGGAAATGTGAATTTCCATTTTACTAATTGATAAATAATTTGAGGAGGATTTATTTCAAGGAGAAAAAATATGTAATTATTACATAAAGTAATTTTCAACTACCAAATGCATTCGACAAAACATTAGACTGAAGATGTTATTGTATAATGGAATACCAATTAGCAGGTACGTGTTGGGAAATTTGTTGGTAATGGAATGTTATTAAACTCAAGATCACGAAACAATAAAACATGCTAGAAAATAAGTTGGAGCTTTATTTTTGTATCTGGGGAGAAAGTAATAATAATATCGCTTTTTCCTACGATATTTAATACAGTTGCCTAGTAATTATTGTGTGAAATTCATTACTTGGCGTTTTAAACTTTCCTTCCTCACGAAGGTATCTGCATTTTCGCTAATGTATTCATTTAGTTTGTTTCCTACACATGTTTTATGTTCATCTCATGGACTATTTATGTTATTAAAAGTAATAAATGTTGCTTGAATGATACAGTAATAGGTGGAAACATAAGCCCTGACACAACTTATATTCGCACAGAACTTGTACTTTATTGTCTGGGCCTGAAATCAAACTTATAAGATATAGCAATAAGTGAACAGATTATCTCTAATGCGTTTATTTCGTAAAACGATAGTGCTATGTTACATTCATCGATTTAGTTATATTGATCCTTCTAGTTTATTCTATGTATTTCCTTAGTATCTGAGTAAATATAAGAATGACAGCTTCTATAGAATAACTTTGTTTTCTACTCTAATGTAATATAATAAAATAAAGAGTTTGTGTGTTTGTGTATGTGTGTGTGTGTGTCTGTCTGTCTGTCTGTCTGTCTGACTGTGTGTTCTTTGTGCGGCCTGGGAACCAGGCGAGTGAACCGAGAGTTACCAAATTTGGGTCACGAGTATCTTGGTCCAGGCCCCAGACCAAGACGAAGCGCTTTTTTAAAAATTTCGAACCAGGCGGGTCTCAGGGGAGGCGTTTACCGGGACTGGCCTGGGGACCAGACACATTGACCGGAGTTACCAAATTTTGGTCACGGATACAATGGTCCAGGCCCCAGAACAAGGCGAAACGTTTTTTCAAATTCGAACCAGAGGGATATTAAGGGGGCGTTTAACTGGATATGTAAAAGTAGTAGAAAATGACTGATATTAGTGTCGAATTCATAGTTTTCGCTGTCGCTTAGATCAAGGTGAAATTCTGATCGTATTAACTTCTAAATTCACCCGATTTTGCTGCTGGCCGAGGAAAAAAATGAAATCTTTAAGTTTAACGTCCCATGGTTATGCCGGTTAGGCTAAAGGAGACGGTGATGATGAGAGATGAGTGAAATGAAGAAAGTGGGAGGAAACGGGAGAACCCCTAGAAAACCCACGAGCACGGTGTTTGTCCACCACAAAAGTTCACTTGGCGGGGGCTGGGATCGAACCCGGGACCCCAAGCACCAGAGGTGAACGCCCTACCACTGAGCCACCGCACCCCCCGCTGCTGGCCGAGGATCACCGGCGGGGGAATACCGAGACATGTAAAAAATAGCACAAAATGACCGATATTAGTGTCAAATCCATAGTTTTCGCGGTCACTGAAATGAATATTGACACTCCCACAGGCGTTGACTTCCAAATACAACCCCCATGCGAAGAATGGGTATACTCAGCTAATAGAAAATAAAGAAGTTGGGATCATAATTTGACAGTTGTTAGTTGTTATTTTAGTGCTAAAAATATTCTAATTAAATAGCCTTCTGTAATAATGGAGATTTTGTTACATATAAATAAAAAATTCGAGATTTAAGGCAAATAAAATTGACTTTTTCAACGACAAATATTTCCTGAACTGCTTATGATAATATTTTGAATTTGAATTAATAATTTTCAGAATTGGGAAAATATTAATACTGTTCGCGCATAAATGCTGTATTAAAATGTTAGGGGAAAATAAAATAATAATAATAATAATAATAATAATAATAATAATAATAATAATAATAATAATAATAATAATAATAAATAGCTTTCACAAGTGCAATTTCTTGCAAGATTGGTCTGAACAAAAGTAATTGACTTAGATCAATATTAAAAAGTGTAATAATATTGGCCTAAGAATGCCAAGATCGAGTCAATATGAACCCGCGCACTCGGACTGTTATTTTCTGTCCTGTATTAAATCTTACGTGTAAGCCTGTAATTCCATGTAATATATATATACATATCTGCCCAGAAGTTGTCTGTCGGAAAGTGCATTGTAGTAATATTGCTTTTATTCTGGAAAGCAGCTTCACTTTTGAGAAATATCCATAGGTCAAAAATGATGTTATCTGTGCGTTCCACAGAGATTGTTTTCTAGGCTCATATAGCTTACGTAAGAAGTATTGAAACCAATATTATCTCAATTCTGAGAACAGCAAACTATGATTTTTGTTCTTTCTTGTATAGTTTGTGTTTGTACTACGTAGTTTGCTTAATTTTACTACGAGGCTATGCGAAATTGTCTAGTAAATGTTTTTGAATCAAAATTGATACCATTTGACAAAATGATGGGTCACTTTTTTTGGGCGGGAGTGTGCTTCTTGTTAATTTGAAATAAATGCATATCGAATTGATTGATTGCAAATCGGCGCTCCTCTTCGTCTTAAGGGCGTGTAAGACAAGGCCAAGTTGAACGTAAAGTGTAGTTCATGTGCTTTTTTTTTCTCTGGGCTACGTGGAATACATGAATAGTATCCATTAAGTTTTTTTTTTTTTTTTATTTGTAAATGTTAGTAAACGAATTCTACCAAGAAACACAAACTCACAAATCAGCTGCTTTTACATGCAAATTTCCTATATGGAACCCTATGGGAATTCAATCTGTTTATTATCATTGTATGATATTAGTTCTTACTGGATGGTGCTATCATGAAATGTACCTCACATAAACAGGTTGATTTTATTGTGATAGTAAGTGGTGTCGTTAGTTCTTATAGCGATACAACGTGACTAGTATTAGCGGAAGCCAATTCATAGAAAAATTGTAGTGAATAATGAAGAACTCATGCGGTGATGTTCCTGTATTTTGTACTTTCTTGCCTTCTTTGGTTTCCTCTTTAGGGAGAGAAAAATTGGTTAGCTTTTTAACGCTATGCTTGAGCGGCTGGCTCGTAGATTGGGTAATGTATAGTAGGACACTTATCTTCCAGTCGTCTGTGTGCTCTTCTCTGAATCCAAAGAATTAAAGTTGAACAGCTGGTGAAGTAGACCTCTATTGCTTGACTTTCGCCTCGGGCTTAAATGTAGTTATTTGTATGGAAGTAGAGAAAGCAATTTTCGTCTTACCAATTTTTCTTTATTCCGTTACCTCAATAGTTTAGCTTCTTTAAGTTTGGATGTTTGCTTTCTATCCACAATAAGAAATTTGATTTCTTAAAAGGAAGTAAATCAGTTACTTTTTTTATGTAAGTTAGGTGGGGGTGGGTTAGAATTGATCGAGCCATCATTTTGCACCCGTTGTTCTCGTCGACCTTGAAGCTGTTATGAAAATTGCTTCCTAATAACCGATCCTCCTAAATTGAAACTCAGGGTTCAAATCTTGATCTCGCTACGTTTCAATTTACAGCTCTCATGTTTGCGGCTGATACAATGTTTAAGAATTCTATTTCTAAGAAAAAATGTAAGCCTGTAATCATTAATCAGTAAGGTCTTGTTGATTTTTCTTTATTTCCTTTCTGTTTCTATTGATGTCAAAAGACATATATATATATATAATATGAAGAATTAATATTTAACATGAATCTTGAGGAGGTTTGCACTTTCATTACGAATGATTCCTTTACCCCTTTGTTCTTTTGTGCGGAGTGACTGTATTATACTATAGCGGGCCGTTTTCTTGAGGATATACTACGTATCCAGCCCTTGCGATGCACTACACAATCCCGTAACAAAATCATTTTTAATACTTCCTTCATATTTATATTATCATATAAATAGACTTTAATTTTGAATACGAAAGACATTTAATTCAATGCATTGTATTGTGTCCTTCATTGCGATTAACGAAAGGACAGATGTATATCTTTGCTTGTATGGGACCAAAACACGTGCATAATAATGGCTTTATTATATTCATACACACAGTTTGGAACTCTATAGTAAGACTTAGAAGAAGAATACGAGTGGGAACAAGAAAACAATTCTGATCCGAGAATAACATTTGCCCTCAGTACCCTGGGAAATGTCAAGCAGGTGTCCAGGTCTGACGGTTCCTCTTTCATTTCTTTATAGTAATAGTTCTTCATACCAGTTATGTTAGTTTGCTGTGCATTCTTTTACATACTGTTTTCTGTTGTCTGTTATGCAATGGAAACTACATTGTTTAGTTAACATTCTATACTTGGAAAAATAAAATAAAAAAATAAAGTAAAATAAAATGAACATTTCTTCATATTATCCTTCTTCTGATCAAAACTGATTTTCTTAGTATGTGGTTAATTTGCTACCACAACTTTCTATTTATTTATTTATTTATTTATTGGTTAAGCTGACCAAAGGAGGAATTTCTTCAACAATTAGTACTGACATACCTGGTGTTCATTCTTGCTTTTCTTTCTCTCAATTAGTATTTTAGTTGAGTCAACAAGAACTTGGGAATCAACATCATGGACACAAAATACACAGAAAAAAAGTGTCCAAACTCGTGGTTAGGAGGAAACAATGTTGGCGTAATGACAAAACTCATGCTTCCAAGATGTAGATGTATTCATTTGATTCCGGTTACACACGAGTGAGAAGTTGCTGCCAAATATTATCATTTACTTTATATTTAAAGGATGTTGCTGTTTATTCCCACTAATCATTCCACATATTATTTCAGATACACTTGAAGCAATAATGTGGATAATTCGAAATTTGCCGATTTTGCCGCGTAGTTTTAAGATTTTGACAGGTTTTAGTGTCATTAAGCTAAAAAAAAAAAAAATGCATGGTGCAGGCCCTACTAGATATCCTTCTGAAGAGTGAAGTTTCTTGTAAGAATTCTAAAGGTTGGTTTAAAGGGACAAGTTTCGCCGATAGATGTCACTACAGTCTTCGTATCTATCTAATGTATTTCTTACCTTTCAGAAAAATTCACGATTTCTCTTACAAATTTCAAGCTACACACTTGAAATTTTTTGAGAAGGAAGGAACTTCATAACCTATCGAAGGCAACAATCCGTGCCGATTTTTTATTTAAAATTTTCTTCATTGCTGAAACAGTATATTGTTAAAGATTTGGATATTCAGTTTCAACAATTAAGCCATTTTAACAATGAAGAAAATACTAAATAAAAAGTCAGCACGGATTGTTGCCTTCGATAGGTTATGAAGTTTCTTCTGAGACAATTTGAAGCGGGTAGCTTAAAATTTGTAAGAGGAATCATGAATTTTGGTGAAATATAATATATATATATGAGTAGTGACACCTATCGGCAAAACTTGTGCCTTTAAATCAATCTTAAACTGTTAAATGTTCGATTAACTTTAAACTTGCAGCAAGCCTTGTTAAATATTGTTGTTTCTGTACAACCAAGTGATTAGTTAAAAAATAGGATTTGATTCACCTAAGTACACATTTTCGTTAGTCTCGGTTCAGACGTGCAGAAAAGTTTGCTGCGGACCCACAGCAGAAAATTATGTTGCGGACCTGCGCGAACCAGAAATACATTGGTTCTTATCCTTCATGCCACACGTGCAGACTTTCCCGTACGACTCTGCTGCGGACCCGCAGCGGACAAAAATTGAGTTGCGGGGACTGCTGGCTCTCAGCGAGTCCGCACAGGTGTAGCGGGTCGGCAAACCATTGCTGGTAATGAGTCAAGCCACACGTACAAACTTTCCCGCGCCCGCAGAAATGGAAAGCGAAGAACTATTCATTAACGAAATACAAAAATATCCCGAGATGTGGAATTTAAAGTGCGAAATGTATAGAGATAGAAATAAAAAAAAAAATAAAAAATAAAAAAAACGGGATGCATCTAATAAATGTGTCAAACCTTATGTGAGAAATTTAATGAAAAAATAGAAGAAAAAACAGCATTGGTATGTATTATTATTACTTTTCAATGTAAAAAATCTAATATTCACGTAGTATTTACATTTGATTTTCGTTTAGCGTCCCTTTTGAGCAGCGAGGCTATGAATATTTTTTGTGATAACAATAGACAACAAATACGCTTGGAGAACAAGCCTTTATTGTTAATGCAGTTTCTTTGATGAGATTTCTTGTCACACACTCCGGAATGACTGTTTACAACGTACGTTGCATTATACTTTAGGTCGTCACGTATTATATATAGCTTATGTGCTCAAAAGGGACGCTGAAGTCCAAACCAACCATCAACATGATAGCATAACAGAAAAGAAAGTAAAAAACATCGTTTTTCGGCTGACAATTGTTGTCTTTATTTGTTAATGTACTACATTTTTTTCAATAGAGTTAACACGAAAATTGTTGAACATCAGGGTACTCATGTGGTTAAAACATAAAAAGCATGCTCGAAATGTAACATAAGTATTTTTGTTTCTCGTAATATTTTTGATAATATTGTGCACGTCGTTGCTATTCTAGAGGTAACAACTGAATGTTTTCTTACATAAAGAACAACTTAAACAAAGTTATCTTGCCATGGAACTCTACCTATGTTGCTTACAAAATAATCATCCCACCTGTTTCTGCTTTCGTTTGCTGCATTGTCTCCTTGTGGTGTGCTACATGTATTGGGGATTTCCTCAAAACTTTCTATCGTTAAATGTCACAATTATAAAAATGTTTCGTTTTTCTCACCTTAGAAATGGATTATTCGGAAACACTAAATCCATTATTTTTAAGAGTTTACAATAAGAATTTCACATCTCCAATCTAAGCGAGTCCTCATATGGAACACTTTCTCAATATATAACGGGAAATGTCACTACTATAGGAATGAAATTAAATCCTTGAGTTTTACGTCAAACGCTTATACCGGGTAGGCTAAAGGAAATAATGATGATGATGATAAATGAATGAGATGGTGGAATGAATAAAGTGGGAGGAAACGGGAGAACCCCGAGAAAACTCACGAACACGGTGGTTCTCGCACCACAAAGCCCACTCCACGCAAGCTGGGATCGAACCAGAGGTGAACACTCTATCACTGAGCCACCGGACCCCACTACTATAGAAATCCCCCATCTCCCCTTCAAGAGAAAATTTTCAAAGACGCTGAAACCTGTGCTCCATTATTTTTATTATGAGTTTACATGCCGAATTTTACATCTCTAACTGAAGCGAATCCTTACGTACGGATGAACCCAGTATCGTCTCTGTTTCTTCCTTAGGAGTTTACTGGCTAAGTATGCAAAAACAGCACGTTTTCTTCTTTCAATTTCCATTTTCATTCAACTGCAGCTGAAAATAAAATGAGCTGTTTTCTATGTCTATGTGAAGTGGTTGGACTGAGACGCCCGCACGAGTCTCTTGCGGGCCCGCAACACTTTCCTGCACGTCTACTTGAATTAAGAGGGAGCAAATTATTTGAAATGAAACCAGAAATGATACCATTTGGAAAGTCACACGGTTCACATATCACACCGTTTGACGTGTGCCATTTTTTTTTTTACCTATATTCCGTTAAGAGTTTTGGATGCCATAGTTCCAAAGTTATTATTATTATTATTATTATTATTATTATTATTATTATTATTATTATTATTATTATTATTATTATTATTATTATTATTATTATAACTACGGATAACTATAGTCTAATTATCTCAATACTTTTAGATTGAATAACTTAAATTAGTGGAGTTGAACAACAGTTATAGTGGAATAATACAAGGAAATTTGATGATCCCCTTCAATAGTGGTAATTTCGTGCTCTTTTCTGTTACAAGTATGCTGTACAAGCAGAATGATTTTAGTTGTTTCTCTCTTTATTTTTTTTCAGTTTTCGATACATTTTTCTCTCGCAGAATCTTTTAGTGTCCTAAATTGTCACACAACACTAGTGTCGAGAAACTAAATTTCCTTTTTCCTCTTTTGGTGCTGGGAGGCTTTTGTAGTTCGTTGGATTGGAGCAGAAGAATGTCACTTTGTCCTAACTGATCTCTTTTCTCGTTATCTGTTCTCGCTTCAGACACCGTGAGTTGCGTTTTAATTTTACCGTTCTGTTCCTAAAGAAATTGAATTTCTCCCCGAAGAAACAATCCATATCTCTTCCAAACCTTTCTTTTTCCTCCTTGTTCCTTTCGCCTCAAAAAGTTGTCCCCTTTTCTCCCCCCTCTAAATAATTTCTTCGTCATCGATCTCCTCACATTCTATAAAGCCTCTCCTCTTTCAACTAGTCTGGGATTTAAGGGCTTGAGCCGTGTGGGAACATTTCGAGGGCGAACTGGTATAAAACTCTGCCATAGGAGTGCTGGAAACGGATCAGCAATCCGCAATAAGTGCTGAATTGTCTCCTTCATTTCAAGCATGCTCTGTGCTTATATATATATATATATATATATATATATATATATATATATATATATATATATATAAAGAAGACGAAAATAAAGAAATCTTATGCTGTATAAAGAAAATGAAATGTTGATTGTTGGACGCATTAATGCAGCTACATTAATCGATATGGTGACACTTCAGCTCAAAACTTTTACGGGTCTTTAAAAATAGATTATTAACATTTTCTTTTCAAATAAAGGAATTCTTTATAAAGTGTATTTATTTCGTCAGTGTTAAGTTCCTCAGTTCTGTTTTCTACGTTAAAGGAAACGATAAATTGGCTAGTGGAATTATAAAAGGGGACAAAACAAATCACCGTGAATAGAGCTTATGTATACTAAAAAGGGTAATAATGAATCAATTAAACATCTGGCGCAATCGGAGTTCAACTCGTCTCTTGCGTGCAACAGGTAAACGAAAAAAAAAAATGACAAACTGAAAATATGGCTAAATCTAAAACTAGACTTGGAAATAGACTTCGACTATTAAAATATACATTGAAAATAAACTCTGACTATTAAGATGTACCTTACATTGAAAATAGACTTTTACTATGAAAATAGACATTCGGGAGGGAACATCTTTTCATCAGGTAGCAATGTCATTCACTCTTAATAATTTCAGAATCATGCTGAACGAATGTACACAACACGTGAAACAAAATAATATTCAGTATTTAGATTCCTTCTTCTTTATTCGTCCAATCATTTATTTGTATATACCAAAAATTTAATATAACAACCACGATTGTGACATCTGACTTTAAACGTTCAGAACTATAACATATAAGGTTTATTATCAACACTGAATTTTAACAATGCAAATTATTTGACGCAATTGATAACAACATATTAATCCTCACGTCATACACACTACAATACATTACTCTAAGCTATGCATGGAAATCAACATCGAAGAATCGAAGTCATGAGAATATCCCATGGAAACGATCCTTTACGAGTTATAGTAGAAAAGAGAAAACTTGAAGAAGTCAACTTGAATTTCAAGTATCTGGTAAATATTTTCACGAAAGACGATTACTGCATCAAATCAGGTCAAGAATTGGCATAGCCAAGAAACATTCAACAGGAAAAGATCATTCTTAAGTAGCAGACTTAATATTGGTCTAAGAAAGAAGTTGGTCAAGTGCTACATATGGAGTATTGCACTGTATGGTTCGGAAACTTTCGGAAGTTAGAGAACAAATATTTAGAGAGCTTCGAAATAAGGTGTTGCAGGAAGACGGAGAAGATAAAATGGACAGAAAGAATAACAAATTAAGATGTTTTGAAACGGATAGCAGAGAAGATGATGCTTTTAGTAGGAAGACCAATTAGATTGGACACATCTTGCGAAGAAATTGTCTTCTTCTTACCGCCATAGAAAGAAAGGTGAAAGGAGAGCGAGGAATAGGAAAAATAATACAACTGATCGATGATTTGAAAAATAGAAGAAAATATTGGGAGTTAGAAGAGGAAGCTGAAGATCGAGAAACGTGGAAGAAACATTTCCAGGCCTAAACCTTTGAAAAAAAACACACATTAGTCCCTGGACCTGACAAAAGGCAGAATACTTAATAATAATAATAATAATAATAATAATAATAATAATAATAATAATAATAATAATAATAATAATAATAATAATAATAATAATAATAATAATAATGCAATGCTATGGCATACAGGATGTTTATAAACTGTACCAAGAAACCGTAAGAGGTGATCCCTCACATCAAAGTAATAAAAAAAATGTTAATATGGATTTGTGAGGAAAAGTGCATAGTTTCAGAGCTAGGCCGTCCAAAAGCGTGGAAAAAATACATTGCAACATCATTATTTCGAACACGAGAAACCGTGGAATGACTGTCCATATCAGCGTAAAGGAACTTGCACCACCAAAAAGGCATATTTCAGCAGTATGCAATGTGTGCGAAAAAGTTTCCCTACAGAGCATAATTCCCAGACATCCTCCCAAAAGAATTATCAGATTTAACAGAGGAAGATGCTTCAATTTTAAGATAGCAATGTTGCCACTTCTCTTAAAGCTGCCTGCAATGCATTTACTTTGAAAGTAGTCTATCAGAGGTATTTTTTGGTGCTTTCATTTCTAGATGCAAAAACCATTATTTAACATCTTAATAGATAAGAATATAAAAGCTGCGATTTTACTCAAAGAAGATTAAATTCTTCATTCGTTCTGTACTGAGCTGTCATATTTCTGTATCTTTCTTCAAATGCTTTGCCGCGAAACGGAAGAAGCAACCTTGCATTTGAATGTCATTTCCGAAAAGTGTACGCACAACGTTATGAACTTCCATTTCAAAGTCACAAACAATTGTCTCAGCGTGGATATATACAGGGTGTTTCAAAACAACACCGACAACGTTTGGGAGGTGATTCCTGACACCAAGATAAGACGAAAAGTATAGACCAACCTGGGTGCACAAATGCTTCCTTTCGGAGTTATAGGCTGCCGAAAACATTAATAAATGAACTTTAAAGGTCCATAGCTCCACTACAATGGGACCTGCCGTAGTCGGGTCAAGATTTCGCTTAGGAACTACTGTGTGCCCTATCCAAATATCCAAGTTTCAGAATCCTGCGGTACTTCCGCAACAATTTTTATTGAGGTAGTTGGTGAGTACTTCAGCTTGTTTACACGTAGCCAAACTCCCTTTACAAAAATTGTTGCGGAAATAACGAAGGATTCTGAAACTTAGATATTTGGATAGGGCACATATTAGTTGCTAAGTGAAGTTTTGATCCGACTACGGTAGCTCCCATAGTTTTGTAGCTATGGACCTTTAAATTTCATTGTTCATGTTTTCGGTAGCCTATAACTCCGAAAGGAAGCATTTGTGGACCCAGGTTGGTCTATACTTTTTGTCTTATCTTGGTGTCAGAAATCACGTCCCAAACGTTGTCGGTGTTGTTTTGAAACACCCTGTATATCCAATAAAGTATATGGTACTTCTGGAAGAAATCACGAAGTTGAAGATGAGATTGTAAATTATGTACAATCTACCCTGGTAATAGACTAGTGGTCCAGTGCATTATTGAAACGAACGATCCTCCCTCTCACTAATTCCAGCTCCAAATCTGTGGTTTATATTGTAAAATTGTTTTGCATTGCGTGTGCGTGTGTATAAACTTGCAACATGGAGTGGATTTTACCTGAGTTATCTCCCTTATGCTTTACGGATTGCAACTACAAGCAATGGAGTTATTTCTGCAAGCAGAAGGAAGGTACATGCTAAGTTTCATCAACATCCGATAAGTTTTAAAGGAGTTATCGTTGTGAACAAACAGACGAGGAAACACAGATGCCAATTGAGTCGAATAGTATAATCTTTGCTAATATTCGCTTCAATGAGAGTCATTTTTATGTAAAAACTTATATAAATAAAAGTTTACTAAAGAAAATAAGGACGATCAAGAAGATAGAAGTATTTTACTTAATGCTCTTTGCTTTACTATACGATACTAATTAAATAACAGTAACTGACAATCATACCGCCTGAATTAAATACATTTTGATTATGGTTGCATACATTCCTGCATAATCTGTATTGATTTTTTAAATATTAAATTTCACTTACTTTTGTAAATTGTATATTGTAAAGAATTGAAATATTTATGTAAATTTTGTGGTATTAGAGGCTGGATTAAGAAAAAATGAGCATGCGCTTCTGTGAAGACATGAAAAAGCTCTTATATTCATCAATTCTACGCACCTTTGTGCAATGCATTCTCTCGATTGAAATTGGAATTACTGTCTAATATGTATTGATATCGTTGAAATTTTCCATTTTCCTAGTATTTCTTTTGCCATTTTCCCTTGCCAATTTTTCCGTTGCCATATTTTTCAATTGCTATTTTTCCCTTTGTCGTTATTTCCTAGAATCGGTAAATGTTGTACCATTGAAAAACTATACAAATGTGATTAATTTAGACAAAGAGGAGCATGAGACTTTTAATTAATTTTGGTAAATAAATATGAAGTACAGATATTTGTTGTCTGTATTGTGTGCTGAATCAACTAAACTGCTTGTGTTCTGAATGAAGAATTATTTAGGAAGTGAAGTAACAGGTTTCCAAATGTAACTTTAGGCATAGAACTGAAATCATTTGCTAAAACTGGCATACTAAGTATTGTTGTTTTGTTATACCAATTGCATCAGATCGTCTTGTGTTCGGTTACAAGTCCACGTGTCTCTGCAGGGAAGATCACGATGCAAGGTGGGTCATTAAAATTTTAGGGAGGATTGAGAGAAAATAAGTTTAAATATATAAACTAGTTAGCAGCAAAATGTTTCCTTTCCCTTGTTTTCGTTAATTGTATATATATATATATATATATATATATATATATATATATATATATATATATATATATATATATAATCAATATATTTCGATCAAAATCTGTCAAAGGGAAAGAGGATATTGTAGGTCAGATCATAGAATAAGTTTTGTTTTCGGGAAGGGAGGCAGTCAGTAGAGAATTTAGAAAGCAAGACAAATGGAGCTGTGGATACCTCTTGCGGGTGTATCAAATGTATTGGCCCTCTGTTGAATAAAGAGATTAAAAAATTGGAAAGAGGGGAAGTTATTGGAAATAGATTTTTTTCAATCTAAAATGATAGAATTTCACCAATCTCACCACCCGTTTGTGTTTCGTACTGTTAAGGCGCACAATGTTAAATGAAAATCACCGTTGCCAGTTGAGCAGGCTCTTCACTTAACCTCTCTCCGTAGTAGCAATACAAGAACGGGTTCGAGGTGTTCAAATCCCAATGTCATTTTTGCGTGTTCTTATGTTCTATTCGAACACCCTATTAAACTCAAAACTTTTTTTTTTCATTTAACATAAGTCACCTTAACAGTGTGGAGACCAAATACTGTTACGATTGAAAAAAAAAAAAAAAAAAAGATCGCCGTTTTAGATTGAAATTTAACTATTTTCAATAACTTTCCACTTTGCAGTTTTTTTTTGTATCTTTGTTTATGATTCAATTGGCCTATGACCCAGACTTTTCATACAACCATGGGCGGAGTTATGGGGGCATGGGGGGCATTGCTTCCAACTTTTTGACAAAAATTTAAAATGTCACCTATAAGATGGCCACCTACCAAAACCTCCGAGACCGACCAAAAGGTCTGCTCCCCCGGCAGACAATTCCTAGCTCTGCCTATGCATACAACCAATCTGTGTATTAAAATGAAATGAAATCTTTGAGTTTTACGTCCCACGGTTATGCTAAAGGAGACGGTGATGATGAGTAATGAATGAAATGGTGGAATGAAGAAAGTGGGAGGAAACGGGAGAACCCCGAGAAAACCCACGCACACGGCGTTTGTCCACCACAAAGTTCACTTGGTAGGGGCTGGGATCGAACCCGGGACCCCAAGCACCAGAGGTAAATGCTCTACCACTGAGCCACCGCGGCCCCAATCTGTGTATTAAAATGCTAGCTTTAGGGTCTATATGTTTGTGGCCAATTCTTTTGACAATGATATCTCGGAAACCACAAGCTCTAGAAGGATGTCGTTTTTACTGATCAATTGCAAATCTTATGTAGATTGTTCAGTTCTAATTGTAAAAAATGACCGTTATTTCATTATTACATTTTTTAGGGGTAGACTGGAGATATTGAAATTTCAAAAGCAAAGCATTTTATCCTACGAGTTATACATCCCAACGCCACATATTTGCATACGAGGTTAGTATATATATCTATGTCGTTAGTTGCATGTCCAAATTATTATGAAAACCGAAGTATAATTATCTGTCCAGTCTAAGATGAATCTTTATTGTTTAGAGTGTTTTGCCCAATGAACACCATATAACACTGATAGGGATGCGCACGAGACAAGATTTGAGACTGTCTCGTCCCGAAAATGTGCTGTAAAGTGATGTCTCAACTCGAAAAATATATTTTTTTCTATTGGAAGAGCTGTGTCTCGACTCGAATTTTGTTGGAAAAATTCTGTCCGGACTCGACTCGAGCGCATCCCTAAACACTGACATTATAATTAATTGCGTGTAATATATTTGCTTCTTACATACTGCATGCAAGAAGAAAGAAAACACTGATCCATTTCCACTGATAAATGAATTAGAAACACCAGCCGGAAGTAGGCTTAAATCTTGCAAACGGTGCCAGATATTGAAAAAAAAAAATGAAAAAAAGAAAATTTCTCCTTCATGATACCGCTTGCCGATTTTTATTAAGACGTCCTTCACTTGTGTCTCTAAAGGAACATGTACAGATGTTGTGAGTAATGACAAGGAGATTCATGCTCATGTGTGAATGATGCGCTGTGTAAAGAGCACAGGTTCAGCTAATATATCTATAAAAGTTTTAGGTTTAGTCATTTTGATTAAATATTTCCTTAATTTGTGTTAGGAGGGTCGTCAAATGGATTTTTTTTTTTTTTTTTTTTTTGAGTAACGTATTCTCTTTGGATCGTTCGATTGCAGACAAAAGAAACAAGAAAGTTGAAGTTCTAAGGTAAAAAAAAAAAGTCCAATGAAATTTTGCTCTTCTCGTTATACGTATTAAATAAATCATGCTATCATTTTTCTTCAAATTCTTTCACTGAATTTTTGCTAACACAATTTTAATCAATTAAGTCATTTTGCGTGTTAAATAAAAGTGCAGAGATGAGGACCTACGGCAAACGGAAAGTTGATTGCTAGTTTGTATATGATACTAAGGTAGTTGTTCCAGTAGTTATTATTGCTTTAACATTCGCTTGCTAATTAGAAACGTAGCATTTGAGCAATCTATGTCCCCACCAGAAAGAGAACTCATGAATAATTACCCAGAAAACGCTAATGTGACTACAAATCTTTGGGGATGTTCATGGCAGATATTAGTATCCTCCTTATTTAGTCGCAGAACCTTTCGTTTTATAACAGGACTAAGGAACATGTTTTGCATCATGTCGACTCATCGTAATAACTATGATATAAATATTGTTTCAAGCCTTTCGACCTGATATAAATATAGTTTGCAGCCTTTCGACCTGCGTTTTGAAATATCTTAGTTTCTTTTTTGCAGTACGAATTCATCAATTAAGTTCTGGAAAAGGAGCTAGTTTGTTGTGATGGTCCGTGTCATCTTAAAACTATTTTTTATCATCCTTCAATTGGTATTCTTTTAAAAGAAAACAAACAGTCAAGGTCACAAGCAAAGTATGTACCATACTTCCTCAGATGAAGTCGTCCAATATTCTTCAAACTTACTACAGTGATAAAATTTGACATTCTTAGAATGCGTGTGAACTATTTTTCTATTGAGGCATGGGCCACCAAATTTGGAGTTTGGATTTCGAAAAAAAAATATATATATATATATATATATATTCACGTAATCTTCTACCTTCACGAAACATAGCATACTGACGGATCATAACGTGCTTAGTACACATGCGACACATTTTTATGTGCGGAGTTTTGGTTCTCGAGTCACGGTGCATTAAAATTGGGGTTTGGACTTAGTAAAGTTGTCTTTTTAAAAAAACAAAAGAAACTCTAATTGTTGTTAAGAACAAAAAAATGAAACATAACCATTAAATATTAATTTGAACCATAGTAAACTAAATGATGAGATCGCTGATTATATGTAGTATGTACCTTTAATAAAGTTGTGCTACAATCGATGAAGGAAGTACTTTATTTTGAAATAGGTAAGCACACATTATTTACATATAAAGAAGCAAAAAGATTAGCTATTAAAACGTTGAGCGCTGTTCAGTCCCCATGGGACCTTCATGTCTATCCTGTGTGTTACTTCCTTAGGAGATAACAGTAGTTGGTCTGATCTTGGTGAGACTTTCCCACTAGAATGGACTAATGTGGTCCCTTCGAAGTGTTTTTTTGCTAATTGCATTATTATATATATCATTGTGGCCAATGGGAAAAAAAAGCACAAAATTCGCCACGGAATTCAACGTGTCGAAATCATATAGAGAGAATCCTACAAGCCAAACTAAAATCACGGCACAGTTTTTATTTATTAATTTAACATTTCTCCTTTCCAGTTTTACAATGCATCGCTCTCCATGAAAACATAAGTACGTAGAAATATTTTTTTCATCGCCATTCTCACTACCAAGATTCGTGGTCCTAACCTTACTCTCCAAAATCTCTAATTAGATAAATAAACTATCTACCATGTTTATTATACTCAAAAAAGAAGAAAACTGCGGTATAAGTGACAAAATTGTTGCAATGGGGAAAAAGTAATTGATTTTGAAATTGTGTTTCATGTTTCATATTCATACGTACGAAAATGTCAGTACGAAATAAACTTTTAAACCAGAGAGAACTACTGCTATGGAACCGTATTATTATTATTATTATTATTATTATTATTATTATTATTATTATTATTATTATTATTATTATTATTATTATTATTTCCTCCATTTTGCATCTTCTGACAACTCTGGATTAAAATTTTCTCTACCCTCAATTGCGATAAGGCATTTAGTTGTGGAACATTTCGACTACAAATTCCAATGACGAGCCCAATTCTGTTTTGTATGAGGAAAAGATCGCGTCAATTTAGCTTTTCTAAATAAAAGGTGGAAAACTTTCAATTAGCTGCCTTGTTGAGTTGCGCGTCGAAAAGACTTCTTTGGTTGAAAGTCATCTCCTTTGGTTCGATAAATTTGGCGACGTCATTGTAAATCAATATTATTAATTCTTAGAAAGGATGATGGTAGTTTCACTTTTGTATTGTGCCATCTTTCTGTAATGAAAATACTTGAACGGTAGTTATTCGTATGCCAGTAAAAGAGTGAAACATATGCCTATATGTTACAACTACAATACGTCGTCTTCGTGCTAAACCAAATTCTTAGAAACTTCTAAAATAACCCAAGAAAATACAAATATTCTGTGTAAAGATAATTTTGTGAAACAATTAGTAATGTGACGTATTTTATCTTTATTTTTGTGTAATAAGCTTTACTGTATTTTTTTCTCTAGTGAAACTAGTGTTTAGATGTTGGATAGTATCCAGTTGGCACATCTCGTCAAACGTCACTCGTCATCTACGAACATTTGGTTGTCACAGCTACGTCATTTGGCGGCTCGTGTAAAGATTGCCGTCGTAGTATTACGAAGACAGACAAAAACTTTTTATTACTCTTTTTTTAAACTTTCTTTGGCAAACAGTCTGTAGAGCACGGTGGTAAAGTGTGAAAAACATGTAACATTTAAATCAAGTCAGTTCTCTAAGGGAACAGAGTATCATGTATAAACTTTTTGGAACGTTACAGATGGTCTTCAGAGAATCGTCTAATGGCCTATTCATTCAACTGGTTCGTAAAAGAAGTAACACTTTAATAGTGTTTATTGGCCGTCGAGTGTATTTCTGTTAATATTTTTCATTCATGTGTCAGTGCGGAATGCGAAAAACAAGTAAAATATATGTCAGATGCATAATATTAGCTAATGAATGAATGATAAACACCAACACTGTGTCAGAAAAACAAGACAATGGATCAGATATTAGAGGAGTTTCAAATCTCTAACTCTTTACCGCACTAAATATTAAATATTTTCCATCTCTGTATTTCATGGCATTTTCTACTTACATAAACATTACCCTGACATAAATAAATAGACGCCCATGGCCACCACGAGTTCGTGGAACCAGAATGAATGCGTTCGGACGATGATTAGGATGTAGGTAATAGTGTGAGCATGCAGTACAAGAATGGTATGGCGCGCGGACGTGGACGTGAAGAACTGACGGAATTTACTTGAGGTCTCATAATTAGGCATCGGGAGAGTGGTAGAAATTAGTGCTGTCGAAATAGGTTTTTGAAAAAAAGAAGTGAAATTTCATAAAACCGAAATGTCTATTTTGAAAACCGCTATTGCGGTTTCAGTTCTCAAAACCTCATTTGCGGTTTTCGGTTTTCAGAAAACCGGTTTTCTCAAAAACTGAAAACCGCAAATGTCTCAAAAATTCGACAGCACTAGTAGAAATCACCGCACTATTAGTACCAAAGAGAATTGATGCAGTATATCAGTGATTAATACCATGATCAGTGGAGGTGGTCAGTGATTAGTGCAGTGTTACTTTACCGTAATAACTGTTAAGAAGAATATAGTGCAGTTCAAAGAGTAAAGGAAGACATACACAACCCCTAGATTGAATCGTACGAGATCAACGCCATGCCTGAAAGTGTAGTCTTCCAGGGTGCATGGACTCAGCTATACAAATGTGCCAATGACATTGCAGCCGAGATTGAGATATCGGTACGAACTGTTCAACGATATATTGCTAAGACAGCAAACGTATCGACACGTCGTCAAGAAGTGTCCTCTGCCATGGTGTGGGGTGTAATGTGGAAAGTTGATCATAGTAACTTTTTTCTTTTCTTTTTCTTTTTTCTTTTCTTTGCGCTAGGCACACCAATGTTAGGAAATATGTTGATGCATTGCAAGATAGATTGCTATCAGTCTTTGAAACTGATGTACTGTTGCGATATGCCAAGTAATTTATTAATAACTGCACACGTGTTCTAGAGCCAAATTTAAAATAAGTTCAAACTCTTCCCTAGCACGCACAATCCCCTGATATGAATTCTATAGAAAATATTTGGCACATCATACAGGTCTATTGGTTCCAGAACCGATAGATATAGATAGGTTCCACCGGGTTTTGGTTCCGGAGAAATGATTCAGGGCGCTGAACCGAAAGAGATTTTCTGCAAAAGTTCGTCCTAATTCTGAGTTTGAAACCAGTATTGAAAATAGAGAAGAAATTACAGAGAAAAGAGAAAACAAAACTGTATAAGGTGTTTTTTTTTTTTTTTTTTTTTCGAGTTATCATTTTACAGTTGTTCAACATCCCGTTTCAATTCCCGGTGGAAGCTCATGTGGTTCGGATTGCACGTTAATCAGTAGGCCAACGTATCATATAGCCTTGCTAACTCTAACTAACTCTATGACCTATGGAACCCGGAGGTTCAATGCCGCGTTCACAAAAGCTCTCCACTGACTTCTATCCTTCGCTAACTGCATCCAGTTTCTACTTTGGATTCCAATCTCTGCGAGATCCATCTTAATATTGTCCTCCCATCTGCGCCTAGGTCTTCCTAATGGTCGTTTTCCGATTGGTCTTCCAGTCAAGACTTTGAAAGCGTTTCTTTCTTCCATTCTAGTTACATGACCCGCCCACCTAAGCCTCCTAGACTTGACGACCCTAACAATGTTGGGTATACCATATAAATTATGTAGTTCCTCGTTATGAAGTTTCCGCCATTCCCCATTCCCGTTCCTCTTGGGTCCGAATATTCGTCTCAGGATCTTGTTCTCAAATACTTTCAGTCTATGTTCTTCCCTTAGAGTAAGTGACCATGTTTCGCAACCATACAGAACAACAGGCATAATTATCGTTTTATATATTTTAAGCTTCAAATTCCTCGACAGAATTCGCGACGACAAGAGATTTTGAACCGAATAATAACACGAATTCCCTGCTTTTAGTCGACATTTAATTTCTTCGTGAATTTGATTTTCCTCTGTTAATATTGATCCTAGATATTTGAAACTATCCCCTTTATCAAAAGTATTATTTAATATTTTAACGCATCCATAATTTGCTGTATTCCGGTCCCGACGCACTTCCATGTATTTAGTTTTCTCTGCATTTACTTCTAAACCCATGTCCCTGCAAGCGTTTAATAAGATCTCTGCATTTCTTTCTATTGTTCTCCTATCATCACCTATTAAATTTACATCATCAGCATATGCCATAACCTGGTGAATACCGTTCAACGCTAGGCCCTAGTTGCTATCTCTGATTTTCCTTATAGCGTATTCCAGAACGAAGTTAAATAATAATGGCGACAACGCATCTCCTTGTTTCAGGCCATTTTCGACGTGAAAGCTCGTGGACAAAAATTTTCCTACCCGGACTTTACTTTGGGATTCATTTAAACATATCTTAATTAATCTAATTAGCTTTCTCGGTATTCCAAGTTCTGTAAGAACGTTGTATAATGTTTCTCTCCTAACCGAGTCGTGCGCCTTTCTAAAATCAATAAATAGTTGATGTACTGGGGTATTGTATTCCCACTTTTTTTCGAGTATTTGGCGAATGGTAAATATTTGATCGATAGTTGATCGAGCCTTGCTACTGAAAGGAACTCAAAACTAAACTCAACTCATTGGTCAACATCGCTTGCAGCATGTAATGATTTTGAGATAACTAACTGTATTTGCATATTACGATGTCAAAATTATTATAACAAACATAAGTAGACTAAAATGTACAAGAAATATGTATAATCACCAACAAAAGTGTTTATCCATCTACATAATTTCCTTCCCAAACGTTTTGTAGTGACATCCAATTTGAGTACACTCCTCTGTAACTTCAATTAATTACGTTGCCCTTTTTACATTACAGAAATGTATACTCAAAAACTTATCTTCCTTTTGAATATTTGGATAAATTAGCTGAAATACCTGTTTTTAATATGGAGAGAATAGATTTCTGGAAAGTATTTGAATTCCTTAGCATTCGCATTTCAATAAAAGGGAAATATAATGACAAGATTCGTAATGTCACTACTTTCCATTCCTTCTCTCGCCTGTTTTCACTTCCATGCCGACATGGGCTTAAATTAGACTTACAGGGCATCGGAAGTGCCACTATTCATCTCGGTGACTCCAAGAACTATGGATTGAACCAGTGATATAGGTCGTTTTCGATTATTTTTATATTTCACGTCTTCCCACCCCAACTCCTCTCCTTCATGCTGAAGGGGATGAATTTGGACTTTAACGGTATAATGAGTATTACCATTGATCTTAGCGACCTCGAGAGCTATGGATTAGTAGTTACTGGTCGTTTTTGATTATTTCACATGCAACTCCTTCCCACACTAAATACTCTTTACCCCAAATCGACAATGTGATATAGATCTATGTTAGATCAGTTCCTTCCTATTCTAAAGACCCTCCAACATTTTGTAGCACATTTTTTTTTATCTTGTTTTATCTTTAGGAAGAACAGGAATTGCTGTTTTATATTTAAAAAGGAGGATGTTTAGATTTCAGAGAAATATAATAGTAATTATTTTCCCGACAATTACAGTTGATATCAAGGTCCCTTCATTTATCTATATTATATCACACAGTGTTAATTGCGTTTTAAATTGGGAGTCATAGATATTTTACACGTTCCATAGCAAATAAATACGGAAAAAAGTCATTATTTGAAATTTATCCCTTCGTCCTTCTGTACAGTCACCTAGAGGTCATACTGTTCAACGTATCTCAACCAAATTTTAAACTTAAGGTTTTGATGTAATTCTACAGGGAGGTTCATTTTTTTCACACCTCTAACGAGGGAACCTATTTAACTGTAACTCTGACTTCGAATCGAGACAATGGCCGTTGGATACCTTGTCCCAAAAGAACATAACACGAAAAGAGATACATCTTCGATCTCAACCGTTGCGGAGATATAAGCGTGGAAAGTTAGAAATTGAGCTCCATACTATACATTACAAAGTCAGATTCCGGGTCAGATTTTTCGGAAACGGCCGGGTAAGGAAACTCAGCGAATACATATCAAATTAGTGTGGCGAGCGCAGCACCTTTTGAATGAAAAATTTGTATCCCCGGGGCACTTGCAGGGTCCCAGGCGGAGTCCAACTCAAAATTTGTAAATGGAAACGGGGGTCAAGTAGCATATGGTATGAAAGCTATTGTTAAATAAAAGAAGATAGAACAAATCTCAACTCTCTACGATAACCCTGTGCAAACTGGCAACTGGTCAAAATGTCAATACAACCTACATCAGAAAATCTATGGTCACTCTTCTAAATCCGTTAAGTTGCGACAATAACAAAACAGAAAAACACGTTTAAAAGTGCAATGTATTGAAGTAAAGCAAATTGCTGCAGAGTCTCTCATAGAGTCGCACAACGGACCTTATCCAAGTATATGTGAGACTTCGAATAACCAATGGACCATAGAATGACCATGACCTTTGGATTTCGTGTCCTAGAAGAGAAAGGATACATTGTCAATCGCAACCGTCGTGGAGGGTGAGGACGTCATAATCACGGACAGTGACGTAATCGGCAAGCATAAGCAAGCGTCCACTGAAAACCAGGATATTGCGGATCACACAATTGCAGAGTCGGCGTCATGTTGTGCGGAAATACTGCAGATCACACGCTTCTTTGGGGATCCCCCAGTCATAAACATAGTTCATGGTTTGAAATAAGGTAAACGTTGAATGATCCGCTAATATCATATGTTGCCAGTTCAGCAGTCCATGTTCCATGTTCCAGGCACGGCAGCCTTTGGTCTGTTGTCAAAGGTTGCGGGTGCGTAACTCTACCCCTGTGTCCAAATCAAGAAATTCACTACGGACTGTGATTGTCGACACATGCTGTGGAGGTTGCTGCTTGATTTCCTCCGTCACCTGTACCGCAACCACTCGACAGTCCTGAGTGACAATCCATTTTCAATAATCGGTGGGATCTGTCATTAAGAGTTCTCTCTTCCGACCACTGTTCCTCTTCGCCGATGTAGTTTTGCCATGAGCTTTGTTTAGGTTATAATCAGCTTGGGCACTGTCCCTCGTGACACATTTGCCACTTTATTCATGCTCACACCATATA
Source organism: Thermobia domestica (assembly GCF_964235325.1). NCBI lineage: Eukaryota > Metazoa > Arthropoda > Insecta > Zygentoma > Lepismatidae > Thermobia > Thermobia domestica. The sequence continues at coordinate 275,086,738 of NC_137459.1, read as the reverse complement.
ACCAAGCAACAACAATTTTCTCACTTTGGAAATGAAAGAGATTCAGTACCACAGTCTGCTCAGTTCAGTGTACACTGCCGTCCTACTGATCATTACGTAGTACGGAATTTGTCCTAACACACAACCACTAAAAATCCGGCACTTCGCTTGCCGGCTGACTTTTGTCAACCCACACATCTGACAGTTGATTTTTTATATAAAATACGGTGAAACTTTTTAAAGACGACAGCCAGAATTATCATCTAAAACATACCGTTTTGAGGCAGTCATCTTGAAGAGGACTCAATAATTTACCAATGGTTTTCAAATTACTGATTAAAACTCAAATATAACAGGTTACAATAGGATTATAATCTATCGCGTTTTCTGTTGTTTTTAGTTTAGGAAAAAAAAAACTTTCCATTAGAGGAGTGAATTTGAGAGGAAATTACTGTGTTAAAATGTTATCTCTTAGGTGATGGTAAGGGAATAAGCCAGAGTTGGCATTATTACACCTCTACTTGCATTTCAGTTTCTCTACTGTATTATTTACAATTTACAGTTATTGCTGGTGTCTATCATTAGCACATTTTTAAAAATAGGTTCCAGTGTTTCTGTTGTGAAACGTAGTTTTGGACAGCGTGCTGAAGAAGGTGATTAAGTCTAAATGCTTGATGATTTTTGGTGCGGAGAAACTATTAAGCGGCGGACCAGACCAAAATATTGTAATGAGTTTAGATCATTATGCAGTATATTCGGTTGAAGATATATAGATAAGAAGTTTGATGAATGGCAATGGTAGCAATTTTGTCAGGTAAATCTTTGAGAGTAAAATGTGACTCGTAGCGTTCGAATGCAATAGAGATACAGCGACAGATTTTTTCAACTGAGTTTTATCAAAGAATGATGTTAAACGAGAAACTATTTGTTCCAGACAAGCGACGTTAGTACATCTTGTATTGAGGCATGATTGTTGCCAGTTGAATCTAAAGATTTTTATTTAGTTGGATTGAAGTTTAGCGTCCTTTTAAGCACGAGGGTTATATGAGACGTGAACCTACAGTTTAGTTGGGATTCGAACTGCATGAGCTCCAACCAGAAATCGAACCCGAATCTACCGCGCCAATGGCAAGTATGCTATGATATTGCCATGAGGGAGCTCTAATTGAGACTAAAGATAACAATGAGTGACTACTGTGTTTCATGTGATATCTGAAATAATGTTAAAGATATGTCAATTAATACTAGAAAGACAAGAACAGCCGTAATATGATATGAAGTGTCATGAACATTTTTTTTTATTTTTTTTTAATCGTGTAGAAATTAATGTCCGTGAGAATTATGAAATGTTCTTTAGGTACGAAGAGTCCAAGAATAAATCGTATAATATGCTAGTTGTTCTTGAGATGGGGTTTTCAACATAATTTCCTTGTATTTAGGTGATGATATAAAATGATTTGTAACATAACATTTAAATAATTCTTCGTTGTCTTGCAAAAAGTACCCCCCAGCATCATTGTCAGTACATCTGTGTTTGTTGAATGATTGCAGTTCTCTCTCAGGACGAAAAAAAGTAATGTGTGTCTTTGTTTCACACTGTGCAGTCATCAGTAATAATTGTCATCGTATATTGGAAATCAAACCGTTCAATTTCTCGTTATTGGTGTAGTGTTTCCACTTAAACAACTGGTGTTTACAATGCTTCACAATTTAGTGATTGGTAATTGGAACTTGGTTGTAAATGTCATAATTAACACTAGAATTCTTGAGCAGAATTACCGGAACGATTTTTCATGCTACTATACGTATTTTGTGTCAACTCTGTTTCAGTTTTCTTTCAGCATATTTCTTTCATTTTACCTATTTCATGACCTTTAATTAGGAAAACGTACATTTTTCATCAAGTTAAATTCCAGTTGGAAAAGTAAATTTTATTGAAAATAAATAATGCATGCCATTTGTTAGGAGGAAATCCACTTAGCAAGTCAAACTGAATTTCTATAATAGTTGCGATTATATACTATGGAGAAATGTTTGACCAATCACAAGCAAGAATTTGGTGACATTAACTATTTTCGGCGAAACAGAAACAACTATCTGTTGACGTTTTAGCTGCACTTCTGTATCACTTCATATCTATGGTTAAACACCTCTGCAAACAAACTAAAATTTAATAGCTGCAATTAAATTGGCAAGAGTGAAATAAAACCATGCGCATGGCTTTTTTTCGAATTTGATTTTCCACCTTCGATTTTTAAGTGAATACACTTATTTGACGTTTGAACTTTTCAGTATAAAGCTTTTTGTTCCTTACGTATAATTCCAAATTTGTTCCAAATGCGTAATATGTAGGTAAATGGCAGAACATTTAATTTAAAAGATTAATGCTACAAACTAGTGTATTAGTTGGAAAAGTTATAATTCCATTCCTAGCCACTTTCCTTAATGTAAAATAGAATATATGCGTACCGTGTCATCACAAACTGAAGTACAAGTTATTACAGACAACTAGTTTTACATTCCTTGATTGGATAATTTTCTAATAATAATAATAATAATAATAATAATAATAATAATAATAATAATAATAATAATAATAATAATAATAATAATGTCAAATCATACTTATTTTCGTTCTAATTGTTACCCAATATCATTATATGTTAAAGGGAAAAGTGAGCAATATATACATGTTAGAAGTTTACAGCCTTTGGCATATATTAATGAATAGCATTTTCATTCACGCCATAGCAATTAGCATTTCTTCCCGTTCTTGCCTTTCAAATCACAGTAACAAAAATTAGGAAGATGGAACACGCGAAGCCAATAGCGACAATTGAACACAGTGTTTCTGCTATGTACTGCCAGATATTTATCCACGCAAAAGACGTAATCAGACACAGCTGCTGGTCTTCCGGCCTAATGAATTTTATTTTACTCCAAATGGTAGTTGAATATTTAAAGCCTAATCGCTGGAAACAAAATAATTATAACAAATTGCACATTTACTAGAACAGTATCGGGAATTCTTAGCTCATAAGCTGTTTTGATGCTATAGAAAGCATATTCCTATATACTGCCAAAGGATGAGCTAAATGTAGATCTTTCAATTATATGAAATATTTATTGAAAGTAGTACTTCAGCAATTTAAATTGACATTATTTCGAGCACTTGTATTTTTTGTATAAGATTCAGACGTACAATTCAGTCCTGGATTTCAACTATAAGGACATGAACTTAATCTCGATATATCTCGCACAGAAAATTGTTCTTTAAATAATATTCGCAAAACAAATCAATTCTCTTGCACTCATCTATCAAATTATTATTCTGAAGGATATTTTCTCCAATGTATGTGGGTTTCTGGTACTAACTCCACGAAGTTATACTATTAGAAATTGCCTTAATGTGATGACAGCCAAAATCTAATTAAAAATTACTGGTAGATTGAATATATTATTTTTATTTTATATTTTGCTTCCTCTCTCCTAACAAAATAATAGTACGAGTAATAGCCTAATAAAACTAACATCAATAATAATAAGAATAATATGTTACTTCTTTTATCTGTTATTATATACAAATATAATATGAAGGTCATGTCTTTCTCCTCGTAAAATTAGCATATTATCAATGTTGCCTTGTACTTTAATAGGTAGTTAACAAATTGAATTGAATATGTGCTAGAAAGTTTGACCTAGTTTCTGAGTTCCGAAAACATGTTACCTACACATCTTCTACAAATGTATGTTGTTGTTGTTGTTGTTGTTGTTGTTTTTTATGATAAGTAGCGGAAGACAAATTCCCTTTTGTAAAATGATCTGAGATTTAAATTCGAGTGGGTGGGTAAAAAAGAGCATTTGGAAAGCGAGAGTTACATTGTCAATGTATAGTTACGAGCTTCGGGCAACGCCTTTTCGTGCTTCCTATATAAGTTGTGAAAGTGTGGAGACTATCATTCTTCAAATGCTTTTACAAGAAATCACATTGACAAGAATGATGACAAAAATGTTCACTCCTTTCACAGATGCAGTATTTCTGTTTCTTTTTATTCCATAATTTTGAAGAAATTATTTGTGTAGTTATGTATAAAATGCGCCTTGAAATGGTGTATGCAACAGTGGTTCTAAAAGCAAAGGAACGTTCTAAAATAAACATATTGAACCAACTATAGGATAAGTGTTGCTTAGTATCTCCAGGAAAAGAAGAGATGATACAAAATTGTAAATGAAGTAAAACGTTAACATTTGGCTAACATTTGCATACAAAAATGTATCATATTAGTGAACAATGCTTGAAATTCGAGCTTCCTCGTAACTAAAGGTTGAAAGACATCCAGGCTGGATTCTGGGTAGGAGTGCCTGTCTTTCAGAATCCACTTTAATATATAGGTTTTAATAATATTCGTTGGAGTTTAAAAAGGATCATTAATTCTAAAGTGATAAATAAACAACAAAGTACGTTAATTTGTACGGTTTAATTAAGCTTGAAAATAATACGTATTATTGCATTTGACTTGAAAGCAGTTTCTCTCTACAACTCGGTTATATACGGTGTGGTCCAAAAGTAGGTATACAGACCAGCATCGATCAAGTATAACATTTTAGTTTATTAAGATAATGAATTTATTTGCTTTGGTTTGTTCCGAGCTTAAGGTATAAGTGAAAATAAATTATGAACAGATAAGGAAGAAAGTAAGTCAATTGAAAACTCTGAGATTCTCCTATTCGCTGATGATCTCAAATTATATTCTAGAATTAATTCAACTGAAGACTGCATACAACTACAACAAGACCTACAGCGAGTTCAAACATGGTGCGATGACAACAAATTAGTAATAAATGTATCCAAGTGTAAATCTCTGTCTTTTACGAGAAAAAGAAATCCTATCACTTTTGACTATACACTGAAAAAAACTAAATTGTCTAAACCAAGTACTGTCAAAGATTTAGGCGTTATTTTTGATCCTGAACTAAATTTCAATCAACACATAGATATGATAACAAACAGCGCATATAGAAACTTTGGTTTAATTTACAGAATAGAGCAAGATTTCTCCAGTGAGACAACGTTTACAACACTTTATTTTACATATGTTAGATCAAAACTAGAATATTGTTCAACAATATGGACCCCCAATAATAAAAAATACTCTCAAGAAATAGAAAACATCCAAACAAAATTCTTGAAAATGCTTACATACAAAAAAAAAAAAAAAAACTAATTATTATCCCAAATATTTTTCCTACAATGATCTAGTAAACAACTTCAATTTTCAAACTCTAGAAAAAAGAAGATGGATGTTGGACTTGTTATTCTGATACAAGTTATTAAACAATAAGATTGGTTGTATGGAGTTGGTCTCGAAAATATCATTACGGATTCCCACTTGCAAAACCAGAGTAGAAAATACATGGACATTGTATTGTGCAAAAGCCAGGAGCAATATATTATATAAATCCCCTATGTGGAGGCTGTGTAAATTATACAATGATATTGTAAATAAGCTTGATAAAGTGGATGTATTTAGTCTTTCAGAAAACAGGTTCAGATCATATGTGAAACAAGAAATTTTCTGTAGTAATAATTAAGAAATTTATATATGTAACGTTTGCTGTATGTACACAACACTGTAATTGGGCATTAAGCCTGTTGTGTTGTATATTAAATAAATAAGTAAATAAATAATAAATAAATAAATACCTATATGGATAACAAGTAAATGATAGGGTCTATAAAATTTCATGGCCGATCAGTACGGGGCTGTACCTACTTTTGGGTAACTCTGTATATTTTTTTGTAATTTTGGATTATCTAATTTGTGTCCTTTCATGGGTAAAAAAAAATGTCAAACTTCAAATTTGATGATCTTAACCTATCATTTTAACAGGTTTAAAACTTTAGGAACAACTCATAGTCTAAGGTCATTGGTGCAATCGGATTGGTTGATCCATATCTCTGACTCACAATGTCACACTCTGAACCATAAGGTTTGTAGTGTGTCATTTGTGGAATTTATTTTTGGTGCGATCTGATTAGTTGATCACAGCCTCTGATTATCTTCAAATTTTGGACTTGAAATCGAAAAATGAAATGAAATCGTTGAGTTTTACGTCCCCCGTTTATGCCGGTTAGGCTAAACGAGACGGTGATGATGAGTGATGAATGAAATGGTGGAATAAAGAAAGTGGGAGGAAACGGGAGAACCCCGAGAAAACCCACGCACACGGTGTTTGTTCGCCACAAAGTTCACTTGGCGGGTGCTGGGATCGAACCCGGGACCCCAAGCACCAGAGGTGAACGCTCTACCACTGAGCCACCGCGGCCCGACTTGAAATCGAAATTTAGAGTATGAAATCCATAAGTATTTATTTAAACGATTGATATGCAATAACATTTTTCACACTTTGAACCTTAGAAATTATAGTCATGATTGAGAAAGTTTTGAAGAAAAAATGTTAGTTTTTTTTTTTTTTTTTTTTAATGTTTTTCAATCACTATTTGATTTTGCTAAATTTTAGTTTCAAAATTCTTGAACCTTAGTATTGTAGTTACTACTACTGATAATTTAAAGGCATTGGTGCAAAGTTGATCTTAGTGAATCCGATTAGCTGATTAATTTCAAATCTTTGATTAAAAAATTATTTTTGTACAATGTTTAGTTTTAAAATTCTTGAACCTTAGTATTTTTGTTACGGCTCACAGACTGTCACATTTTATTTAATCATTGTTCATTTTTTTTAAATTTATTTAGAAAAAAAATGAATCCTTTTGTAGTTACGGCTCGTAGTCGAAGATCATTGGTACAAATAGATTTATGAGACAGTCTGACATTGAGTAATAAGTTTCAAATCTCTCTCTATTTTTATTTATTTATTTTAGTTTCTAAAAAAAAAAAAAAAAAAAAAAAAGTTTTGTGTAAAGTTTAAAGTTTGAAAATTTTTGAACCTTCGTATTGTAGTTACGACTTGTTGTAGTCTAAAGTCATTAGTCGAAAGTTATTTTTGACAATCTACTTGACCGGCCATTTTCAAATTTTTGTTTAAAATTTAATATATATATATATATATATATATATATATATATATATATATATAATTTTTCCTGGAAACTTTTTTAATCTTATGTTTATAGCTACGGCTCATAGTCGAAGGTTATTTGCGTGAAAAATGAAGACTTGAAACCAGATATGTAACCGACTAATTGGTAACAATAACGATTTCGCATTTTGTACTTTAGTTACACCTCATAGCCTAGAGTCGTTAGTGGAAAAAAACCTTAGTGCAATTTGATTGGCTAATCACTTGGAAATTTTAATTTTAAAAGTTTTCAGATGTTTTGAACACTTTTGTTTAAAATTCTTTGATTGCTGTTCAAAATTTTACTTTAAAATTTAGTTTACCCTAAGACTGTTGTTACAACTCCAGTCTAAGATTGTTGGTGCAAAAAATATGACTTGAAACCTTGATAATGGAGCCGGGAAGTTATCAGTCATCAAATACGTATATTGACAATTAAAAAATTGAACATTTTCTTTGGAAAACTCTAGCAAAGGAGAATTCTCTTCTTCTTTTAAGAAACGTTTCGGTAAAAAGTGAGCGTCTACTTTTCTTTTTAACAAGATTAGACACATTTTCCTTTGATTATATTCTTGTAGCTATGTTGAAAACAATATAATTCGGAAGGGAGTTGCTGGGAAAATGCATGTGGGATTTTAGAAGAAAAAAAAGGTCATGACTGTTAATTTTTAGACAAAATTTTAAGTTTAATGGATGAGGTCAATGTTCTACCACCTACGCTAATGTGTTTCTTTACGGGGTTTTGAAATGCTTTCAAAAGTTAAATGCCGTAACTGAATAAATGAATCCTCTTATGGCTTTTACGCTATATTGGGCGCAATGACATTTGAAACAAATTGTAACTGAGGCTAATTTTATAACAGCCTGCAAGATGACCTAGTTTATACAGTGAGATAATATTCTGAGAAAATACAAAACTGAAAACAGAGTAACTTGTAAAATTTTATGAACTTTAAACTTTGAAAAAAAAAAACTTTAGAAATAAATTAAGATGCCTATAATGCATTTGGTGTTATTGACCTTGTAAACTGCTATCATACAATAAGAAATCTTGTTTAAATATTAAATGCACATCGTAAACTTAGCTCATTAAGTATATCTTGATACATCACATTATATTATGAAATCGTGTTGAATGAGAAATATGTAGTACATGTTATAGATAAATATATGGAACTATTATATGTAATATTTTTATGTATACTAGGTGAAAGTTTAGGGTAGCAATACTATTAATTTTATTAAAAAGTGTCAATAAAGTTAATACGCCTCGTCTAGAAAAGTTTTTTTTTTTTTTTTTTTTTTTTTTTTTTTTTTTGTCAGAGAGAAGAAAATTGTGTAAATGTATACTTATTTAAATTCTGTTGATAAAATGTATACCACTAACATTTGCTATTCTCAATGAATGGACTTCCTTTTCTAGCTCGCGGAAGCTCTGTATCATCTTTGTTTCATTCACTAAGATGGGGTTGAATCAAGTTAACTGAACGTGTTTTATTTATAGTCTTCGTAAGCGAATCTAAAACTGAGAGATTACGCTTCGTGAAAAGATACACGACACCTTTGTATGAAACGTTTGTGAGAATACACACATACACATGTATATACATAATGTGTATTTGCTTTTCTATGACGCATAACATGAATTCTGTAAGGTATACAAAGAAACTCCGCCTCACTGCCATCAAGATGGTCACACACGCAAATAAAAGTAGGCTACATCTATATTTGCACTGTCGCCGGAAGTCCTAAAAGTGCTTCGAAGGAATGTAAAGAATAATGTGAATGTAGGGTATTAAATGATGCTTCTTCAATGAAATCATCAGAGAAGATTGAGGCATTACAGAGATTGAGACTGGGAAGGAAATATTGGTAGTAGACAGTTTCCTATTCAATGAGGTCTGAAAAGCGAGAAATGCTTTTACCTGAGTTTGGTGGTAGTGTCACCTTTAAATGGGCTTGAGAGACCAGCTGTCCTACTCTCCATATAAATAGGTGAAGGGACGACCCGTGGTTTTCTACCACGCAGAGTAGGCGGTGGGTTGGTTACCTGACGAACATGCCACCGTCACTTTTTTTCTATCTCGAAAGAAACTACTGCTTGAGCTTATGCTTCTTTCGTCGGTTGGGATTACTATACCAACAAAATATATAAATTAGCTGAAAATAGCAATGCCTTTTGGATAACTCTGGAGAAGATTTCGTTGCCCAACTCCTTTCTGAAACTGAAAACCAAATGATCAGCAGCTGAAAATTTTAAGAAGAGTACAAGGTGTCTCCATGATTCAATATTAAGATTTCTTTAATTTCATGCTGTTTAGTATGTCGTGGCACAAAATTTGGTGCTTTTATTTATTTATTTATTTATTTATTTATTTATTTATACATATTTCTGGGCGTTACCAGCATTACCTATGGTCTTAATCCCGTCATGTATGAGGGATGACATCGCTCGGTGAGCACACTATCCAGGGAAGAAAGAAGGAATAGAAGATCCTGAGACCTGTATGATAGGTACCATCCGGATTTCCTTATGCGAATGAGGAAAACCTAGGGAAAAACTCACTCAATATGGTTGGCCTGAAAAAAGCTGGTACACCTTTACGACCGAGCGTCCCCATCAAAATTGTGTACAAAACGAATACAAATGTATGTTTGTATACAAGAGAACTGAAGAATGCTCGATCATTATAAGCAAAACCAAATGGCTATTTCATAAGGAAAAATAAAGAAACAAAAAGGAAAGAACGTGCAATCCAGCCATAAAAAATAATATACATATATATCAGTGTTATCAAACAATGATCAGTAATGCATGGTCATTATTCAGTATTTCATACACAAGTTTAACAAATTTAACTTCCTCAATTTAAATTTAAATTTGAAAATAAGTCTATCCTATCATTTAATTTGTTATAAATTTTCAGCATTCGTATAATCTTAATAGGTGAGTGTGCATGAATTGAACTTATCGACATAGGTATATAAAAGATATTTTGATTTCTGGAGCAATATCTTGGTACTTGGAAAGGGATATGTTGCAACAGTGTTGAACTATTAATTCTATGTGTCAATATATATTATTTTTTTTTTAAAAAAATATAATTAGATTATGTACAGTTAGTAATAACTAACTGAAGTAATAACTTAATAAAAACAAGACAGTTGATTAATTAGTTAATTGACTTGGTTAGAAAGCCATTTAAGCACCAGGGCTACATGAGACGTGTACCTACATCTTAACATGGGATCCGAACTACATCAAACATGGGTCTTTACCATCGAAGGCGCTTGGTCCGTATGGCCACCAGCGAGTTCAAGACACAGTTGAAACCAATGCACTCAGCATACTTTGTATCTAAAGTACTTACTATATTTCAGGATACTAACTAATCTTGCTCTATGTAAAGTGTGAAAAAATTTTCTCAAACGTTAATAAATACAATAATTTATGTATATTCCGGCCACATATGAATGCTTGAAAGAAATTTCAACTGAGAAAAACCTGTAAAATATGAAACATAATGAACTGTCTACGTAATTAAGAAAAAGAGACGGAGAGAGATGCAAAGGAAAACTGGATGTTGCCAGTCATAGACTACTTCAAGTTCCATTCCCTTTTTGTTTTATTCCATACAAATCATTTCTTTTTGCCTAGACGGCATTTTTTACCTCAAACTACAAGTGTCTCGTCATTGTGTCTAATGAATGAATAGGCAAGACAATGAAGAATAAAGAAAAGAGTTTCTGAGAGAGAAGCAGTAAGTGGCTAATTATTGCCAGCAAGACATGAAAAAGGGTTGGAGAAACAAGACATGAAAAAGGCAAGTTGGAATATTTCACTGAATCCAGAAATATCTTCTTAACTACTGCATACGAAAAGAAGTATTTTCACGGCTGTCACTTCCGTTAAATCTTTGCATGATAACAGGGAGAGGCCCGTAGTGGAAGTGACTGTAATTGATGTACACTAGCTTTGGAACATAACATATCCCTCTTTCTCTCTCTCTTATTGCAAAGGGAAAGTAGCTAAATGCTACAGTACTAGGAGAAAAATATCTTCCCCTTCCAACTGATGACAAAGCAAGCAAAGCGAAGAAGAATGGAAGAAAAATTTCTAGTTTTTATCGTTCCCCTTACTTTTTTTTATCCCTCCAATCGTAAATCTTGCTTTTGTCAGCGTATCTTGTGAAAGAAATAGTCATTTTAGATGAGTCTGACAAATGTAAGGAATATCTTGTAATTCAATGATACTGTTTTCATTTCGAAAGTCCACTTGCCTTTATGCTCTTTGCGAAGAAAGGATGTGGTCACTAGAAAAAAAATGTATATAGGATAGTGTTTTTCTTATTAGATTCTCGTTCTCTATGTGTATACGTAGCTACATATATATATTCTAGTGACAACCGTCTGGCTTGGAAGAAAAACTTTAAAAAAAATGTTTTTTGCGGTTAAGTAAAGGATTGCTATATTTTCCAGATTTTTTTTTTTTTTTTAACTGAAGATTTTCTATAAATCTCCGAAGTTAGGTAAATTAATATGCCTTATATTCTGTGCGTTCACTGTTTTATCCAGCAAATATGCGGTGTGGTTTGTTTGTTTGTTGAAGTTTAGCGTCCCTCTTCAACTATATGAGGCGTGAAGACATGGGTCTACAGTTTAAGGTGGAATCCAAATTACCGTAATGTATTCAATGTTATCCAACCAGGAATTGAACTTAATACATCGTGTACCAAACCACTAGACCAACATGAAATGTTTATGTATATACAGAATGTTTAATAAAAATGAATATCGGGGCTTTAAGTCTTTGTAGTATTTATTACATTTAACGTACAATTATAAATAATACAACAAATGAAAGAGCAACTCAAACAGGTTTTGCTACAAGTGTTCAATGTGAGCGAGCACCATTCGTCACACGCACTCATCGAGTTGATAGGCGATTTCTTCGCAACCTTGGTCATTGTGTTTGGAGTAATTATTGGAACCTCTGCTTCAACCCTCTTTCTTAAATTCCCCAATCTCCTGAAAATTCTACACAGAGACGTCACTCGATTTGTTAATTCATGACCTGCCTTCCGAATTGATTTCTTGGAGCTACGCGTAAAATACTCTCACTCGGTCAACACGTTATTCAGTCATTGTTGGTCGTCCCATACTATTTCCTCTGCGAATACAGCCGGTATTTTCAAACTGATGATACCATGTACGGATGTTATCACTTGGTGGATTGGAATTGAACTTAATACGGAAAGCACGTTGCACTGTAACCACAGATCCAGTCTTTGTGAAATGTAAAACACAAAGAACTTTCTGCTCACTAGTCGTCATCTTTGTTACTAGCGTTTTCTAACACAGACACAGGAAACAGTGTATGCGCATGCGTGCGTACAAAACTATTTGAGTTGCTATTTCATTTGATACATTATTTATAATTGTAAGTTAGTTGTAATAAATACTACAAAGCCTAAAAACACTTATATTCATTTTAAAACATCCTGTACAATATTACCAAAATAGTGTAGTGGCATTGAACACAACATACATAGGCTGCTGGTGTATGTATGTTAGGGAAGAGCTAAAGATGCTAGAACCTCGCTATATTCACTATATGATTACCCACGATAAATACTTGTGTCTTAACTACTATTGAAATTAAAATTAAAATAACGATTGAAAGAATAATTGAAAAATTTAGCATGTTGAGGTGGAATTTATGTAAATGTCTTACAGTAACGGAGTAATATGAATTTAATCTCAGCATGATGTTAGTTAGCATACTGTATGTGAGTCAACAATGACAATTGAAATATTCAAAGAAATATAAAGCCCCCAATAAAATGTTGACGTAAAGAAACGTCTTTGTTTCACAAAATTCCCCACAATTTGGCGTAATTGTTGGAATTTATGGGTGGATAATTTAATTTTCATGTGGCATGTTTCATTTCACAAGCTTGGGTTCAAAATGTTAATATGTTTTCCTGTTTTTTTTTTTTTAAATTTTATTTCTTCTTTCTTTCTTTTATTTTAATGAATGTTTCATGGGCTTATTTAGGTTTAACATCGTTAAATACTAAAAATCAGTTAACCAACGTAAATTTTAAAGCTCTTAAAAGGCATAATAATACAAACAATAATTTATTTATTCAGGATAATTTCACAGATGAAGGTATAATTTCATTATGTCATTTTAATTGAAATCCAAATCTGGAGTATTTTCTAATTATGGAAAGAAGTAAAATATCTAAGTGCAAGGTATGACGTTTGAAATGAAGCCTGTATTAAAAAGTGAGGTTTGAACATCTTAATAGCAAGTGTTATAAACTAAATTGCATATTGTGTTTTTGGCTAGTTGGTAGTAGAGTATTTCAGTGAACCCTTTTGTTGTTTTCTGTCCATCCTTATTAGAACATATTAATCTCGGAAAATAAAAATCATTCTAAATGCCAAATAAGACGTAGAGAAATGACCTAGAAAACATATGTACGCGTTATACATGCACCATAACGTTACGTTCTAAATATTGAAATGTATTGAACAGTATATTCATCATCAGCTGTAAGTAATTCTTCATGTGAAATTGCGTAATCACTATAACATATCGACATCCTTTTCTCTCAGCATTTGTTTGGCTATATATAAAAAGTAGAGACTTGGGTTCCTTCAGCGATGATTCGTTGGTACGTTCACTGCCTCATGAAAGGGCTTCTGCATGGTGGTCCTCCGAGTCTTGAAAGACCATGACGGCCAGTTTGGTTTTGCTTCCCTAGGACTTGATAAATAGCCTGTCTGAGATTTTTTTCCTGTTCTACCACATCTAATTTATCCTGCCAGTGTCCTGGTCTGTCCTTTGTTGAAGGCTCGTGAGTTGGGCAGCGCAAATATTTATAATATTTCAGCTTTGAGGCCAGATCTTCTGAAGGGGAGGATGTAGAATGGTGGTGACTTGGCTTATATGTTTCCCTTGCTCGCTCCATGACCCTCTCGTTCTTTCTGAAGTCACCTCTTTTGTTTATTGTTGTTAAGCGAGTCAGTTAACTAGACCCTAACGAGTGTGAGAAGTGTTTGAGTTGAAAAAAATATAAGACAGAAATAAAAAGAAGGAAAGCAATAAGACCAAAAAGAGAGAAGTGTGCTTCAAAGAAAGACACAAACATTGATAAAGATGAAACTGGAACGCGCCTGTGTTAGTGTGTGTGTGAGAAAATGTCTGTATGCATATGGGTGAGAGGGAGTAATGTGTCTCTTCACAACGTACCATTTGGTCTTTGGTCTCTTGTATAGCATAATCCCCACCCGCAAACCTGAAAATAAAAAGGAGAGAATTCTTTCTTTTTTTCCTACTTCCGATTTCGTTCTGCCGTCGGTTCCCCAAATTATCCATGAAATGAGGGAAGCGTCGAGTTTCCTCGGTAACTGAACCAGCATACTTAACCTCTTCTCTCTCTCGTTTTCTAGCTTGTACTGATACTTCCCTACTGGCTATCCGCAGCGTGAACCAGCAAAGGACACAAATTGATGATAGGGCATAAAATGGACCTCGGAAGGCAGAGTGTAGCAGTCGTTTGAATATTTTTTCCGCTTTTTTTTTCTTTTAGAAAAAAAGTGCACTTTTTTCCGTTTTTAAAGACAAGAGTTGTAATATACGTTTTGTTTATTTTTAATGCCGCAGGGAGGAGTCATGAGATCTAAGCAGTATGGAAGAGAAAGCCGAAACCTCTAGTAAACTTGCTACTGGATAGATTTCAAGCTTATACTTGGCTTATGAAAATGAGAGAAAGACAATTCAAGAGCTTCTTTGAAAGCTGAAGAAAGCTCAGCACGCGTATTGTGTTGATGTCGCCTATCTTTCCTTTTAGACACACCTAGAAGAGAACAAGTGGATCATCAAAAGGCGACAACATCTTTCTATATGGCGCAGCGTACCGGAAACTTAGGTATGACAAGAAACAGCATTTGCTTACCGAGTTGCCATCTTCTATTGGAAAACAATCGTAGTAAACCATCATCATAACCGTCCGAGGAAATATTTATTTCATTTTAGTCCTATTTCAAGTTGCTCCTGGTCCTTTGTTCCGGACAACCAAGATTTAGAAAGTATAAATAAACAAGAGATGCGCAGTATTTCATGTAAGAAACAAAATATCTTCGTCACTGACGTAAGCGATATTCACGCTATTCAGTTCGTTGCATAGTGGTAAATTGGTTTCGTCATCCGATGCTGGGCTTACGATCAAAATGCTGAATTAAGTAGTCAGAGCTGTACTTAACGCTAATTTGAATAAACATGGATGGAAATTTGAATGATGAAGTAGCTGTGCATAAAACATAAACTAATAGCTTGACATAATCTATTTAACTTCATTAAGCAACCTCAATGTGTGAATTTAGTAGGCATACATATGCGCGCGCGTGTGTGTGTGTTGATATAAAGTGAGACATATTGATTTTGCTATTCAATAAAAAAAAAAAATAACAATAAAACACTATTGTGCAGATTAAAAGCATGCTCATGAAGTTTCTTAGTCTTACATCTTCTCTATAATTCGAAGCAATTTTGGATGTTTCCTCTGCATAAAGTCTCGCAAATAATGTCAACAGTCTAAATAATATAATGATGCATATTTCTAGTTTGTTGTGTAAGCACAGTTTGCAAGTATTCTTAATGTATGTGCTGAAGATTTAGTAGTGTATCCTCCTCTATAAGAAAAAAATGCTTGATCCTTTTTTTATACCGCCATATTAGGTAACGTGCTTTTATAAATACTTTTCCACTTTCCTGTTAACGATTCCTTATTTCGCTTCCAACTAAAATAAACGTTTCTACAGATGGAAAGTAAAGGAGGTAGGCATTGATTTTAGTTATTTTACATATTTCTTTCAAGTCTTCACTTTCTATTAGCATGAAACAATAGTTCTGGAATCATGTTGATGTTAATTTAACATTCTATTTTATCGTGTGTACACACACAAATAAATAAATTCTGATAATGGCAGTAAAAAGGATCACGCGAAGACTAATGTACTTTTTGCAGTAAGAAAAGTTGTATATATATATAATATACAGATGGTGATCAGAAAAGTGGAAACACCTGTAGTTGGCAACACGTCAGATATATGGGTTGGCAGTGGTGTCGTGGCGCCCGCAGCGCCGGACCGCTGGTGGTGGTGTGTTAGGTCGGTCTTCATACTACGTCAGGCGCAGTGGAAAAGCAGTGTCCAGTGGCTGCAGCAGACGGAAATAGTGTAAAATGGGAGACCTCTCAGATTTTCAAAGAGGGCAAATTGGTGGTGCGCGGTTATGTGGAGTGAGTGTGACTGCAGTGACTACTGTGTTAGGTGTGTCGCGTGGGACAGTGTCGAAGGTGATGACGGCCTACACAACACACGGGAAAACCACATCGGGGAAGAAGAACAGTGGGCGAAAGAAAATCATGAGTGACAGGTCACGCCGGGTATTAAAGCGCATTGTCACGCAGAACCGTCGTGCCACTGCGGAGCAAGTGACGGAGGAACTCAATCAGCACCTCCCTCACCCTGTTTCGACATTCACAGTCCGCCGCGAATTACATGAACTTACGGGGTAGTGTTGCACGGGCCAAACCGCTCATCAGGGACCATAACGCTTTCGCACGCCGCAAATGGTGCCGCGACCATGCAACTTGGACTGTTGAGGACTGGAAACGAGTGATATGATCGGATGAGTCATCCTTCACCCTATTCCCAACCACGGGCCGTGTTTATGTGTGGAGAACGCCCAAAGAAGCTTATGATCTGCAGTGTCTCCGCCCAACTGTGAAACATGGCGGCGGCTCGGTGATGCTGTGGGCCGTCATATCATGGTTTTCATTGGGTCATGTGGTCACACTTAGCGGACGAATCACTGCCAACGATTATGTCGCAATTTCAGGAGACCAGTTGCATCCTATGGTCCGGATGTTGTTCCCGGACAATGACGCCATCTTCCAGGATGATAATGTACCCATTCACGCAGCTGACGTTGTTGCAGCGTGGTTTGAGGAACATCGGGATGAAGTTCAACACCTCCCCTGGCCCGCCCAATCCCCAGATTTTAACATAATTGAACATCTGTGGTCCGTCTTGGAAAAACGACTCCGGCGACGATTTCCACCTCCATCCTCTCTCACAGAACTGACCGACGCCCTGCACGAGGAATGGTGTAAAATTCCACTTGCTACCATTCACGACCTCTATGCCTCCATCCCACGTCGCATCAAGGCTGTTCTGAAGGCGAAAGGTGGCCCGACACCATATTAATCTGGTAAGTTGCAATTTCGTTCAGGTGTTCCCATTTTTCTGATCAGCATCTGTATATATATATATATATATATCCTTAGGCAACCAACAACGATTTGCGTGCATAAAATCTAGGGAATGCCATAAGTTTTAAATGATATCCTACGTTAAGATTACCGTTTCCGGTGAAAATGTCAATACATTGACATCGCTAACGAATTCGGCCAAGATACTTGTCCTAGCTCCCTATTGTAAAAAAAAAATAAAAATAAAAAAAAATAAAAAAAAAATTCAAAAATGTGCTTTCGTTCAGGAATGATCGTTTGGAGGAACAAACGGACGGATAGAGCATTCTTATAATTACCACTTAACGTAATTCTAATAAATTATATGGATAGTTTAACACCAATTGGTTAGATATTAAATATCAATTTCAAGATTAAAGCAATGGCCAAAACATGAGATCATTTCCTCCCTTATATAACTTTGCACACAGAGCTCATTGTTATCATTACAGTTATAAAAGGAAATGTAAAATATATCGCTGCGACGAATACAGTGTTTATGTTGTTTTATATTCTACAACTTATCTTATTTCGAAATCAAAACATCCTATAAGTTACAAGTGTGTTTGTTTTTAAATAGTAAAACACAACAGACAGTAACATCAACGCAACCTCATAACTCAACATAGCTTATGTCTTACCACAACATTCTGAAAATCTACAGAAACTGGGACAAAGTAACCTCTCACTGTCGTTCTCTTAGTCCCACTCCCTCAAGTTCTGCTTCATTAAAAAATATTACCGTCAATCTCTTTTTTTTAACGTGAGAAAATTAAACTGATATATGTGTGGATATCTCGGTAGTAAGATTATTTTCAGATTTATGTAAAATCTGGAAGTCACCTGACTGTTAAGGTATCCATATATATATAAGTTTAATTTTCTCACATTATAAAAAGAGATTAAAGCTAATATCATTTAATAAAACAGAACTTCTTCAGTTTTCTGGGACACGGTTAGAAAGTTCAAAAATTAATAACCACCCATCAGAAAAGTAGAAATAAGAAAATTATAGCAATATTTGAAACTGACTTCCGTAAAAGAAATCTAATAATACAAAGTAATTGCTACGTTTAAAACTAAGTTACAAAATATTAGAGATATAGCAAACTTCAATCATTCCGTTACATTTCCACGTGTATTAAACGAAAATCATATGCATACATATTACTAAATCATTAGCCAAGTTCCAGGAGACAGAACTGTTGTGTAATTCTAAACGTTGAAGAACATTGCGTATATTTTATTAAACACTTAAGTAGATATTTTAAAATACTTATAAGCATTTTGTATGCTGAGCTGTAGAAAATACATAATGGAAAATCCAAGATGAGAAAGAAAAGACTAAACACAGCAAAATAATTCGTGACATGTGTCACTAATATTCAACGTATATTGTACTATATTTATAAGTCTATCCCCATGTGTATATATGGAAGAATGGGGTGGAAATTTATATCTATGAGTATCCACCCCATCATAGTCTTGACATTGTATTAGTGCTTGTCCACAGTCATATATATGTGCTCCACCAAGTACTAAAAATGCGGAGAACTTGTGGCATCGACCTTTCTGGAAAATCTTCCGCGTTACTTCAACATTTAATTATGAAGAAGAAGGAAAATAAAAATGTGTTTTTATATAGAATGCTAGCTATCTATGTTCTCTTTTATATGTCATAGAAGGTCTTCTAAGCTCCAAAAATACGGAGATCCTTGGAAGAAATGAACTTTTGAGGAAAAAAAAAACTTGTAAACAATATCAGCCTGTATTCATGTTTTCATGACAGAAATATATATCCAGTGTGTGTGTGTATGCGTCTGTCATGGAAACATGAATTTTGTTAGCTTATTGATGCGCTAGAACATATCAAGGGTCGTCATAGAAGAGTTTAAAAGCAGCACTGGACGTTTCTTGCGTGCCCTTGTGCTGAAAGAATAACAGTTACTTGTGGTTTAAAATTCATTGTTCTTGCATCACGTTCAAGATAACATAAAACACACGAAACAGAAAAAAAAGCTCCTCATCTCTTATAAACATTTTTTTTTCTAAAGAATGCCTAGTAGTTGTTCCCTGAACATGGATGAGAGAACAATACCACGTACTAGCATGCTTACATTGTAAGAAAGTCGTTACATTACTGATCTTTGATTTCTGCACAATCACTAGCGTGGGAAACATAACAGTGCAGTCTTCCGATTCAGTGGGCAACATCATCAAGATTTGTGTTGTTTTTAACGACAGAGAAGGAAGGAACTTCTTTTGCAGTGATTCTCAATCTATAGGATACAACTAAAAATTGGGATGTGAAAAACATTATATATACTCCTTGTTCGATAGGGGGCGCGGTGGCTCAGTGGTAGAGTGTTCACCTCCGGTGTTTGGGGTCCCCGGTTCGATCCCAGCTCCCGCCGTGTGAACGTTGTGGTAGACAAACACGGTGCTCGTGGGTTTTCTCGGGTTCTCCCGTTTCCTCCCACTTCCTTCATTCCACCATTTCACTCATCTCTCATCAACGTCTCCTTTAGTCTAACCTGCATAACTGTGACGTAAAACTTAAAGATTTCATTTCATTTTTCCTTGTTCGATACTTAAAACAATACATTTTTCTCTGGTCCTAACGACTTTATTCGTTACTAAGGAGGTTTAAAATAATTCTTACTTCCTGATACAATTTCTTCTGTTAATAAGGTCCTCTGAGTAAGTACGCTGGACAAAGATTAGTCGTCCCCCTCTCGAAGTAACACTGGTTTATTCTTATCATGATGTATGGCGTTTCACTGGAGAAGTTGTCAGGTGTGTTGATATGTCTGCAGTTGATACAAAACTGTAGAAAAAGTGAGGAATGGGGAAACCAACTAACCGCTAAAAAAAGTTTTATTATAATGTAGTAATTTAAATATTATGTGCTCTAATAGTTTGAGTATTTATATTGGTAAAAAAATAACACTAAAAATAAACCACATGTAGGAGAAGTAACTTTCAAAATGTTTTACTAAAATTACCAGTAAATAATTGTAATTGATATCTATAACATGTTTCAACGGAAGATTTCTGTATCCTAGTAAGATTTATAAACAAATTCAATAATATATATAATTGGATCGGAAAGTAGATATCAAAATTAGAATACTAAGGCTACAATAAACTGGTTGTAGTTGCAGGAAAACATGAAATATGGAAATTAAACCAAAATATGTATGTGGAACCGAAATGAAATATATCGAAGTGAGTGGCAAATATTAATACCACACCGATATAATTACCAATAATACCTATAGTAATCTTAGCGATATACTTACAAATAATACCTATAGTAATCTTAGCTTTACTTTCAAAATAATAACACAGCAAAATAGTAATTTCATATTTTAAAACTACTAAATAGTTTTGAAACTAATGGCCTGTTCATTTTAAAGTTCCTAGCTAAGCTCATCACCACCTTATTTAAACTTTAGCGGATAAATTTCAAAAACAGTGAATTTTTTTTAAAAAAATGTAAAAAGGTAGTCAAACACTATCTACAATAATTGTTTTCGAAATTTCGTTTAGTACAAAAATTTGGATGACCAGCGATTATAACGTCAAAAACTGCATAAAAATGCATACCCATGCATACCCAAATTTCTGGTCTGTGTATAAGGTTTCGAAACACTTTGTTTATTTAGTAGGGGAAGGCGTTGTACCTATGAACACTTTTAGAGTCTTTGAAATTTTGGTGCTAATATTCAGCACCTTTTCCCCAGTTTTTGTCGTACATTTAAAGAGTCATCTCTTCGCTATCAGATAGGATGATTTTTGAACGTGTTACATAATTACAATAGCTTTTATAAGATAAAATAAGAACAAGTCCGTTTTGTTCATACGTACATTATGGTCGTGTACCTTTAAACAGACCCTCTTGTACCTTTGAACAGTAATAATTACAATGTTTCTGCGGCAATAATATAAAAAGAAACCACAAATATTAACAGTTATAAATTGCAATAAAAGGTTTAGCTATAAAAAGCTCCCCAGAATGAAAATTTTATCAATTACATTAAAAATTGAAGAGAAGTTCTAACAAAAACTTGTGAACAATAAAGTTGAGCATATACAACTCTTAACATTATGTTATATAATAAGCGAATATATAGAAACTACCTAAATTATAATTAATAACTTTATATCCTAACCTAACCTATATAAAATATATCAATTGTTTTAACTATTTACATTGTGTAGCTTTAAACAGTATTATTTATCGTTCAAAGGTACACGATGCAATAATGTTCATAAGTACAAGAGGGTCACCATTACGAAAAAAAGTTCTCCACTAGCTTAAATATTGAACAGAAGTTAAAACTAAAAATATTACTGTATTCACCAATGATTCTACCTCAAGTTTGGACAAATAAATATCACAAGTTGCGAAAACCGAAGAGCACAAAACTCAAAAGGTAACTACAAAAAATCTTCGTTTTGGGGGTGAAAAAATTAAAAGGAACATTACTCGACACAACATCCAGTAAACAACAGTCAAACGCGTTTGTAGTGCTTTTTTCATTTAATCTTTCAAATGAATTTTAATCACTGCACCTAGATAGTTCTGAATTCGAGAAAAGCACAGGTGTTCAAAGGTACATTGTTTCAAAGGTACAACGCCTTCCCCTATCATTTCATAGATATTATCATCTTGCTCACTTTGTGATTTTTGAAATGTCTCATTACCTTTAAGAAATTCACTAATATTTAAACAAATGTTAGGGTAAGTTTGGCGAAGAATTTTAAAAATTTTTATTATTATTATTATTATTATTATTATTATTATTATTATTATTATTATTATTATTATTATTATTATTATTTGTAATGTACACTTCATATGACAAAGGACCTGATTTCTCTTTTTTTTTACTTTTATGTCCTGCGTTTATGTTTTGTATGCTAAAGGATTTGAATTATTAAGGAAAGTTATTCTGAAAGAGATGGTAGGATGAGAATGTGGTATGAAATGGGATAACCTCGACAAAACTCACCGTCATGATATTGTTCACCACAAGCTCACATAACTTGGGACTCCTATCGTCAGATGCTGCTGATAGTGCAAGAAGTTACTACTTTTATATCGCAGAAACATGAATTGGTGTGTGCAAATGAATATTTTTGTAATGAAGAATCAATTACTTTGTTATTATAATTCTAGTTCTATGTCTATCCCTCCACTTCAGTTCCTTAATTTCTAGTTGCACTTTTA
The DNA here is from genome assembly GCF_964235325.1 of Thermobia domestica. Lineage (NCBI taxonomy): Eukaryota > Metazoa > Arthropoda > Insecta > Zygentoma > Lepismatidae > Thermobia > Thermobia domestica. Next base: position 275,064,118 of record NC_137459.1, on the reverse strand, counting down.
AATCATACGGGAAAGCAACTAAACAAAATACGCGTACTAAATCGGCTTAATAGTCAAATTTAACTCGTTAGAATAAGTAGGATAAAACTGCCTTAAGGCAGAACATTTGGACAAAGCAGTGCTATGAGGTGGAATAAGATTTTTTAAAAAGAAATACGTATGTATTATTCGAATGTCATGTACAGATCAATGTAATGGAAACACTTGAGATATCTGGATTGGTAAAGATCAGGCAACGAATGCAACACTGGCCTGTTGGTGGCGGTGTGTTAGGGCAAAGTTCGCATTACGGGGCAAGCAGTAGAACGACAGTGTGAAATAAACTGAGCACACGGTGGTAATGTAAAATGGGTGACCTCTGATTTTCAAAGAGGGTAAATTGTTGGTACTCGGTTATGTAGTCCGAATGTGACGAAAGTGGCAAGCGTGTTGGGTGTGTCGGCAGGAACAGTGTACAAGCTACTGACGGCCTAAGAAACTTAAGGTAAAACCACATCGGCGAAGAGGAACAGTGGACGAAGCAAAAACATTCAGTGACTGATATCGTCGAACATTCACGGATCGTCACTCAAAATCGTCGTGCGACTGCGGAGCAAGTGACGAATGAACGCAAGCAGCACACCCCGAAGCTAGTGTGGTGAATTACAGTCTTCCGCGAGTAACATGACATAAACATACGAGATCGGGGTTGTACGGGCGAAACCACTGATAAGAGACCATAACGCTTTAACACGACAACAATAGTGCCATAGTGCCATGAACACGCAACTTATTATACCGCTGGTGACTGGAGACGTATTTTCTTTTCAAACGAGTCATCGTTAACCTTATATCAAAACACGAACTGTGTTTTCTTCGCTTCCCAGGTCCACATATGTGGTCCTGAGTTCTGAAACGTTATGCTCCTTCACATTGGTAATTCTTGGGTATGTGTGCGCGAAAATCTCATTACTGGGTTCTCTAGTTGAAAAATTTGTCACATGGTGGCACATTTGTTGATTGTTTTTCGAAGTATTTTGTTTTGTTTCTATGAATGTTGAGTCAAGATGGCTTCAGTGGAGAGGACGGCAAATAGCCAAATATGTTTTTCTATTATTTTCAATATTTTGAAGGCAATACTTTTTAGATATGTGCCTAATACTTCTAGAAGTAGTAGCAATTTTACATTTTTTTTTATCTGCGTAGTAGTATTTCGGCTACACGTGTATTTAGTGTAGGTCCGCAAATGTGGACCTCAGGTTTATAATACAAATTCTTAGGAAAGTATCACCCATTACATGATATAAAATAAAAATGCTAATAAAAGGTATTAGATTATACAAAACAAATTAAAAGCATATACGACATAAATATTTTATCATCGCATATATGTACAGATATTTTCCATTTGGGCCATGATACGGCTGGGCATACGGGGTACTAGCCCCGATCTTCAAATGTTAGTAGGTATTTTTTATTAACATTTAATCATTCAGATTTTCCAAACTTATGTCTCTGGTGCCCGCAGTATTGAATGTTTACTGCTGAAGTCAAGTTCAGTAACCAAATTTGGAGGATTAAGAGGACGGGGGGGTGGGAGTGGCAAGACCAAAGTTATTTCCCTAATTTTGAAAAAAAAATGGATGCCAGGTACTAAATTATTATTTTGATTCTATGTACACCTAAATAAGTGTTAATCCGTTTTGCCTGATTCATATCTAATTCTTGAGTTAACTTCAAATTAGGATAGGAAGGAAAGGTACCTACAAATTGATCATTGGGTTCATATTGTGCTATATTTCAGTTTAGAATGTTTTTATCATGTCGTCGCTTAAACATGTTCCATTAGATTAAATCATGAAATTTTATTTTAATTGTTATCTTCGATATTCTAAGTAGTGTAATTTCTAACAGTGGCAGGTTTAGAAAATATTTTGGGAAGGATCTTTGCGTAGGAATACTTCCTTTTTCTCACAAATTCCGGATCTTTTTAAACGAAGCGCTTGAGGTTTATTATGATAGTCAGGACTATATATATATATATATATATATATATATATATATATATATATATATATATATATATATATATATATATATACTAGAAATACCGGAAATTTGGGGACCAGCCCGAACACCCCCTGCCCCCTAAATCCGCTACTGGTGGTCAGTGTTGCAATAACAATCATTAGTATTTCTTCCTAGTTATATGAATAAAATCTATTGTTTCTTATTTCAGTTGTGAAGCTGCTCGATGATCGTGAAATAAAGAACCTTCTGAAAGTACAAACAGTGGCCTAATCGGTTTTATATCAAATGCAAAACAGTTTTCCATTACTAAAGATAATCCTTCTTCATGCATGTACAGTAGTCACTTTAAATTAACACTATATATTCTGGGCCCCAATAATAGGCAACCGTAGTTTGAGAACCCCCGATGTACTTTTATTTTGCTGAAATAACAGTTGTTAGTTCAGTAAAATAAAAGTACATCGTGTATTTATTGTGTTAAATGGAAACATAGTAAATTAAACATATAATATCACATAAGCAGGTTTTAATACTACTCGCCGTATGTGGACCATCAGATACCCCCCTATGACGTCATCAAACGCAAAAATTCATATTCTTGTTATGTTCACCACCCCATAGACCATAAAAAAGTGCAATGAAAAATTATTGTTGCGCTTTCCAGAAGACAGGACCGAAGAGGTTATGTATGGTAGACCCCCCCCCCCCAAAAAAAAGTATATGATCCGCAGTGTTTCCGCCCAGCTATGAAATATGGAGACATCTTTGTGTTGCTGTAGCTCACAATGTTCTGGTTTTCAGCGAGCATTGTGCTGATATTTATTTATTTATTTATTTAACAATCTAACTCCAACAGGGACGATCATCCCCAATTATAAAAGCTTTTACTACAGTTGATTTACAATTTTAACTTATACTTAAACAAAAATAAAAGTATACATAATATACACATAAAGAATTTTACAAAATAATATGAAAAAAATAATATTCATAAATATATAAATACAATTTTACTCACACACATTTGTATATTGTTTGATAAATAGTTTATATATAAATACTACACCTTCACACACATAAACATACGTTCCAGACTAATTACATATTTAAATTTCATATTGATTCATAAATTTGCAGCTATGTATAAGAATTAATTTATATTTTTAATGCGTTTTGCGTAATAATATTGTATTTGTTAACACTAAAACTGAAGTCCAAATCATGATTTTTTACCATGTCATTGTAGTTGCTTAATTTTCTAAACAGTGGATAATTTTTATAACGGTTCGTCTTAGGTATTTTATTTACGAAAAAGTTCCGTGTTCTTAAGTTACACTGACCTGCATTAAAGTAAATATTTTTAAGATGTCCCTACTTTCAATGTTTCCATTCATAAATTTATAAAGAAACATTTGTTCATGTAATGTGCGCCTTTTATGTAACGGGATAAACTGAAATTCCTGTAATATTTCATTATTAGAAATTCCCATTCTATACGATGGCAAATTATATTTCTTATGAAAAAGGAAACGTAAAAAATTTTTCTGAATATTTTCTATTTGTCTCTGATAAGAAGTCTAATTCGGTGACGATATTGTTGACCCATACTCCAGTTTAATTCTAACAATATTATAATACAATAGTTTAATAGCCTCCAAATTTGTAAAGTTTCTTGTGTTTCTAATAACGAAACCTAGTTTTTTATAAGCTTCTGCCATAATAATTTGAATATGATCATTAAACGGCATCTTACTATCAAAAACAATACCAAGGTCTTTAACTTGATGTTTCTTTTCGAGTTCAACATTATTCAAATAATACTTGTTGTTCTGTACGTTTTTATAAGTTCCAAACCTTACATAATGACATTTCGTTACATTTCATTCTAAATAGTTATCTTTACTCCATTCAAATATGGCATTTATATCTTCTTGTAAATTCTTCAAATCACTTTATTTTAAATCTATTTTATATAATTTTATATCATCAGCATACATTGTACATGTACCTAGGTAGAATATTTTATTTTTGCTGGAAGATCATTTACATATATAATAAATAATAGTGGGCCTAAATTTGACCCTTGCGGTACACCTGAATTCATATTGTAATAAAATGATGAAGCTTGTCTATATGCAACATACTGTTTCCTTTCTGAGAGATACGAGGCAATTAACCATAGGAATAACCGATTAAGTCCAAAGATAGATAATTTGTTTAATAAACCATCATGATTTATTTTATCAAAAGCTTTGGTGAAATCAAAATATATGCTATCTATACATTTCTGGAGATCTAAAGCCTCATATACTGTATATATCTTGAGTAAAATTGATAAGGTTGGTAATTGTCGACCTAGCTGGTATAAAACCATGCTGATTTACACTTATATAACTTCGCACATGATTAAATATTCTTGCATATATTATTTGTTCCAATATTTTAGATGGGCACAAATAATAAAAAATAAGTCTATAATTTTCAATCATATATAATTTCAATCAATAGGTCTATACGAGTAAATTCCTAGTTTCTTTAAGTTTTCTTAAGTTATGGACCGAATTCTTTTTGTGTTTTCTGTGGTACTCCTTTAATTTTATCATCCTAATTATATCATTAGAAAACGAGCATGGATACAAATTTGAGGAACTACAATTCTTTCTTGGAATTTCTTTTTCGAAAATATTACATATGGTTGTATTGAAAAAGTCTACTGCTTCGTTTACATCATCTATATTTTCTATCATTAACAAATTAATATTTTTTAATAATTTATAAATTGCATAAAAATTAGCTTTCTTAAAATTTAAAATTCTAGTTGTAATTTTATTAACATTTTTTAAACAATTGTATTGATAATTTTAATGTGAAGAACAGGGTGATGAACATCAGGATTCACAAGACAATTTTCTTCATTGTACACTTGTACACATGGTAAATTAGTTATTATTAAGTCAAAAGTCCGATTGTTGCAATTCTGAATATTATTTATTGATTTTAAATTGTTTAAATTTATAGTGTTGCAGTGCTCTATAGCTTGGACCCCCTTTCATTAAGTCATAATTTGAATTAGTTATTAACGGCAAATTGAAGTCGCCTACAATAAATAAGTTGTCATGGTATAAGTTACCGAAATCTTCGAATATTCTAAAAAAATTGTTATAGGTATTAACACTAGACGATGGAGTAAAGTATACGTAAATAAACCAATATACTTTTCCATTAATTAATAACTTTATCAATAAATGATCAGTCATTTGTTTCTACAAGTCTTTCCTCTTTTCACATTATATTTGCATTTATTGCAATAATAACTCCCCCTCCTCTTTTCATACCAGGTCTATCACATCGATATACCTTATATTGTGCAGTAAATAGTTCAGAGTCAAATACACCATCTTTTAACCACGTTTCTGTTAATACAATTACATCATATTCATGTAAACTAGCTATAAGATTAACCCTAAATTCGTCACATTTCGTATTTAGGCCCCTAACATTTTGATAGTAAATAGATAAAATATCAGAACTATCCATTTTACATCAGAGTTGAAATATCCTCATTTGTTTTAATTACAACAAATTTTCTAAGTTTAATATTTCCCGAGTAATCTACCCATAAAAATGCATATATTTTTTTTCTTTCTGTAGTTTCCTGGCTTGTCCAAATAATCGCTTTCGATATGCTGTTAAACTACGATTAATATAGACTGGGAGATTATTTAGAAATCCTATGTCATTCCTGTTTAAATTTCTCTTAACTTTCCGTTTTTGAATAATTTTGTCTTTCAAATCACGATTTACAAATTTTACAATAATACAAGGGTATGACTCGTTTGGATGTTTCTTTAATCTATGACACGCATCAATGTTCTAGTTTCACTTCAACGTCAAGCGCTTTCCCACATTTTTTACAATTTCACGCGGATCTTCATTCAATTTTGTCCGGAACACCATCAATTTCTAGTGTATTTCTTCGCCCATACTGATCGAGTTCGTCCAGTTGTAACTGAGTATCCTCTAGTTGTTTTTTCCAATAATTGCACTTTTACATTCAAAGCTTCTACTTTATAAACACACTCATTCATTACATCAGCTTGTTGTTTTATTAATCTAGAATTCTCATCCAGTTTTTCGTGTGCAAAGTCTAGTGACTTTCCTAATTCAAGCTTAGTCTCAACACTTTTTTCTTTATTTCCGAGATCTCAAATTTCAATTATTGTAAGAGTTTATAAACATCTAATATAGTAGGACAATTTTCCCCATCTCCTAAACTACTTTCACCTGCCATACTGTTACGCTTTGATTTTGCACAGTTTTTACACCTCCATATCTGATTTTGGTCCTTCAGAAATTGTATATATTCTTCCTTTAATTCTACACATTTTATATACCAGAAATTATTACAATCCTCGCATTTAACTTTAGTAGACAAATCTTGTCTCGGACCACTTTTCATACACTCTCCACAGGTGCTCATTTTTATTTTTATATTTTGCACAAGTTTCAATGTTTGTAATTTTTTTTGTATTCACTAAAAGAAATGCTTACACTTCACTCGAAGAAATTGTGACAAGAGATTAAGAAAAAGAAGAAAAAAGCGACTTCGATATATCCTTGTTCGATATGCTCCTTACATATTTATCTGGCAACAGTTCTATTATCGAACGTTTTTTGTTTGTTTACATCGTTAGCTCCATATTTAACGAGATATTATGCAAAAAAATAATGTATTTCAGCATTTATATCACAGAAATATATAATGTTTTATATCACTAATCAAATTTAGTACTTACTGTGTTTCCCCAATCCACTTAATTTTCACTAGAAGCCTTAATTCCATTATGGTTAATAAATATTACGGAGCCGAAGTCGCTCACCACTTCACTCCATCAGGGTTTCCAACGGTATCCAACTATGATATGTTCCCAATCGCGTCACTATCCGTGATTATGTCGCCATTTTAGGAGGCCATATGCATTTTATGATTCAGTTGTTGTTCCTGGATAATGACGCCATATTATAGAGTGGCAATGCACCCATTCACACAGCTGGATCTATTGCGGCGTGATTTGAGGAATATCGGATGAAGTTTAACACCTCCGCTAACCTGCTCAATTCCCGGACCAGAACATTTTGAACATCTGTGGTCCGTTTTGGAAACATGAATCCGACTTTGATTTCTTGCTTCATCCAGTGTGTGTAGAGTTGCTTAACAGCCAAAGAGGATCAAATTTCTTGAATTTCCCACACTAGAATCAAAAGCTTTCTACTAATCTTTTTTCTTAGAGCAAAAACAGATAATTTTCGTACATTAGCTTCTATATAATGCTTCATCTTGGGTAAGTGTACCGGTACCTTTCTGAGATGTATATTTTATCTAGATAAATGTTTTAATGGAATTATTGCTTGGCACTCTTATTCAAGAAATAACTTTGTACTTCGATTTTGTGATGTTTGTAGTACTAACCCATTTAACACATAATTTATTTTATATTTACAATTATGTAACCCATTTCAAATGTGGGCATTAAAATAATTCTTTAAAATATGCCTCGTATTAGAATGTGAATGAAAACGTATTGACATAATTAGTTGTATACACGACTCCAAAAGTGCATTACCACCTGCAATTCTCGTTTTCCTGCAATAGCAGGCAACCCAAAAAGCTCGGCGGTTGGGTTGGTTCCGAATTCGAAAGGCGTTGGACCAAATCTCAATTTTGTTAAAAATATATCAGTGTGGCAAACTGAAAAATAAGGAAATAAAACAAATTGTTAAGAATGACAATTTTATTATCGTGACGGAGTTGGATGACATCAAAAGTTACAAAATGATCTTACTTAAGCAGTTCAAAAAAGATGAATGGCAAAAGACACATATCAGAAAAAACATTTCTCTCCTTCCCCCCCCCCAAAAAAAAAAGAATTTTAAAAAAGTTACATAAAGTAAAGGTTTAATATAAAAGACTCACCCAAAATTTTGAAAATTGACACGCGAAAGGCAAGAATAACTGAACCCAAGTGAATAAAATTGTGCACAGATATTGCAGACGTAAAATGTGGGAATACAGGCTTCATATTTTCCTGAAAAAAAACGGTAGGGTGGGGTACGGACCCCTCCAAACCCTTGATCACGAGATATCAAAAATGCTTGTAACAGTATGTCAGATGTGTGTGTAAAGGACATGAAGAATTGTAACGAAACTTTTTCTATGGACAACACGTAAAAAATAAAGGAATACGAGGTTTTAATGTTCTGCGGAAAACAGTTTTAGGGGGCAAAAGCCCCCACGAAAAATTTTGAAATTTGACGTCCGAAAGGTAAGAAGAAGTGAACCGAACTGAATGAAATTCTGCACAGATATTATAAACATAAAATGAGGGAATACGGGTTTCTTATTTTCCTTTAAAAAACGGCTGGGTAGGGCGCGGACTCCTCCAAACATTTGATCATGAAATATCAAAAGTACTAGTAACAAATGTCAGATGGGTGTAATGGACATGAAGAATTACAACGAAACTTTTTGTATGGACAATACGCAGAAAATAAAGGAATACGTTTTTTTATTTTCTGCGGAACCCACCCCAAAATTTTAAAGTTGACGCGAGAAAGATAAGAAGAAGTGAACCGAAGTGAGTGAAATATTGCAAAGATGTCGTAGGTTTAAAATGAGGAAATACGGGTTTCGTATTTTCCTGTAAAAAAAGGTTCGGTGAGGCACGGACCCCTCCAAACATTTCATCACGAAATATCAAAAGTGCTAGTAACAGTATGTGAGATGTGTCTAAAGAACATGAAGAATTGCAACGAAACTTAATGTATGGATAATATGCGAAAAACATGGAATACTGTTTTTTTTATTTTCTGCGTAAAAATGGTTTTACGGGGAAAAGCACCCACCCAAAATTTTGAAAGTTGACGAACGAAAAGCAAGGACAAGTGAATCGAAATGAATGAACTTGTGCACATATATTGTAAACGTAAAATGAGTGAATACGGGTTTCGTATTTTCTTGGAAAAAACTGTTGGAAAGGGCACGAACCCTTCCAAAGTTTTGATCACGAAATATCAAAAGTACTAGTAACAGTGAGGTGTGTGTAAAGGAAATGAAGAATTGCAACGAAATATTTTGTATGGAAAATAACCATAAAATAAATCAATACGAGTTTCTTATTTCCTGCGGAAAAACTGTTTTAGGGGTCAAAGGCTCCTACCCAAAATTTTGAAAGTTGACACCCGAAAGACAAGAAGAAATGAGCCGAAGTGAATGAAATTTGCACAAGTACTGCAGACGTAAAATGAGAATAAGGGTTTTATATTTTCTTAGAGAAAACAGTTAGGTGGGGCGCCGACCCTCCCAAACGTTTGATGACAAAAAATCAAAAATAATATTAATAGTATGTGAGATGTGTGTAAAGGAAATGAAGACTTTCAACGAAACTTTTTTGTGTGGGAAATGTGCTGAAAACAAAAAAATACGGGTTTTTCATTTTTGCGGAAAAATGGTTTTATGGGGCAAAAGCCCCACCCCAAAATTTTGAAATTTGGCACCGAAAGGGAAGAAAAAGTGAACCGAAGTGAATAAAATTTTGCGCAGATATTGTAGACATAAAATGAATGTAGACTGTATACGGGTTTCGCATTTACCTAAAAAAAACCGGTTAAGTGTGGCACGGACTCCTCCGAATCTTTGATCACGAAATTTCATAAGCGCTAGTAACAGTATGTCAGATGTCTGTAAAGGACATGAAGAATTGCAACGAAACATTGTGTATGGAGAATACGCAAAAAGAAAATGAATACTTGTTTCTTATTTTATGCGGAAAAATTATTTTGTGGGCAAAAGAGCCCACCCCAAAATTTTGAAAATTGATGCCCGAAAGGTAAGAAGAATTGAGCCGAAGTGAACGAAATTGTGCACAGATATTGTAGGCATAAAATGGGGGAGTATGGGTTTCGTATTTTCCTTGAGAAAACGGAAGCGTGGGGTGCCGACCCCTCCAAACCTTTGATCACCAAATATCAAAAGTACTAGTAACAGTATCTGAGATGTGTGTAAAGGACATGAAGAATTGCAACATATCTTTTTGTATGGACAATACGCAAAAAAATAAAGGAATACGGGTTTATTATTTTCTGCGGAAAGACTGTTTTATGGGGCAAAACAACCCACCCCAAAATTTTAAATTTGAAGCTGGAAAGGTCAGAACAAGTGAACCGGAGTGAGTGAAATATTGCACACATATTGAAGGCTTAAAACGAGGGAATACGGGTTTCGTATTTTCCTGGAAAAAGGGGTTGGGTGAGGCACGGACTCCTTCAAACATTTTGATCACGAAATATCAAAAGTACTAGTAACAGCATTTGAGATATGTGTAAAGGACACGAAGAATTGCAACATAATTTTTTGTATGGACAATACGCAAAAAATAAAGGAATATGAGTTTCTAATGTTCTGCGAGAAACGGTTTTAGGGGGCAAAAGACCCCATCCAAAATTTTAAAAGTTGACGCCCGAAAGGTAAAAAGACATTAGCCGAGGTAAATGAAATTCTGCACAGATATTACAGACGTAAAATGAGGATATGAGTTTCGTATTTTGCTGAAGAAAAAGGTTGCCTGAGGCACCGACCCCTCCAAACCTTTGATCACGAAATATCAAAAGCGCTAGTAACAGTATGTCAGATGTGTGTAAAGAACATGAAGAATTGCAACGAAACATTGTGTATGCAAAATAACCAAAAAAAAAAAAAATAAATGAATACTGGTTTCTTATTTTCTGCGGAATACTGTTTTAGGGGTCAAAATCTCTCACCCAAAATTTTGAAGTTGACACCCGAAAGAAAAGAAGAAATGAGCCGAAGTAAATGAAATTTGCACAGATATTGCAGACAGAAAATGAGGTTACCGGTTTCGTATTTTTCTAGAGAAAACAGTCGGGTGGAGCGCCGACCCCTCCAAACGTTTGATAACGAAAAATCAAAAGTGCTACTAACAGTATGTCAAATGTGTGTATAGGACATGAAGAATTGCACCGAAACTTTTGTATGGACAATGCACTGAAAACAAAGGAATACGGGTTTTTTATTTTTGCGGAAAAACGGTTTTATGGGGCAAAAGACCCCATCCCAAAATTTTGAAATTTGACGCCAAAAAGTAAGAAAAAGTAAACGGAAGTGAACATTTCGGGCCGAACCGGGCCGGGCACATTTCGGGCCGAATCGGGCCGAGCACATATCGAACCGGGCCGAGCCGGGCCGGCCCGATAGTCTGAAAGACGGTTCGGAAACTAATGTTGTCAGCCTACTTGTTTTTTAATGTCCTCCACTACCTCTATTTTTGCCGTGTTTGTACGGTCTTACTGTCAGCCTATGTTAATCGTAATGTGTTTGGGAAACTGACTCTTTATTCAAGACTGTGATGTACTGGTAATACTATTACTATTACTACTTCGACTACTACTATTACTACTTCTACTATTACTACTACGACCACTGCTAATACTACTACAAGTGCTACGACTTCGCGTCAGAGTTGACATGTCTGATGGTACCGAATTTACCTTCTAAGTACAGAATAAAATTGAGAAATGCTAGTTATTATGGCCGGTCTGCGTAGAATGTGAACCGATGTTTGATCTACTAGGGAGAATAGTGGCTCAATAGAAAAAACACTCACATCTGGTGCTAGAGGTCGTCGGATCAATCCCTGCTCATGCTATGTGAGCTTTGTTGTGGACAAACATCGTGTGCATGGGAGTTTCTGGGGTGGTCCCGCTTCCTCCCACTGTTTTCTTTCCACGAATTCATCCCATCATCATCCATTCAGCCTGAGCCGTAGTTACCTAAAGAACGTATGGTAAAGTCAAGTACTTGACCTAGTAAGTAGAATTTGGTACGCTACCATTGGACCACGGAGGGCAAAACCATAAACTGGCGTGCTCATAAGATCAGTGCAATTTGTAGTAATGTTCAATTAGCAAGGCAAATATCGAATGGTGTTACATGTTCATGTATTGTTTATAGTATGATGCTACAAATATATCAAAATATAATGATCAAATAAATCACCAAATCGCCAGGGTCGATTAGGTGTTCCTGGAACGGTGGCTCAGCGGTTGAGCGTTCACCTCTGGTGTATGGGGTCCCTGGTTTGATCCGAGCTCTCGTCAAGTGAACTTTGTGGTGGACAAACACCGTGTGGGGGGTTCGCGGCGTTCTCCTGTTTCCTTCCACTTTATTTACTCCACTATTTCATTTATTTCTCACCATCGTCTCCTTTAGGCTAGTTGGCATAACTTGGAACCACCTACCAAGAAGAATAAACTAATGGATTGGGAAGATAGACATTCAGTCTCTGGTGAATTTGATGATGAAGTAGACATCTACCTCAACATGTCATCATGTGTAAGAGAACTAGATATACTGCAGTGGTGGAAGCAACAAGAACAATCATTATCAAAATTGTGTAAATTAACGCGTCAGTATCTCGTCGTCCCTGCTTCTAGTGCGTCTACTGAAAGAGATTTTAGTACTCAGGAACGGAGAAATGCTCTAAAGCCTGAAACTGTTAAATCTGTTTCCGTGCTATTCGATGCGTACAAGGACATACAGTAAAGCGATGTTCATTTTGCACTATTGGTTTCTTAGGAAACCTTATATTTTCATTTTCTTAATATCAACTATCCCTTCTATTATATGTGATGTTAAGAGGCATTTTTGATAGCTGATATCTATACATTTTTCATTCAGGGGACTTTTGAGGTATTTTTTGATCAACAATGATATGTGTGGATTTTGTTTTGATTTACTGCCTCGCATTCCGTCATATAGCTCTGTTATTTACTTGTTACGCACCGTTCCAGAAACATTTCATCGATCCTGGGGTCTGGGTGATTTATTTGATCATTGTTTTTTGTTATTATTATTGTAGCATCGAATTATAAAGAATACAGGAACATGTAATATGATTTGGAATCTGCCGTGCTAATTGAACATTACTACAAATTGCGCTAATCTTATGAACACGCCAGTTCATGGTTTCGGCCTCCGTGGTCTAATGTAGCGGAACAAATTCTAATTAGTAGGTCAAGGACTTGACTTTCTCATATGTTCTTTAGGCAATTACGGCTCAAGACGCATGAATGATGATGGATGAATTGGTGGAATGAAGACAGTGGACGAAAACGGTCTAATCCAAAAACTCCCACGCTCACGATTTTTGTCCACAACAAAGCTCACATAACACGAGGAGGGATCGATCCGACGACCTCTAGCACCAGATGTGAATGCATTCTACTGGCCAGACTACGCAGACTGGCCATAATAACTAGTATTTCTTCGATCTTTTCTGTACTTAGATTGTAAAGTATGTACCACCAGACATGTCAACTCTGACGCTCGTAGCAGTTGTAGTAGTAGAAGTAATAATAATAATAATAATAATAATAATAATAATAATAATAATAATAATAATAATAATAATAATAGCAGTAGCAGTAGTAGTAGTAATAAGAGTAGTAGAAGTACAGTACTTTACAGTCTTGAATAAAGAGTTAATTTCCCAAACACCAGTGGCGGCGGTTGGACGTTAAAAGTGAGGGGGCAAGACATGATCTGAATATTTTATATAAATGTTAGTTTTCCTGGTTGTTTCTAACATTTTGTTTGACGAAAGGTTGTATAACTAATAGGATACTATATTTTCAGTTAAAATACCGTATATCGTATATAATAGTTTATTAAGTAAATTGAGAAGAACAACGCAAGTAGATACTAGCCCTTTGTACTCTTAAACAACGAAAGTGTAAGAAGAGATTTGATTCCTTGCTCATGAACATCTTAAAACTCTGTCTGGAAAATTGTGTGATCAGATTATTTAATAAATTTGCAAAACAAATAAATAGAAAGGATAATATTAATCATAGTAATGAATAATGATGCTTGTTTTGCAAAAGTTATATTGAAACTGAGGATTAATGAAAAACTTAATATTTAATTCCAAACATGATATTAAATGTATGTTATTACTCTTAGAAAATGAAAGACAGTAAATACTACAAGCATATGCTACGACATTTAAAGAAATATTTGCTTTTGCAACTTCTTGAAATATGTTCGTTGCCATTAGGTGCAGATTTCACTTTCTTGGAACACATCAAAACACAACAATACTTACAATCCACACTTCAGTTATACAAAATAAACTTAAAACCTAGAATTATGTTCAATTTACTAAATTTTATTGTATATACACTCGTACATCCTTAAACACAACACTTCACTCGTATATTACACTACAAAACAATGGAAAAGGTAGAAGTTGTTTCTTATCACGCTCTTTTTAATCGATATTCCTTACTTTAGAAAGAAGAAAAGACATTTAAGGAACTGTCAATTTTTTTGCAATTAAAGAATAACTTGTGAAATAGGCCCTACTTTTTTGCATAATGTTCTTTCGATTAGCTTCAAAGCGGCTCACTAACATATCGAGCCCTTGTAAGAAGAAATGAAAGTATGCTGAAATTGTGCTCCAATAGGTTATTTTTTGGGGTTATTTTCTGTGGCGATTAAAACGCAATTACTTTAGCTTTCTTTACTCCACGGGAAGACAACCAATACGTATTCACGCAACAGCAAATATTATATGGCAGCATTTTTTCCTATTAATCAGTAACACATACAAAATCGTTATATTTCCAAATGAAACTATATACATTAATTGGTTACTTAAAAAAAGTGCGGGGGCAACTGCCCCCCTTTGCCCCCCCCCCTAATCGCCGCCCATGCCAAACACATTACGATTAATACAGGCTGCCAACATTAGTTTCCGATCCGTCTTTCACAGTGTTCGGGCCGAGTCGGGCCGGCCCGTTTCGGCCCGATTTGTGCCCGGCCCGTTTCGGCCCGGCTCGGCCCGAAATGTGCCCGGCCCGGTTAGAGCCCGGCTCGAGATTCGGGCCGGGCTGGGTCGAGCCGGGCACAGAATTCAGATCCATTCGGGTCGGGCCGGGCCGTCTTCGGGCCTGGGTTTGCAGGGCTCTGCCCTGCACGGGCTGAGCGTGTCCTGTTCGGCCCGGACACAAATGCTATAGGGCCGAACCGGGCGCACGTATTTCCGGGTTGGAACCGGGCACTCAAGGACGGATTGGAAACTAATGTTGTCATTTTTTCCCTTAAATGTCCTCCACTACCCCTGCCTTTGCCGTGTTCGTACGGTCTTACTGTCAGTCTATGTTAATCGTAGTGTGTTTGGGAAACTGACTCTTTATTCAAGACTGCAAAGTACTGTAATACTACTAATATTACTACTACTTCTATTATTACTACTACGACCACAGTTAATACTACTATAACTGCTACGATTTCGCGTGAGAGTTGACATGTCTGGTGGTACAGAATTTACCTTGTAAGTACAGTATTTTATAACAAGACTTGTCAAACAGGGTGAAATATCCCTATTTTCATTTTCCAACCATTTTTGACCATAAATCGACTTTTGCGAGGTGAGAAAGGAAGATACGACAGAAGGAAAACAAAGTTATTGTAGAAGCATTATCATCAATATTTTGCATTCCAAAATATGGAATGTTACTTAAAAAACATAACTTTAAAAGAAATATCTACTAAAATGAAAGAACAATCCTGGCATTTTAGGCGTGTGCGTAACAGTAATATACAAAATAAATATTACAATACTTTTGAGGGTCTAGATCATTTAGATTAGATATTGGTATTCCAAAGGTAAACAAATGGAATGTTTTTTTTTCTTTTGACTGAAAACGTGGTTTTGAATTATATATATATATATATATATATATATATATATATATATATATATATATAGACTGTTATACAATTCGTGTAATTTTCTACAGCACTGGGAGAAGATGAAGTTTTCACACCATTAATATAAAATTTGGCATTCTTATTGAGAAATATCTGAATTTTTCGAATTTCTAAAGGAAATAGAAGAAAATTAATGTTTAGCCCCCCTTTTGGAAGTGTAAACACAGAAGTTCATTTTCCTTATGGGAGGTTCAATGTTAAATTTTGGAAGCAGTTTTCTCCAATAAATATTCGTAAAGATTTTGGGGCAAATGAGTTGTGTTTGTTACGAAATGCAAAAACACTCATTCACAAAGCTAGTAAAGCCGTCTCAAACAATATTTTGGGAAGGCCCTTCTTCGGGGGGCAAGGGCCATAAAAAGCTGGTGGGTGATGTGTTACCAAATCCCAAAATTTATTTTCGGAGTGCCAGTAAACGTCAGATTAATCACGAATGTCACATAATTAATGCTACAATGCTCCTTACATGTAAGAGTGACTGATAATGGGGCTACAGCCCCCTTTCAAAAGTAAGAAAATCACCAGAAATATCCTTAGTAGGGACATACGAGAAGAAGGTGTTTTTGTTAATTAGTGTGAAATTTGGCGTCATTGTAGCAAAAGAGTATGCATTTTTGAAATATAGAATGCTATTTTGATAACGCACCGCCTTAGGGGGGCACAGGGGACGAAGCATTAGATGATGTACCTTTATAAAAATTCAAAATTTTGTTCCGGAAATACCAGTGAGCGTCAGATTTTTCACAAATGTCACAGAATTAATATTCTAATGCTCCTTGCATGTGCCAGTAACTTGTGTGGGGCTATAACCCCGTTTCATAAAATATCCCCATAATTCTTCAATTTATTTGAGGTGACCTTTGTGCTGCCTCTGTATCATATCGGGTTGTGCATTAATGGAAGCCATGGCTAAAAATAATATACATTTCCTTTCCCCCGACTTCGATCCGACATTTTGTTCTCGAGTTACGGCTGTTTTGGGCATTTTTCCGACTGGTTTTTGGCTGGTCATAGCGCCAAAAGGAAGCATTGTGCACCCAGGTTGTCTTATCACGGTGTCAGGAATGAGCTCTCAAACGTTGTAAGTGTTGTTTTGAAACACCCTCTATATTTCTATCCTGTTTCTGATTAGCTTCTCTTTGCCAATCAATTTCCAGTATTCCCAAAATAAACCAAAAGTGAACTAAATTCACTAAATCGCCTTCCCCCTATGCTTTCTTCTTGTATAGTACTTATTATATATTTATATTGTAATTGACAGAGATTGCCAATATTGATTGAAATATCTGGTTAAAATTCTATTAGAGGAATTCCCTCTTCAGTACAGAAATTCCCTCCTTGCATCCTACCGCCATTTTAGGCGAGATGGGATTAAGTAAGATGGAAATTCCCATCTCGCCTAAAATGGTAGACATTCCTATTTTGGAGATATAAGTGGCTGATAAATCGTTAGGCGAGGTGGGATTAGGCTAGATGGGATGGAATCATCTGAAAAGGTAGGGGTACGGTAGGTAGCGGCATGACGTCACGCCGTCCCCCATGCCTATCTTTGCCCATTGTAATTGCTTAGGAAGTGGGAGGACGCCGTACACAGTTTTTTGGAGGTGGGGATAGGGTCCCCCGCGTTCCCACGCACTTTAACCCCTGCTGCTAAGTATTAATTGCTGTGAGGACTAACGAAAAATATTATTTGATAATAATAATAATAATAAAGTATCTGAATGATACAGATATTTTTTCAACTTTTATTACAATTGCTGTGGGTTCCCATGAATCTGGTTATATTGTTTTTGAAAGGAATAAAGAGGCTTCAAACAATATGATTTGTATAAAAGAAAAAAAAAGCCTTATCAGTTGCAAGAACTGACAAGTGGCCTTGTGTCTGACTTTTTAAACACAATGTTACGAGGCACAGAAGCCACCACGCCTGCGGTGTGCTTGCTTTTTTGCCTCAGGCAGCTTCAGTACTAAACTTAAGACTTTGCTTCAGGCAGACAGTACTAAAATTCTGTCAATTTATGTGTAGCTATCAGCAACCACACAGGTTCTTTGAAACGCTGAATTTTACAAGAAAGGTTTTGTCCATCGGATAGGAAGCGAACGAAGCCCATCGTACGTTGTAATCCCTCCCCTCTTTTGCACACTGTGTGAAATTTAACTTGTATACTGTAGTAAGTTACAGAAAAGAGAATGCTATTTTTTAAAAAATGACATTATCGAATAAGATTGACCATTATTACAATATATTCAAGATGAAAAATATTCTTTTAACATTCGTCATACTTAGTTGTCTGCACTGAAATTCCCATAATGTGCTTTCTTCTTTTCTAATATGAGCTCCGAGCTTCTTCGTGTCTAAGTGGATAGCGTACGTGCCTTTGGCGTGAGAGACCCGGGTTCGATTCCGGTGAGAGCTCACGTAGTTCGGGTTTGTCAATTAATCAGTAGGTCCCGTCTTATATAGCCTCGTTGCTGAAAGGGACGACAAAATCAACTCAACTCACATTGAGCACCATAGGAGATATAACTCCGAGGTGAATTTTGTCCCTGGAAAACTTCCCAAAATCATCAACGGTACGAAATATGTCTGCAATGCAACATGTCCATCATTTCCAACTCTATGCTCTGTGATCTAGTTTGCTTTTCATGTTTTCAGTAAACTAGACATACAAAAGGAAGAATAGAGGCTTTCTTCCAGAAAATTTTGTTCGAGGGTGGGGGGTCACACAGGCTCGTATCCACGGGGAGTCTAGGGGGCCGAGATCACCAAAACTTTTTACATTAGAATGATTTATGAGCATTAAAGAGTCAGCCATTAGGATTTTTTTGTTTTAGGATGATACCAGAATCGACTCCTGGTGTAAGCTCAACTTTCAGTATTGTGTCATTTGCAGGTCTCGTCTCATACAGATTCGTTGAAAAACCTCTAAACATGTGCTATGACTAGTATGCGAACTAAAGTTTTTTTTTTTAGCAAAAGAGAGAGAAATTTCTTGCTTTAGACTCTGCCCTGTAATCCAGTTTTTCTGGAGGCGAGATAGTATGGTTGGGAACGACCTATCAGATTCAAGTTCCGAACCCACATATAAAAGACCTTCCTTTATAACCTTGGTGTTGTATAAAGACGAAAAACAAAAATATACTGATAGCTCCAGTAATAGATATTACAGCAAAGAGATTTAAAAAATAGATGGTTTTGAAATAGAGAAAGGACAGTACCTGAGCTTTATTAGTATTACTAGCATATATTACCCGCTTTGGTAAGTTAAAATGAAAATTTTAAAGCACAACTCCGTATTTCATGTGTTTAGTACCCGTGAAATATGCTGTTTTCGTTTTTAATGGCATCGATTTAAACAGCATCGGAAAGATCATTGATGAACTCGGCGACCCCAAAAATCATGGATTCGACACCAATAATGGTCATTTTCGGTCATTTATATATATATTTCCTCCTCCCCTATGTTGCGGGCCATGGCAACGAAAGTGTCACTGTTCATCTCAGCGACCCCCCACAAATGTGGATTCAGCACTAATTAACGGTCATTTTCCATTATCTTTAAATATCTCTTCCTCCCTTTCCCCCAAGTTGTGGGGTTGAATTTGAATTTAAACATTATCGAAAGTACCACTGCTCATCTAAGCGACCCAGAAAACTATAAATTTGACACTGATAGTGGCCATTATCGATCATTTTATATATCACTTTCTCCCCTTCCCGCAAGTGGCGGAGCTGATTTTGCATTTAAACCGGATCGAAGATGTCACAGTTCATCAGAATGATCCCGAAAACTATGGATTAGGCACTAATATTGGTTATTTTCGATTATTATTATTATATATAGCTCCCCCTCCCCCGTGCTGCGGCACACGAAATCAGAATTGTCACTGTTAATCTCAGCTACTCCTAAAACTATTGATTCGACACTAATATTACTCAGTTTCGATCATTTTTAAACGTTTATCCCCCTCTCCTCCATTGTACCCTCCACCTTCCCAACTATTAGGGCTGAACTTGGATTGAAACAGCATCAGAATTGTTACTGTTTGTCTCATCGGGCCCGAAAACTATGGATTCAACATTAATACCGGTCATTTTTGATCATTTTTAAATTTCTCTCCCTCTCGCCCTCCCCTACGTTGTTTCGTCAAAGTAAATAGCCTAAATTAATCCCTGCCCCTATACTCATGTATATTGAAAATTTGATTTAGATCGGTCGGGTGGTTCAAGAGTGATGAAGTCACAGAGACAGGCATTTTTTTAAATTTTCTTTTTACATATATCTGCCCCCTCTCCCTCCCCTACGTTGGCTCGTCAAAATGAAATGATAAAAAAACACCCAAGGCCCGACCCTCATATTTGTTGAAAATTAGATCGAGATTGGTTGGGTGGTTCAAAAGTTATTAGGTTTTATTAGTTTCTATTTATACGTTCCCCCCTCCCCCCTAGGATGTACCGTTAAAATAAAATTACAAAAATGTTTCCAGATCCAAACCTCATACATCTTGAAAATTTGATTGCGATCGGTCGGATATTAAAGATATAGTTCAAGAGTTAGTAAGTTACAAAAATAGTGGCTTTCAGTCTTATATAAATTGATTTTTATATATATCTCTCCTTCTTCTCCGCCCCCACGTTACTTCGTCAAATTTAAATAACACGATCCCAGGCCTGAGCCTCATCTATGTTGGAAATTTGATCAAGATTGGCCGAGTGGCTCAGGAATTATTAAATTTTATTTATTTTTACACCCCCCCCCCTAAGTTGTACCATCAAAGTGAATAGCTTCAAATTTGATTAAGATCAGTGGGGCGGTTCGGGAGATTTATAGTCACAAACATAGTGTTTCTCAATTATATATATTTTTTCCTATGGGGGCAACGTAAAATTTTACGGCACATTCCACCAGCCTCCCTTCCAACAGAACAGCGAATATGCATCGTTTTTACCACTACCACTCTACATTGAGACTTTTCCCAAATAGGCAGTACTGGCTTCGATAGAAGGAAAAAAAAAGTTTGAAGGGCCGGATCGGGACAGTGAAGAGAAGAGTGGCAGTGTTGGGCAAATTTCAATTGAATTGACAATTAACAATTAATCTGTAAATTTAATTGTTAATTGCAATTGACAACGGAAGTAAGTAATGGTTAATTGTTAATTGCAGTTGCCCATTAATAAAGGAGAATCAATTGTAATTAATCAATCGATTGAAAGTAATTGCAATTGAAATTAATTAGCAATTAATTCAATTGTAATTTTTGATTTCCACAGCAATTACTTTCAATTGATTGATCAATTGCAATTGATTTTCACTGATTAATTTTCAACACTGTAGTTCAGAGAGAGTGTGGGGCAATGAAAACTTTAGCCACGACCAACTGACCCACCACCCATCGTGACCTATGACCCACCGTGACCCACTCTGTCCCACCATCCACCATGAACCACTGTCACACACTGTGACCCAAGACCCACCGAAACCCATTGTCATCAACTCTAACCACGAATCATGCCCTCTTCTCTACTGACTAAAGAGTTTAAACTTGTAATAAAACAAGGCTATGAAATTATCACTCATTGGATTTTAAATTTCTACGATCAATCACTCAAGCACCGCTCTATTACAATAACGGTGGATCTGACCTTTCTAATATAAATAAAATAGAGTTTGCTTAAGTGTCTGTCTCTCTATCTGTGTGCGGCCCGTGGACCAGACGAGTGGACGAAAGTTTTTAAAATTTGGTCGCGGGTAGCTTGGTCTAGGCCACAGATCAAGACGAAGAGTTATTTTTTTCAACCGGGACATGCCTGGGAACCAGACAAGTTGGCAGAGAGTTACCAAATTTTGGACACGGATACCTTGGTTCAGGTCCCAGACCAAGGTGAAGCGTTTTTGACTAAATTCGAACCAGGGGGGTCTCAGGAGGGCGTTAATCCAGACATGTAAAAGTAGTAGAAAATGACCGATATTAGTGTCGATTTCATAGTTTTCGCGGTCGCTGAGATCAATGGTGATACTTTCATTAGCGATGATTTTCTAATTCAGCCACCATTGTATGTGGGCCGGGAGTCACCGGGGTGGAGAATTGCGAGACATGTAAAAATAATGGAAAATGACCGATATTAGTCTCAAATCAATAGTTTTCACTGTCGCTGAGATGAATGGTGATACTCACACAGGCGTTGACTTCCAAATACTGCCCCCATCGGCTGCTGGCCAGAGGCATGGTTTTTTTCAAAATTGGAACCAGAGGATCATAGGGGCTTTTATCGGAATATGTAAAAGTAGTAGAAAATGGCAGATTTTAGTGTCACATTCATAGTTTTCGCGATATCGGCTGGAGGCCAGAGGCGATTTTTTCACAATTCGAACCAAGGGGGTCTCAGGGGGCGTTTACCGGGACATGTAAAAGTAGTAGAAAATGACCAATATTTGTGTCGAATCCATATTTATCGGGATTGCTCAGATGTATAGTGACAACCTCGATAGTGTTTACGTTCAAATTCAGCCCCCATCGGCCTTCCCAATGAAAACACATGTATATATATTATTTTGTTTTCCATGTAGTTAACATTAATGTCATAGTAGATTAAATGATAAAATTCGAATTAGTAATTCTGTTTTACATTGCTCCATACATACACAGGAGCAAATCCCGGGGGGATGAAGGGGACATGTCCCCTCCAATCTTGGAACTGGGGAGATTGTCCTCCCCAATAATCCGATTTGAAATGTGTTTTTTGGGAGAGAAATTTGATTATTTGTGTCCGATCGCTAGAAAGGAAAGTGAGATGAAATTAATGTCCACTCAGAATAAGCCTCAAATCTGCCCGCCTCCCAATGTTGAAGACAATTCTGCTCCCCTGATCCTCTACAGCATTGTTTCTCGGCTACAGAAATATTTTGAACATCGCTATATATGTATATATATAATATGGGAACGATCTTACCCGTCCCCCCCCCCTCCCCTAATGTTGAAGACAGATTTGCGCTGTTGCATACATACCTGTCGTTTCTCGTTTCTTTTTGTCCATGAACTCAAAATCCTGGACAAGGCTTGCATAAATTTCTCGCCGTGCTTTTTGCTTTTCAATCCTGTTCTTGAAAGAGTCTGTTATCTTATCCCATATAGAAAGTCTACATTCCACAAGTTCAATAACGGTTAAAATATCGAATGGAAAAATTCCTGCCATCTCTAAAAATCTAAGCAAAACTAGAAAGGTAAGAATGCAATAATATACAACCTTTTGATCCAGTCACTGTAGCTAAAATGCAGAACTCTATCAGGGGGTCGATCCCGGTACAAAGGGGAGAGGGAAAACTTGGATACATAGCTTTGGTCTTTGTTTTCAATTGCCATTCTACACATTATTTTTTAAAATGGGAGATTTTGGATAGTTTTGGAAGTGAGAGAAAAATCTGTAACAAGTGAAGCATGAAGTCACATCCCTATTGTTGAGATCACAATCAAGAAAATGCCAAGTGAGTAACTTGTCCTTGGAGCTTGGGAAAGAGTGTTTGATTGTGTTGGTTTCGTTTCAAAATAATAATTCTACTTTGACTTGTCAAAAAATATTGTATTCAATCACTGCTTATTGAGTGGAACCGGGAAAAGTAATCTGCACACAATTCTAATGAAAATAAAAGGAAGTAATAATAATCAGGATTTTTTTCATATGCTTATGTTCACAGTGTATCAAAATTTGAAAATTACGCTTAAATTAATTTCCAGAATGTATTGAAATTTAAATGCATTAATAGATTAAAAAATATACCATCAAAGAGTGTGTGAGAGAGAGAGAGAGAGAGAGACAGAGAGAGAAAGAACAAAAATTAAAAGTTAGTGGAAAATAATCAAGAACTTGGTTATCTAAATTTTCTATATTCTATTTGGTAATAGCTATTTAGAGGGAAACCAGTACTCTTCAAACTTCCCACATTTTATACTTATTTAATAAAGGGAATTAGCTACTCCAAAACAGAGACTGTAAAAAAATAATAAGCTGTTCCGAAGTTGTTTATAGGACAAGATAATAATAATATTATCATACAATTATAATAGAAAAAAATGGAAACAACAAAATTCCAAAGACAAGAAACGAAACAAAAATATACAGCGCCTTGTCACTCACTCTCTTCATCTAACCCACTGGCCGGCCGACATTATCGGCCACATGTGCATCCAATCATAAGAAAACATTGCCACCGACAAAATCGGTGTCGGCGATACCGCCGACATTATCTGGGGCTTGGCCGACAGCATCTGCGTGTCGGAGGATCGGCCGATAATATCGGTGGCGTGTGTAAGCTACGATTTGAGTACATTGAAGTCGATTTCACCGCCGACATTATCGATGCTTCCACCGATATTATCGTTGCCGTGTGCAAACGCACTAAGACTTCTCTTTGATCTGTATGTAAACTTTTGTCAGTTGATGCAAAAAATAAGTGTGTTTGTTCTACGCTCTACATTTCGAAACTGATTTTATAAGATGAACAGACTCCCCACACTTGAAAACAACATAGACAGATTTTCTGAAACTTTCGTACGTTGTTAGCTGCAATATTCCTGTACAGGTAATTATTCGCGGAGATGTTTACATAGAATCAAGGAAATCTTTACGATCTATGAAGAGAAAGAAAACAGACTTTGTTCTTATTTGCTGTCAATCTGCATTCCATCGGTTTCTTTTTCTCCGCGGACAATCCTAAGTTCACGCACGTGACCTAGCGAGGGAAGAGAGAGAAAGAAATCTACCTGGTTAGATTCCTATCTGCTGTTCTGCACTGTTGCAAAATGCAGCCAATATCTTAAACAGCTTTTAAATGGAAGAAAATTAATTTTTAATTAGCGCGCTATAATATTACCTTAGCAAGAAAAAGTAAAAGTGAACATGCAATATTAATACTAATAAACATTTGGCCGAATTTTGAACTCTATAAAATAAATAGTTTTTATAAAATTTTGGAAATAAATATGCTATGTTATTATATATATTAGGGATGGCCAAAAATTTTCGGATCCGGATATCCCGGATCCAGTGAGATCCGGATCCGGATCCGGATCTTGCCGGATCCGTACCTAGATCCGGATCTCGGATCCGAATCTCAGATCCGGATCTCGGATCTGGGTCCGGATCTCGGATCTGGATCCGAAATTCGAATCTCAGATCTTGATTCGTATCCAAACCTACATCTGAAATTGTGATCTTATAAAATTGAATATCTAAAATTCGTTAAAACTTTTTTCGGATTCACTGATATAGTAGGTTGCTGTGCTTTTAAATGTTTCCGTAACACGTTTGTGCTACCTTTGTTCTTTATTTTATTTTAACCTTGCAATATTTACATGTTGCACTTTCTGTCGAAGTCGCTTTAGTAAAATGTTTCCAAGTTTGATTTCTTCCCATTTCAGAGTATAGTGAACTGTCTGAAAACTGATGTAAATGGTAACAAATTCTTCTGTTTAGCTCCTCTTCGAAACTTAATGTTAGCTTCACATTGATAATATTTATTTTATTCTTAGAAAATAAACTTTCTCCTTTTCTCAGATACAAATGAAATATCTTTTAGATAAGGCCCTTTTAATCGCAGGAATACTAGACAAAACAAACTCTTTATTAATAGTAGTTTCTGACTCACTAGAGTCCAACCATCAACAAATGTAATAATGAATATCTTTCACTTCGAAGGTATATACAACAAAAAGTATAGACTGGTTGGCGTGAGAATTTCAGGAGAGCGATATGGTTGTGTTCGTTGTATGACTTTATTACCTAACTTATGGCTTGCCCTTCTGAGGTCGGTCGTTTGTTGAAGGAGTAAATATAAAAGAGATTTCTATTATTTTTTCTTCACCCTCCATGTTTCTTTAAACATAAATTGCAGGAGGTAACCAAAACATATCCATGCGTCGTATCATTGAAGCGTTTTGTGTTTTGTATATTAAAGTGTTCAAAAATATTTAACATATTCGCATTTGTTCATGTGATCTCAGGTTCAATTCTCGGTGGGAACATACATGAGAAAATTGAAAGCTGAAACAATATGAGAATAGTATTTAAAAGTCAGGAAATTGATATTAAAACTTTAGCTATATATTGGGACTGTAAGGCTGTAGTTAAATTAACCCACACGTTTCGTGAAGATATATAACATCGTTATTGTTTTTTCACTATAAGCTATCAGATACATCCTCAGAGGCTACTTTACACTGTAGTAATCAACAGATGAAAACATTGGAAAAGGGATGGAAGGAAGGTCTCCAGAGCCTTAGATCAAGGTACTAACCTAGCATTTGCCCAGTATAACTGAGAAACAACCCTGGAAAATCCTCAGTCAGGATGGCTGGTCTCCGAATTCGAATCTGGTATTATCCAATTGCGAAGCAAGAATCATAACAAGTAGCCTGAGCTCGCTCCGTATTATTATTATTATTATTATTTAATTAATGTAATGTTTTAAAATTAGTGCAAATTAAACCGTACTTTATTTATTGCTGATGTTATAGTTAATACGTCTACATGAGACATCAGTCCGCTATCAAGAAAGAATACTAGAACTGGAATTCAGGAAGCGGGGGTAAAGAGATTAATGAGGATGAGGAAACTATGTACGATGCAAAAACTGAGTAATTATGACTTCGTCACAGATATATTCACTTACATACGTCAATTAATATTTCTCTGATACAGTGCACTCTTACTTTCTATAGTGGCAGGAAAATGGCCCGCTTTTGTAAACGAACACACTAAGCACGTGGGTATAGGTGCAATGTCCGTGCAAAGAAATATAGGTAAAACTAGAAAAAAAATAGGGAAAGCGAGGAGAAATGATAAACCGCCCTTCAACTTAAAAAAAAAACTAAAAATAACTAAACTTAGAGTTACGAAAAACGCGAGACGAATTTTATTGAAAAGATTGTTTTTCCTTAGTGATTAGTTCTTCTAACTATGAACATGAATTAAAAAGAAAACAAGTAGCTAGCTCCGAGTTTCGCAAACTAGTTGAAAAGAAAATATTGGATAAAATTTAATAATAAAGAAGGCATTTATGATAATTAAAACAAACTAAATTCTTGGCACGACAGTCCTTTGGTTCCTACCAGCGGCCTTACGTTCAAAGTGGGGATGTGTAGTCAACGCATCGACACCCGAAGTCCTTATGCCGGCTTTCTAGACTGGAGTCCGCTACCTCTTACTTAAGATAACTCCCCCACGATGCTGGGTCAACATCGAAATTGTTGAGTGCCTCTCCGGAAATTGAACCCATGACCACGGGCACCGAAGGCAGGCTTTCAGTCTTCTATAGACGAAAAGCTATAGTTACACACATTATCTAATACAGAAATAAGTTCTGATTCTCTAATAGCTGCTGATGGTGATAGTCAAGGTTCACCGAAGCATGAATCCAAACCCAAACTGAGATATTGATGTCACTGGAACGCCTGAAAAGTCATTGTGGGTAAGTGAATTGCCCGGATGTCCGGAATTGTCAGGATGAAGGGCGATGGTGATGTGAAATGCGGGGCTGTCAGAGATACTACTTATGATAATTGGATTTATAAACTATGTTGCCATAAACCCTCTTCAAGAACATAACTGTTAATCTTAGCTTTGAAAATGTTACATAAGGAGTTTTATTGCTATTATTAGGTTGCATTAGGAATTATCGGATTTATTTTAACGCTTAATTTTTACATCTCTCCTAATTTACGAATATTTAAATCGCAATTATACCCTTAAGGTCAATTAGTGATATTTTAAATCATGAAATGAAATGAAATCTTTAAGTTTAACGTCCCGCGGTTATGCCGGTTAGGCTAAAGGAGACGGTGATAATGAGAAATGAGTGAAATGGTGGAATGAAGGAAGTGGGAGGAAACGGGAGAACCCCGAGAATACCCACGAGCACGGTGTTTGTCCACCACAAAGTCCACACGGCGCGTGCTGTGATCGAACCAGGAACCCCAATCACCGGAGGTGAATGCTCTACCACGGAGCCACCGCACCCTTCATTTTAAATCATTTCGAACCAACTTTATATACGGTTAGTCTTACTATATTTGAATAATTGAGACCAGAAGCAGTCTACACGCTAAGTCCAAAAGAATCTTGGCCGACCTCCTGATAAACCACGTCTTTCAGAAAGGTGAATTGTGGCAATCCGATACCCACATGAGGAAATCTTCGGTTCAGTGTGAAAGCTTCCATAAGAACCAGCACTCTCATCAGTGAAATGTGCTTTGGTAATTTTTATTCAATGTGAAAGTACCTAACTTTATTGCTAAAAAAATGGCATTTATTTCAAACAAGTCGCCATTACAGTTTTCGTATTTAAACACAACACTCATGAAAAGTCATGTTAAAGCGCGACTTGCCCCTGAAAAAGAATATATATCTGTTTTTAGTTACTCGTGTTCCCCAAAGTACACCCGGACTTAGTGCAAGTGCCTTCCGCTCGCACTACCTAGGTACAAACGGCTACGATCATGGTACTAGCACTTGTTTCGGTTTCCAGATCTCAAATATTTATCTTTCAGCCTGATTCTATGTATGAATCCGAAATTTCAAATCTAGATAAGGGGCACCAAAATTCATAGTTTATTCTCGGTGCTCATATTGTGATTTATTAAATAATTATTAAATCTAATTGTAAGTTATACATTTGATATTTTGAGCAGACTGAGCAAGATAAATATACGTAAAAACTAGTCAATACTTATCTTAACTGTTTATGTTTTCTTAACTGTCAATGAAATAGGTGTATTGAGGAATTTTAAATATTCGTGTTTTGTATTCCGGTTTCAAATATAAATATGTATGTATTTCATCTCGGTCCTGCAACCGGGTGGACTTAGATTCGACATTCGAACTCTCATCCGGATCAAATCAGATTATTTTTTAGTTAGGCAAGCATTTAATCGTTAGTGTAGATTGAAGGAGACAAATAGACTTGCCAGTATTCTTCTTAATTTTCTGTTTTCTTCTTCACTGTCAGGACTTCGTGAAATTTCTTTCGGCGAATTTTTGATATTCAAGTTTATCACAATTTGGGTGGGATGTGGGTTTGGATAAGAATCAAGATCTGAGATCCGAATTTCGAACCCAGATCCGAATTTCGAATCCAGATCCGAGATCCGGACCCAGATCCGGATCTTCGAATCCGACCAGATCCGGATCCGGCCATCTCTAATATATATAACGTTACCCTCGCGTTCCCCCTCAGTTTTACCCTTACTATATATGAGAATTAACATTTCCCTTTATACTTATTATGGACATAACAAAATGGATACTCAGAACAGTTTTGGTTTTCAAACACTAATGCCAAGAAGCAAGCATATCTCCATGAAACAAGCATATCGTTTTGTTTATTTCTTTCTTTCTTGACTCTTCGATCTAGTCGATCGCCTGAAGGCAAAACATCGCACAGCAAACAAGCTGCTTCGACACGTGCCAACGACAGAACGAAAGTCTTGAGTTTAGTACTCAAACTACACTCAGGCAAAAAAAAGCAAAATGCCCGCATGCTTCTGTGCCTTAAAAAAAACAAACACAAGGTCAGCTGTCAGACACCTGATAAGACTTTTATACAAATCATCGTTGTTTGAAGCCTCTTTATTCCTCATAAAAACAATATATCCAGATTCGCGAAAGCCCACAGAGATTGTATTAGAAAGTTAAAAAAATATCTTTATCATTCAGATCATTTATTATTATTATTATTATTATTATTATTAGTAGTAGTAGTAGTAGTAGTAGTAGTAGTAGAATTACCACATAATATTTTTCGTTAGTCCTTACAGCAATTAGTACTTAGCAGCAGAGGTAAAAGTGCTTGGGAATGCAGGGGACGCCGTCCCCAACCTCCAAAAAATGTGTACGGCGTCCCCCCAGTTCCTAAGAAATTACAATGGGCAAAGATAGGCATGGGGGACGGCGTGCCGCTACCTACCGTTCCCCTACCTTTTCAGATTCACTTTATCTTTGCTTAGCAGGAAATCGATACAAGAGTTAGTAGGACAGCCACTCTTTATTGATAAAAATCGTAATTTGGCGTTATTAAAAACAAAATTTCTGTGTCTAGAGGTAGAAGAGAGGGGACCATGGAAGTTACTATTGCCACGTACAAAAATGAAACCTGTATTCAACACTGACTACGTATAATTCAAGGATTTTTTTTAAAGCAAAATGCTTACACCTTTTCAAAAGTAAAATTAAAATAATTACTAAGAAATACATTCATTGAAAAACTCAGGGGTGGCAAGTCCACCGTTTTAAATCTGCTGCAGAGCGTTCGAGTCCAAATTCAAGTAAAGTTAACGCATGGAAGACCCAGGCTCGATTCCCGGTGGGAGTTCATGTGATTCGGATTCGACGTTAATTAGTAGGTCCACGTTTTATATAGCTTCGCTGCTGAAAGGGACGTTAAGTTCAAAAGCAACTCAAGAAAAGTTAAAACAATGAGAATGTTTCCTACTGTTTTGTCGTATGCACTTCTATGTTAAATAAAACTACATACACTATTTGATAATGGAAGCATCGTCAGAAATACAGTATCCAATAAATAAAACTTTTCACGGAGGGTTTATCTGAAGATACATACAAATATTGAAAATAGTTTAAAAAGGTGCATAATGCGGAAATACTATTTTATCGCGTATGAACTTAAGGCTTCTAGAACAGCAAGTTCTGACCAGATATTAACACCGCAGAACTAAAATATGATCAAGGGATGGACTAAACCAGCGTTTCCCAACCGGTGTGCCGCGGCACAGTGGTGTGCCGCGAATGGGTCGCTGGTGTGCCGTGAGGAAATCGGAACAAAATTATTAATTCTATAGCAATCAAATTGCAAGACATACAGAAAAAGGTATATTTGTATTTCAAATTACTAGGCCTACTATGAATCTAAAATTTAAAGTTTCATACTGTGTTACTTTTCTGTAGAACATTTTTCTGTACATTTCTAATTTTCAAAAAAAAAAGTGTTATCATTGTTATGACCATTATTGCTTCTTTATTGTTGCAGACTATTTCGTAACTTGAAATTTTAAAATATTATTCAATCCTTCCGGCAAAGTAAACATGCATACGAATTACCTATATTTGTGTTTTAAAAGTAAAAGAGGTTCGTTTGTTCGTTCGTTATTTAGTGATCCTCCTTCTTAATGAAAGGTTGGATACAGTTTTCGAAAAAAAAATGTATTTTTAACAACTTGAGCCCTATATCTGATTGTAATTGTTTTCTATTTTTAAATTAAAATGAAAAATAAGCATAATGATTTACCACGGAGAAAAAACAGTGGTCTAGCTTTCTTCTCTGTGAGAAGGATGTCAGTAATCAGAAAAAAATACTACAGTATTTTATATTTTCAAATAATAATAATAATAATAATAATAATAATAATAATAATAATAATAATATGTGTACCGCGAGAATTCAAGTTACCCTGGTGTACCGCAAGTTGAAAAAGGTTGGGAAACGCTGGACTAAACCATAGTTTCCAACTTTACCCAGTGTAAATAAAGTAGGATTGAAACCCACTCTATCCAGTGTACACCTGAGCGTCATGGGGGGGAGGGGGGCTGTATCCCTATCCCCTATAAAATTCCTCTTGGATCCGCGCCTGTTGAAACCAATTCATATTTCATAACTTCATACACGGCACGATCAAGCACTGAATCTATTGAAATCTTACTACATAAAATAATTATCAAGTGTCTACACTTTTTCTATTAAAGCTCATAGTATATTATATCATAATATAAATTGTCACTCATGTAGTGTGTGCTAATGTAACTAGGGATGCGCACGAGACAAGATTTGTGGGTGTCTCGTCTCGAAAATGTGCTGTAAAAGTGATGTCTCGACTCGAAAAATGTATATTTCTCTATTGGAAGTGCCGTGTCTCGACTCGAATTTTGTCAGGAAAATCCTGTCACGATTCGTCTCGTGCGCATCCCTAAATGTAACTCGTGACAAAAATGTTTCGTTTTAAAACAAAATGAAACGGTTGAGATGGACTCTGCCGAGTAGAAGACATCGAATTTATTAAATCGCCTCGCAACCCACTTGGCCGCACACTTATGTTACAGTCTTCACCTTTTTCCCATGCTATCTAAAGTATTGGCTAATCTTAAATTTGCATTGCGACTCGGGTTTACTAACAAGAATTATTATGTTCCAACTTAATTTGGATGTGAAATCCTGACTAAATTAGCATTTAAAAACTTCGCAGTGTGCATTAAAATCATGACAGAAATATAGTTAAATCTCTGTTTTAAATTTCATGTCTACCTTGCATCCAAATACTTGTGCTGTCATTTCTTTCAATGTTGGTAGGAGCCGAAAGTTCCAATTGATCCCAATTTTTCGCTTTAATTCCCTCTATTTGTTCATACAATTTTAAAGAAATATTATTATTAACAAGCAACACTTCTGAAATATAACACTCCGATTTTGATAAAATTTGGAAGGTAGATACTACACATGAAATAAACGAATACGTGTTTCTTATTTTCTGCGGAAAACGGTTTAAAGGGGCAAAAGACCCCACCCACAATTTTGAAAGTTGACGCCCCAAAGGCAAAAACCAAGGAAACCGAAGTAAACGAAATTTTACACACATATTGCAGACATAAAATGAGGGAACACGTGTTTCGTATTTTCATGGAAAAAACGGTTAGGTGGGGATCGGACCCCTCCAAAACTTTCATCACGAAATATTGAAAGTGATAATAACAATATGACAAATGTGTGTAAAGGACACAAAGAATTGCAACGAAACTTTGTGTATGAACAACATACCAAAAAATAAAGGAACACGGTTTTTTTATTTTGTGCTGAAAAACGGTTTCAGGGGGCAAAAGCTATCACCCAAAATTTTGAAAGTTAAGGCCCGAAGGCCAGAGGAAGTGAACAGAAGTGAATGAAATTGTGCACAGATATTGTAGAGATAAAATGAGGGAATACGTTTTTCTTATTTTCCAGAAAAAAAGAAAACCGTTTAGGTGGGACACACACACCTCCAGATCTTTGATCGTGAAATATCAAAACTGCTAATAACAGAAGTGTTTGAAGGACATGACGAATTGGAACGACACATTGTGTAGAGACAATACGCAAAAAATAAACGAATACGGTTTTTCTTTTATTTTCTGCGGAAAAAACGGTTTTAGGGGGCAAAAGCTCCCACCCCAAAATTTTGAAATTTGAAGCCCAAAATGCAAGAAGAAGTGCACCGAATTAAATGAAATTGTGCGCGGATATTGTAGACGAAAAATGAGATAATTCGGTTTCGTATTTTCGGGAAAAGCGGTTGAGTGAGGCACGGACCTTCTAACCGTTGATTACGGAATATCAAAAGTGCAAATAAGCATACGCAAAAGTTCCTAAAGAATATGGAGAATTGCAACGAAACTTCGTAAAGGGACTATTTGCAAAACAGTATATGAAACATGTTTTAATTTTTGCGGAAAAACAGTGTTGGGGCCTAGGTCCCATCCGAAAAAAAGAAAATATTACCGTAATAGCTCAGAAAGGAGTGGACCTAAGCAAATCAAATTGTGTGTAGATATTATATGTAAAATAAGGGCTCTCGTGTTTCTCAAGTGTTTCTATCCATCTTGCTTCAAATTTGGCATATCAATAGCAAACTGGAAATAAATGGATATGTGTTTTTCTTTATGCTGAAAAAACATTGCAAGGATTAAAGGTGCCTCCTGAAATACTATA
Organism: Thermobia domestica; assembly: GCF_964235325.1. Lineage (NCBI taxonomy): Eukaryota > Metazoa > Arthropoda > Insecta > Zygentoma > Lepismatidae > Thermobia > Thermobia domestica. The sequence continues at coordinate 275,030,518 of NC_137459.1, read as the reverse complement.
AAATACGCTATACTGTTTGTGTTTGCTGTTACTTGATCTGCCAAATTTTAAAAGATCGGATGGAGGCACGACACTTGTGAAACACGGAAGGCCATATTTTACATATCCAATATCTACATACAATTGCTTTCGCTTCGGTCCACTTCTCCCGCAACTCAACGCCTCGGTTCACTCACAAGTTTTTTTTTTTCTTTCAGGAAAATACAAAACACGTATTCCCTCACCTTACCTCTACAATATTAGTGCACATTTCATTCACTTCGGTCCACTTCTTCTTGTCTTTGGGGGTCAAATTCCAAAATTGTAGACGGGAGCTTTTGCCAACCAAAACCGTTTTTAACCAAAATTTAAAAATGTATTCGTTTATTTTTTGCGTATTGTCCACACACGCAGTTTGATGCAATTCATCATGTCCGTTACACACATCAAATATACTGTTACTAGATATTTTGATATTTCGTGATGAAGGGTTTGGAGGGGTCCGTGCCCCACCTAACCGTTTTTCCAGGAAAATACGAAAACCATATTCCCTAATTTTGTGTCTACAATATCTGTCCAAATTTCATTCACTTCAGTTCACTTCTTCTTACCTTTCGCGGGTCAACTTTCAAAATTTTGGTTTTGGGTTCTTTTGCCCCTAAAACCGTCTTTCCGCAAAAAAGAAAAAAACATATTCCTTTATTTTTTGTCCATACAAAAAGTTTTGTTGCAATTCTTCATGTCTTTTACACACATCTGACATATTGTTACTAGGATTTTTAATTTTTTGTGATCAAAGGTTTGGAGGGGTAGGTGCCCCACCCAACCGATTTCTCCAGGAAAATACGAAACCCGTATTTACTCACTTTATGTCTACAATATCTGTGCACAATTTCACTCCCTTCGGTTCGCTTCTTTTTGCCTTTCGGGAGTCAACATTCACAATTTTGTTTGGGAGGTTTTGCCCCCCAAAAACCGATTTCCCGCAGAACATAAAAAAACATATTCCTTTATTTTTTGTCCATACAAAAAGTTATGTTGCAATTCTTCATTTCCTTTACACACATCTGACATACTGTTACTATTACTTTTGATTTTTTGATAAAAGGTTTGGAGGGGTCTGTGCACCACCCTACTGTTTTTTCCAGGAAAGTACAAAACTCGTATTCTCATTTCACGTCTGCAATATCTGTGCACAATTTCATTCGCTTCGGCTCACTTCTTCTTGCCTTTCGGACGTCAACTTTCAAAATTTCGGGTGGTGGCTTTTGCCTCTGAAACCGTTTTTCCGCAGAACATTTTTTTTTTTTTTTTTTTGCGTATTGTTAATACACAAAGTTATGTTGGAATTCTTCATGTTGTTTGCACACATCTGACATACTGTTGGAAGCACTTTTAATATTTCGTGATCACAGGTTTTGAGGTGTCCATGCAGCACCCAACCCTTTTTTTCCAGGAAAGTAGGAAACCGTATTTCCTCATTTTACGTCTACAATATCTGTGTAGAAATTCATTCACTTCGGTTCATTTCATTTTGCCTTTCGAGCGTCAATTTTCAAAATTTTGTGTGGGAGCATTTGCCCCCTAATACCATTTTTCAGCAGAACATAAAAGAACCCGTATTGCTTTATTTTTGGCGTATTATCAATACAAAAATTTCATTGCAATTCTTCATGTCCTTTATACACTTTCTACATACTGTTATTAGCATTTTAATTTTTTGTTATCAAAGGTTTGGAGGGATCCGTGCCCCACACGACCATTTTCTGCAGGAAAATATGAAACCCGTATCCTCATTTTATGCCTACAATATATGTGCATATTTGCAATCACTTCGGTTCACTTTTTTTTGCCTTTCGAGCTCAACTTTCAAACTTTAGGGTGTGAGCTTTTGCCCCTAAAACCGTTTTTCCGCAGAACTTAGAAAAACCTGTATTCGTTTACTTTTTGCCATACAAAAAGTTATGTTGCAATTCTTCATGTCCTTGACACACATCTGACATACTAGCACTTTTGATTTTTTTGTAATCAAACGTTAGGGAGGGGCCGTGCCCCACCCACCCCTTTTCTCCAGGAAAATAGCAAACTCATATTCCCTCATTTTATGTCTACAATGTCCGTGAACAATTTGATTCACTTCGGTTCACTTCTTTTTGCCTTTCGGGCGCCATCCTTCATAATTTTGTGTGAGAGCTTTTGCCCCTAAAACCGTTTTGCCGCAGAAAAAACCCTTCTACATTTTTTTGCGTATTGCCCGTACATAAAGTTTCATTGGAATTCTTCATGTCCTTTACACAAATCTGATATACTGTTACTAGCACTTTTGATTTTTCCTGAGCAAATGTTTGGAGGGGTCCTTGCCCCACCTAACAGTTTTTTTTTCAGGAAATACGGAACTAGTATTCCCACATTTTATTTTCACAATACGTGTGCAAAATTTCATTCACTTCGGTTCGTTTCTTCTTGCTTTTCCGGCGTCAAATTTCAAACTTTTCGGGTGGGTTCTTTTGCTCCCTAAAACCGTTTTCCTGCAGAACATTAAAAACGTATTCTTTTATTTTTTGTGTATTGTTCATACACAAAGTATCGTTGCAATTCTTCATGTCCTTTACACACATTTGACATATTGCTACTAGAACTTTTTATTTTTCGTGGTCAAATGTTTGGAGGGGTCCGTGCCCCACGCGGCCGTTTTTTCCAAGGAAATACGAAACTCGTATCCTCATTTTACGTATGCAATATATGTAAAAATTTTTATTCACTTCGGTTTACTTCTGCCTTTCAGTGGCCGTGGTGGCTCAGTGGTAGAGTTCACCTCTGGTGCTTGGTGTCCCGGGTTCGATCCCAGCCCCCGCCAAGTGAACCTTGTTGTGAACAAACACCGTGTGCGTGTGTTTTCTCGGGGTTCTCCGTTTCCTCCCACTTTCTTCATTCCACCATTTCTTTCATTACTCATCATCACCGTCTCCTTTAGTCTAACCGGCATAACCGTGGGACGTAAAACTCAAATATTTCATTTTTTTTCTTCTGCCTTTCGGGCGTCAACTTCAAAAATTTTGGATGGGAGCTTTTTCCCTCTAAAACCGTTTTTCCGCGGGAAATAAAAAAACAATATTCATTTATTTTTTTGTCCATACATAAAGTTTTGTTGCAATTCTTCATGTGCTTTACGGTTACTATCACTTTTGATATTTCGTGATCAAAGGTTTGGAGGAATTAGTGCCCCACCAAATCGTTTCTTCCAGAAAAATACTAAACTCGTATTCCCACATTTTATATCTACAATACCTGTGAAATATTTCTTACACTTCGGTTCACTTCTTCTTACCTTTCGGGCGTCAAATTTCAAAATTTTGAGGTTGCCCCCTAAAACCGTTTTTGCGAAGAACATAGAAAATCCTGTGTTCCTTTATTTTTTGTGTATTATCCATACAAGAAGTTTCGTTTCAATATTTCATGTTCTTTACACACATCTGACTGACATACTGTTACTAGCACCTTTCAGTTTTCGTGATCAAATATTTGGAGGGATCGGTGCCCCACTCAACCGTTCTTTCCAGGAAAATACGAAACGCGGATTCCCCGTTTTGTCCACAATATCTGTGCAAAATTTCATTCACTTCGGTTCACTTCCTTCTGCATTTCGGGCATCAACTTTCAAAATTTTGGGTTTGAGCTTTTTCCCCTTAAAACCGCTTTTTCACAGAAAATTTAAATAAATGTTTTCTTTTATTTTTTGCGTATTGTCCATACACGCAGTTTGATTAAATTCTTCATGTCCTTTACACACATCTGACATGCTGTTACCAGCACATTTGATTTTCCGTGATCAAAGGTTTGGAGGGGTCCGCGCCCCACCCAACCGTTTTTTCGAGGAAAATACAAAACTCGTATCCTCATGTTATGTTTGCAACATCTGCGCTTAATTTCGTTCACTTCGGTTCACTTCTTGTTGCCTTTCGGGCGTTAAGTTTCAAAATTTTGGGTGGGACCTTTTGCCCCTAAATCCGTTTTTCCGCAGAAAATTTAAAAAGCCCGTATTCCTTTAGTTTTTGCATATTTTCAATACAAAAAGTTCCGTTACAATTCTTCATGTCTTTTACACACTTCTGACATACTGTTACTAGCATTATGATATTTCGTGATCAAAGGTTTGGAGGGGTCCGTGCCCCACCCAGCCGTTTTTTTCCAGGAAAATACGAAACTCGTATACCCTCCTTTTACGTCTACAATATCTGTGCACAATTTCATTGACTTTGGTTTATTTGTTCTTGCGTTTCTGGTGTCAACTTTCACAATATAGAGTGGGGCTTTTATATTAAAACTTACGTAACTTTATGTAACTTTTTCTTTTTTATGAGATTCTTTTTGTGGGAGGTGAGGAGAGAAATGCTTTCCTCTGATATATGTTTCTTGCCATTCATCTTGTTTGAACTGTTTAAGTAAGATCATTTTGTAACTTTTGATGTCATCCATTTCCGTCACGATAATATTATTGTCATTTTTAACAATTTGTTTTATTCCCTTATTTGCAGTTTGCCACACTGATATATTTATTACAAAATTGAGGTTTGGTCCAGCGCCTTTCGAATTCGGAACCAACCCAACCGCCGAGCTTTTTGGGTTGCCTGCTATTGCAGGAAAAGGAGAATTGCAGGTGGTAATGCACTTTTGGAGTCGTGTATACATAAAAAGCACATTAGTTGTAAAGTACATATATGGACTAAAAGTGGTTAGTTTTCAATATGTATATTGCAGCATGCTATACAGCTCTGAATACTGCAAACAGTAAGCTTAATAGCAGCACGTGCGCGTAATACGCACACTTCAATTGTAATTCACATTATAAATAGGTTCCAAACTGCATTATCTCCGATTTCGACCCATATAAATCTTCAATATCATATGCCTTTATCACACTATACTTTGTTTAGGACAAAATGTTTAGGATAGAAAATTGTTCTTTTTATTCATTGCTCCTCAGTGCTTTAAAAAAACTCCAAGCCCACTAAATTGTATGTTCGGTAATTTTGTTTCAATTTGATGTACTGACTTCGCTTTTAGATGGGGGCAGCGGTGGCTCGGTAGTAGAGCGTTTACCGCTAGTGCCTGGGGTCCCGGGTCCGATCCCCGCCCCCACCATGTAAACCTTGTGGTGGACAAACACCGTGTGCGTGGGTTCCCTCGGGGTTCTCCGTTTCCTCCCACTTTCTTCATTCCGCCATTTCATTCACTTTTTCATAATCATCGTCTCTTTTAGCCTTGACAACATAATCGTTGGACGTAAAACACAAAGATTCCGTTTTTTTCTTCTTTTAGATGAAAAATTGTAAGATGTCTAAAGTCACCAATATGTTGAAGTGGTAAAATTTGAACATCTAAAGTATAATAGGAAATGGGTAGTTTTTGCGTATTGTGTATTTTCTTGTAGCATGATTTAAAAATAGCGCAGTGCAATCATTTCGCATTTGTGATGTTTCTTATCTTTTCTCTTTAGGTAAAATATCCTTCAACGTCTTTCAAACACAAGGGAGTATGAAGAAAGAATATTCTAGACAAGTTTTGAGCCATAGAGTTGTAAGTTTGGGCAAGGACTGAATAGCGTATAATCAGGTAAGAATCCAAACTGATGTAATTTCCTGCTTGCCATTATCAACGGATAGAAGGCCTTCGTTCTGTAAATGTCATAGGAAGTTCTTATTGACAATATCAGATTTTGTTTGTTATGGATTGTAGAGAGATCCTATAGAATAGCTTCTCTTTTCAAAGCAGAAGCTTTAATTTTAAAATCAGCGCTGTGGCGTAGGTGGAGTTTGCTTAGAGAGCCTGGCACTGGTGAAAGCGTGTTTGTCAGGTATATTTACATAAAGGTGTTTGCAAGTTGCTAGCTGGAAAATGGTTCCAAGAGGAAGGGGGTAAGGGGTTGCGCTATCGTGTTCACTCGTGTAGTCAACTGTGATAGTGTCACCAGACCCTATGTTTGAATAAAGGGTCATGTGTACAGTTGATGGAATATTTTCTGTCTCCTACCCCGTTCTCTTTGTCGCTTTTCGTTTCCCTTGACACAGGTGTTTTCATTTGTACTTCGTACAGGTTAAAAAAAAATCACAGATTAAATTGAATGTTAGAGACACTTGGTAAAGTTTAGCTTGAAAAATTGTGAGTGCTCTTTCAGTTTGCCGTGTAAAAATATTTTATTTCTGTTTCTCACATACTGATTTTTTTTTTTTTTGTAAGAAAGCCTAAAATGTTTGAAAAAAAATAAGTATGTATTTTTATGTTAAGATCTTCTTAAAAATATATATCGTTTTTATTTTATGTTGCACAAACGGTGGACTATTATTTTTCTTCCTGTAGCATTCAAAATGCGTACGTATATACTTATTAGAACACTCAGAAAGTGACAATTTAAGCATGTGTTAATATATATATATATATATATATATATATATATATATATATATATATATATATATATATATATAAATTCGAAAGAAGGAGAGAGACATATTTAATTGATCTACTTTGTATTAGTACAGAATAAACTCTCGGAGGAAGAACTGTCTCTACAATGATTACTTCTTTGGGTGTATGGCTTATCACTTACGAAAAATATTGAAATAAGTAAGGTGCGTGGGAATTAGCAGCTTTTGTAAGTTTAATTATTAACAATGACTTGTACTCTACGAACAATCCATCACTTTCATTTCTCTATTCTCATTTTTTTTTAAATTTATTTATTTATTTATTTTGCATTCCTAAGGTAATGCAGTAGTACTTAACTTCGTATTATACAACATCCTTCCTTCTCTATTACGTATGCCATGTGGTAGTATTTCCCCACTTACTCTTGAAGCTCATCTAGTTGAAATTTCATAGCTGCGATTGCTTTGTGATGTCCTTCTACTTTATATGCCCCACTACGTTTGCTAAATCCTGAATTATGTAAAAGTTAAGAATCAATGACAACACTATAGATCAGCGTTTCCCAACCTTTTTCAACTTGCGGCACACTACGGGTGTATCTTGAATTCTCGCGGCACACCCATAGATATTATTATTTGTAAATATAAAATACCGTGGTATTTTTTTTCTGTGATTAATGATCTTTTTCACAGAGAAGAAAGTTCGACCACTGGTTTCCCCCTGTGGTTAATCATTATGGTTACTTTTCATTCTAATTTAAAAATAGAAAACAATTCAATGAAATGTTGGACTCAGGTTTGCAAAACTACTCTTTCTTTTCCGAAAACTGTATCCAACCTTTCACTAAGAAGATAGATCAGTAAATAACAAACGAACAAACATTTTTTTTTTTTACTTTTAAGACACAAATATGGATAATTTGTATGCATGTTTGCTTTGTCGAAAGTATTGAATGATATTTTAAAATTTCAGGTTACGAAATAGTCTGCAACAATAAAGTAGCAACAATGGTCATAACAATGATAGTACTTTTTTCAACATTAAAATTGTACACGGTATGAAACTTAAAATTGTAGATTCATAATAGAGGTTCACAGTAATTTGAAATACAAATATACATTTTCCCTTATGTCTTGCAGTCTGATTGCTATAGAATTAATAATTTTGTTTCGATTTCCCCGCGGCACACCAGCGGCCCATTCACGACACACCAGTGTGCCGCGGCACACCGGTTGGGAAACGCTGCTATAGATAGTCAGAGGGTCCAGCGCCCGCCTCCAATGACGACACTTACACCCAAAATTTGTTACAATGTGTCCTGTTTATCCCTTCCTCTGCCCCAATAAATTAAAGCTGGCATTGTCAGTGTTAAGAATTATTCAGTGAGTTCCTATATTAATTTCTTACGATTTAAAACGGATTTAAAGGATCGAACCACGGACTTCATGCGTAATAGGTGAGCACTCTACTACTGGAATAGCTCCTTAAAGAAGCTATTTGCGATTACAAGTAGTATTGTGTAGTAAACATTTTACTACATATACAGTATATAAGTGTTTTTCAGCAAAATGAAAATTATTATTGGCAACGAGGAACGTACATTTTTAGCAACATAAAAATTCATGCTTTCTTTATTATTTTCTCGAAAACTACACATGATAATTTACTCTCAAGCAGTAATTTTGTTCAGTTCAATATGATCTATCGCTTAATATATATATCTTATATTCGGACAATGTTTTAGTTTAATATAAATTAAAAAATAAGAGATAATGATAATTTTAGACTTTATCTTATTAACCACATTCTATACTGCCATCTTGCAACTGTTATAATGAGGGTATACATATATATACAAGGATCATTCAAAAGAAATAAAGAATCTATTACGAGAATGGCATACAAGACTTATTTATTTTTCAACATATATTCTCATCTCCCTCAAGTTCTATGCACTTATGCCAGCGGTGAAAAGCTTCTCAATTCCACGTGCAAAGAATTCTTGGGGGCGTTTGCGTAACCAGTTATGAACTTCTGCCTGGACTTCCTCATCAGCGAAACCTGATCCATTAAGGGCTTTCATTGGGTTAAAAATGTGAAAAACTAAAGGTGCCAGAACCGGGAGATACGGGGACAAGCTTCAAGCGGACAAACTTCAGGTCTTTGATGGTATCTAATGTGGCTCTAGCAGTGTGTGGCCTCGTGTTGTCATGCAGTAGCAGAACGCCAGTGGACATCAGTCCACGCCGCTCCCTCAAAATTGCTGGTTTCAAATTTTCACGCATAAGGTTTTGCGTACATTGCACTGTTTACATTTTGACCTCTTGGCATGTAATGTTCAAAAATTGCTTCCTTATGCGCTCATCAAATCTCGCAATGTTGTTCTCCATGTCTGCACAGACCGAGCATCCTGGGCGTCGCGAATATTCAACACTTGTTACACCCCGTTTCAACTTATCTGCTAATTCGTGCACTTGTGTTCGACTCAAATAGCTTTCACCACACTGCATTGCCAGCCGACGGTGAAGTTCCATTGATGCGAACCCTTCAGCTAACAGAAATCTATAATGGCATTCCGCAGCACAATATTGGTGGAAACCTGCAAGGGTGTCACTATGATGTTTCAGCCAGTAGCGTGCATAGGAATTTATTTCGGGAGGGGTCCAAATTCAATATCAGGTATTTTATATTAAAATTTCTAAAATTGCCCCTAAAATTATGCTAAATTTACACAGAAGTCGAAATTTCGGGGGGGGGTCCGGACACCGAGGACCCACCCCCTGCGTACGTCCCTGTGTTTCACTTATTCCCACCATCCTGTTCGCGAGGCAGGCATGCCAGCCAGCCCCATCTGATATAACAAAGAAGCACAAAGTTCGTCGAAGTGTTGTATTTTTTATATATATATAAAACTATTCCCGTTATTTATTGAATGGACCCTGTATATTTTAATATCAGTTTTATCTGAATAAGTGGTTTCTCCGCAGGATTGTTTTTTTTTACAATTATTATTATTATTATTATTATTATTAGTAGTAGTAGTAGTAGTAGTAGTAGTTGTAGTAGTATTTCATGTTCGTGAAACTACGTATGAGTGTTCACTCTCACACATATTATCGTGTTCAGCACAGTAAAATCTATCGATTGGTATATATTTCACCTTTTGTCTTTTTTTCCATTAAGCGCCCGTAATATCGTAAATCTAAAATTAGTATTTAATGCACATCAGAATATAATCTATGTGCAGTGTTATATATTTATTTCTGAGTTATCACAAAAATGTGGTTGGCAACTCTGTTAGAAAGCAAGCTAGACTAATGGCATTTTCTTTTCCCCTTCGTGTATTAACTCTTTTTCCGCGAATAGTTGAAGAAAATCTTCCTGCAACATGCGTGTGGAATTGTGAGTAGACCAGGAAATGGAGAAGCCTTGGCACTAACATCCGAAGGGTTGCAGCTCAGTTGCTTGAGCGTGGCCAACCGTCTTCGGCAACGGATTAATAGATGATGAAGGGGAGAAACAGATACATAAAAAGGCATAGTTTCTTTTCTGTTCTCTGGCGAAAGAAAACAACTCCTAAAGGGCGGCAACTAAAAGGGGGAAATGACAGGCTGTCGGGGATCAGGCAGGAAGCGTCCGTCAGTAAAATTACAAAAAAAAAAAAAAGTAAATACTTACACTTCTTTCTAACAGCTCTTACTTACTCAACATATTTCTTTTATGTAGTAATGTTTAATTCTCAAATTTTTATTTTATTTAGCTAAGTTCCATTCTGCATCTAAAATCAACTGTGAACTATACGTCGTAAATTCGTATATTGTATTGCGGAATTTTGTTGGACCAAATTATAAATACATAGTACCGTACGCAGAATTTCATGAAGAGAAGTTTATGTTGCTAAATTCATATCGTTTTAATATTTTTGTATATATGCTTTAATATATAAATGCTATTTTTTCATATGTTATCCAAGAGAATTAAGCTCGAAAACGTCTTGTGTACGCCAATATATATACACACTTACCCTACCAAATTCTCAGAGGATCAGAATTTTAGTTGTGTTCTAATATTCACCATTCATTGTATTAGTTTTTCTTAAAGAAAAAATCATCACAAAGATAGTATATTATGTCGTACGCAATCGATAAAATTCATCCGATCTTGATCAAATTTGAAATGGTGGTATACCTTTATGAACTTAGAGTAAGTATATAAATAAGTATGTAAAACGTTATGAAAAGTAAGTATATAAAACATTATTGTGATGTACATAGCTTTAGTTCCCGAGCTATTAGCAAAGGAATTGGGAATTTGGACTATTTTATTAACCCCAAAGCCCAGATTTAATGGTCAATAACTCGGAAAGCAAAAATCTGTAGAACATATTAGTATATATGCATACTGAAACTCTCAAGGAAAAAAATTGTAATTTGGTGTATTTTTCTGAACGGCTGCAATTGATTAAATTGAATACGTGTAATGAGTGAGTTTGTTGCACGGCGCCATTAAGTTTTGTTTATCTTATCATTGTGTACAGCTTGTCAGAACGTTAAAAAATGAAATTCTGCGCTAAAGTAGATCTATGTATGGTTTATGAAGCACTTGTTGTGTGTGTCACTCCTCGAAGTCAACTAACTTTCTGTGCCTCTCAACGTCCCCTCCTCTCTCTCTCTCTCTCTCTTTCTCTCTCTCTCCCTCTCTCTCTCTCTCTTAATGTTCTCTTAATTCCAGTTTTAAATTTTAAATTTTGCTGATACTAGGTTGTTGATCGTACGTTGTCCTTTTATATTTATTTGTTCTTCTTAAAATACATTAGGATGTTCTAATGGATTTAGCTTTGTTTATGGTTTCGATGCGGTTTCTTTCGATTTATCAAGTGATTGCGAATATTCTTTTGTGCTGCGACAGGTATTGCTCAGGTTGTTTCTCTAAACATATCGTCTATCTTTACAATAGAACTTGAGTGCAAGTATCAGTTTCTTGACTACGGATGGTCGTGATGAATAAAGACATTTTAAACAGTTTTGTCCAGATGTACATTTTCCTTATTTTATCGCTGAAAAGCCGAATGTTGGGAAGCGAATAAAGAAAATATGTGATTTGAAGAAAAACAGAAATACCTAGTTTTAATTTTATAAACCAAAAATTATATTTGAAAATGTACTTTGAAGCATATAAGAATAAGTGATTCGTTAATTAATTGGATCTTTAGAGCAACTGTCACACTCTACTCAAACAAAAATTCTGAAAATATACAACTTCCGGTTTCTACACTGATCGTGATAGCGAAAAGACGGAAATGGATAGCGACAAACAGTATTGTGATATGGATTCAGTACCACAAGAATATATTTCATCTCTGAATTTGTTCCTGTACTAGCAGAAATGTATGCGTTTATAAAGAATAATGTTTATGTAAACATCTTTGAAAGTGAAGAAATTCGTGAAATATACAAGGTGTTAATGAAATGAAATCTTTAAGTTTTACGTCCCACGATTATGCCGGTTAGGCTAAAGGAGACGGTGATGATGAGAAATAAATGGAATGGTGGAATGAAGAAAGTGGGAGGAAACGGGAGAACCCCGAGAAAACCCACGGGCACGGTGTTTGTCCACCACAAAGTCCACACGGCGCGAGGTGGGATCGAACCAGGGACCCCAAGCACCGGAGGTGAGCGCTCTACCACTGAGCCACCCTTAGCTTATGAGTCGATTTTGTCTCGATATTCACGATTTCCGGATAAGATAAACCAGCAATAACAATACTTTGGCTAAGAATCCCAAAATCGAGCTTTGGCAAAAGATACCGACATTCAACTGAATAAGGTGTGATGAACATATCAGTATCCAATGCCACTAGTGTTGGCTTCCTCGACCTGAGTTTGTTATATCTATATCCCCATCACAATGCTAGGTCAATGTCGAAACACCTGCTCCCCAACTCTAAATCAAATCCTAGATTACGCACACCAAAGACGCGTTTGCTAAATATTGACTATAGACGTTGGCGGATATTTGCAACTACTTATTTTACAATTGTTGATTGAGTTGATTTTAGTTTAGCGTCCCTTTCAGCAGCGAGGCTATATGAGACGTGGACCTACTGATTAACGTGGAATCCGAATCACATGAGCTCCCGCCGGGAATCGAACCCGGGGCTCCCACGCCAAAGTTGTTTTAAAATTGAGAGCCTTAGTGGAATAAGGGTCGATTCAAACCAATGTGCGATTGTTAGTTGCACACAGAATCAACATCGTGTTCTGAATCTAATATGTTCGTGTGTAGAAGCTGAAGGAACTCAAGAGCTTCAATAAATATTATTTATGCATATGTGTAGGGTGACCATAAGATTTTCAGTTGAAAACGGACAGGTTCCAGATTTTCAAAAATCATGAGAAATGAAAATCAGGTCAATGTGTAAATTAGTTCCTGTTTACCTTAGAGGTACCTAATGCATTTATATTGCTATATATATATATATATATATATATATATATATATATATATATATATATATATATATATATATATATATATATATAAGCTATAACATATAAACAACATTTAACTTGCAATGTAGTAGGACATGATGCTGTCTGCATTTGTTCCTTTGCCCTAGCTCAAATCCTTGATACTACGTTGGGTGAGAAGTCGACTCTTGAACTGAAGAATGCCAGAAGTATTTCTCAGAAGAACCTATCTTCTTAAAAATGGCTTTAGTTAAGTCAATAGGTCAAATAATTCGATACTTATAAAAAGGAAAGACACGTTGAAGTTTGTTCAGCAAACAAGTAACTGCTAAAGCCTTTGCTGCCTTTCGAGCAGTACTGCGAACTATAGATCATGTTTAATGTAGGGAATTTCAGTTCAATTGTTGCCTGTTTGTTATTATTAATTACACAGCTATACAAATAAAAGTTCTGTGCACCGGACCCCAGGATATGGATTCGATGTATTGTTTTACACAGAAGCCAAATTTCGAAACAACAGGACGATTTGACCGTGCCATTCTTTTATAGGCGAAAAATTTGAGCGATTTCGGACAGAGAGGAGACACTTTTTTCGCCCCAAAACAAAATTGACGTGTTCAATCGTCTTGATGTTTTGAAATTCAGATTCTGTGTAGCAAAATACACCAAATCCATATTCTGGAGTCCGCTGCACAGAACTTCTGTTTTTCCTTTTATCTGTGTGGCTGTGTTATTAATACGTTTACAAGGAGTAAAGGTACTGAGTTTGTTATTTAGTTCTTTCACTTGCATTAAACGGGGCAAATACTACTTTTTCTCTATCTACTGACGGGACGGCCCTTAAAACGGGACTGTCCCAGTGAAAACGGGACGTATGGTCGCCCTACGTATGTGTTGTATGTTTCGAGAAAACTAAAGTTTTATTACATTAATTCAAACTTACTGCTTGTTCACTTGGGATGGGTTGGTGTTTCACTTGTGAGACCCTTAATTGTCTGTTTATTTATTTATTTATTTTTAAGATTAAACTTTATAGCAAACCATATTTTCCTTGAAAATCAAATCGGGAGTCAATTGCTGCAAAATCACTACTGTAGTGCCTCGTGCTTTGAAATATAAACTGTTGGAACAGCAGCAAAATGAATCTAAACAATGGTTTGTATCAATACATAGAAAAAGATAAGTCTGTAATTCTGAATAAAATAAGTACATTAAGTACTACGAGCTATTATTTCTAATTGTTCCCTTTAAAACTCTAGCTAAATTAATATTCAATGCAATACCAAAGATTATTATTTTGTTAAATGTTTGTAGTATAATAAGATTGAAAGTTATTCTGGAAAGATGAATTATTCCGTTTACGTAGATTTCCTAGTCATTAAGGGTGATAAATGGAATGTCTGACTGATGGTTCATGTGACGAGAAAAATCCAAACGCCCACTTTATAAGGGGCAGCTCGGAAGTGTGTTTCTCTTTAATGTGACTAACAATGTGAACGTTTGCAGATGCAAGTATCAAAGTATCAAGGTTCGTGAGGTATGTTGAAATTGCTTACCGAGCGGGTCGAAGATGAAATGTTAGCCTTTGTCGCTCCATTATTTGAGCTTCTAGGTTTGAAATTCCTGGCTGACCACCATTACTGGGTTGTTATTCCGTGTCCTAAGTAAATGATGGTTACATATTTCTTGTACACTCATTACTCCTGACGGACCTTCAAATTTTCATTTAATGATTCATTGCTGATGTTTTCAGTTTCAAATAACTTCTAATACTCCCGTTTGTAACTCAATTAATAAATAATAAGTACATAAATAAATGTTAACAGTAGTTTGTGTTTCTTGTGATGATACATAAGAGTTAAATTGGGTTCCACTTTCATAAGGGTAGGTTACAGTACGGAAGTGATCGAAGAAGAAAAGCGTTTAGTTTCGTTAGGAAACAATGTAAACTCTCAACTTGTCACTATCACTGTTATTTATTGAGCAACCATATGAATATATGAAATATTGTAACAGTAAAATAATAGTTTGACAATCATAAGTCCTACGTACTGTAAAAGTAATTAAGAAATGTCATACAAGGCGTTTAAGACCCACAAGAAAGAGTTCAAATGTGTAAATATTCCAGTTCGATTCAGGTAAACCTACACATTATTTCATACAAGTGTGGTTTACGAGAAAAGTAAGTAGAATGGTACTATTTATTAGGATTGATGAGACAGACCGTATTTCTGACCAGTCTGTTCGCTGTCTAGCCTAGATAATGTGTTTACTAGGGCATACAATAATATACAAATCATATGTGTAATATATTTTGTATTGATATTAAGTAATTATTAAAACTTTTAAAAATAGCTTTACTTCAGTTTATATGTTTATTTGATCCAATGGTTATTTTAAAGTGTTATTATTGCAAACTAACTTTCACAATAATGAAGCTGTCATAGCAACTTATAAATAGTCTTCTTTGGTTACTAGAGCGTAATATCGGAATAAATAATAATAATAATAATAATAATAATAATAATAATAATAATAATAATAATAATAATAATTATTATTATTATTATTATTATTATTATTATTATTATTATTATTATTATTATTATTATTTCATAAAATTTGCATTTATAGAATTTATATGTTTATTTAAAACAAAATATAATATTTACCCGGACACTGTTGATTAAATTTATATTAAATAAAATTATGGGAATTTATAACTACTTATTTTGGTTTTATTGAATACTGTAAATAAATTAAATAACTATACTAGGAAGTCTATCAGTCTTTTTCGTTATTTTCCTTTCTTTCGTTTTTCTTCCCCTTTTACTAGACTTTAAAGTTTGTTGGATAGTGCATGTTTCAAGTTGGTGCCTCTTAAAGTTTGAGAACCAATAATTTCGACTCACTACAGAATAATTACCGCCTAACTTGATTTTATTTTTTCTTTTGAGCTAATCATCTAAATTGTAATTTTCTCCTTGGTTTTCCTATAAGGAAGTCACATTACGCAAATGCTCTGATAGAGCGCTCATCTTGGTTCGAAATGTCTCCATCCCACGCTATCTGAATCTGTGGTGGACAAAATCTGGCCCGTGTGTTTTTTCAAGTTCCCCCATTTTCTCCAACATTATCATTCCACTATTGTTTTCATAATCGTTCATTTCCATCAATCATCCGTCTCTTTTAGCCTAAAGGATGATCGTGGAACGTTAAACTAAAAATTGTAGTTTATTGAATTTTCATTTGTCGATACTGTGAACGCAAATTCTTAATTAATTTTAATTATCTGTACATTTCGATGCCATTTATATTTGCAAATTATTGTCAAGACTCTTAAAGTAAATGAATTGGACTTAAACACACCCGCACACATTTTGGCACGTAATTGTTACTGTTTCAAACTGAATTAAGAATGAATCATATCTTAAGTATGTTTGTAAATTTGAGTGTCACGTACTGTCGTCGTTTGATATATGTCATGTTTGTTGTAGATAAAGGAAACATCATTTCTACGTCTCAGGTTGTGTAAAGTTTGTTAACATTTGATGATAAGTTTATAGGTTGTCATTTGACTATAATGTCAATAATTTGCAGGGAATGTTAGAGTTTTATTTATTATTATTATTATTATTATTATTATTATTATTATTATTATTATTATTATTATTATTATTATTATTATTATTATATTTGAAATTAATGAACAAGTGAAAATTGTCTTAGAACAGATGGTATGAAGAGATGAGAGTATGTCCCATAAAGGATGGATAAAGTAGTTCCTATTGAGGATGGATCTACTAGGATGTATCAATTTAGAGAGTAACCCCATCTATTTTGCGGTAATCAGAATAATCAACTAATTACCTTTGTAAACCGATCTAAACACTTTTTTGTGTGTACGCCGTTATTTAACTAATACTTTCTTATTTGTTTATCTTGCATTTATTTGATTAGAGTTTAGCGTACTTTCGCAGCTGAGGGACACGGTGGCTCAGTGGTAGAGCGCTTACCTCTGGTTTGTGGGGTTCCTGGTTCGACCTCCGACCAAGTAAGCTTGTGGTGGACAATATTGTGTTCGTGAATTTTCTTGGGGTACCCCCGTTTAGTCCCACATCTCATTCCACGTATTATTCCATCATCATTCACTTGCCTTAATCATCGGTCTCCCTTAACTTAAAGAACATAATCGTGGAATGTTAAACTGAAAGATTTCATTTCATTTTCCTTTATCACCATCAAGGCTGAATACAATGCGGAACTGTGGCTTCATGTGGGGTCTGAATCGTCAGTGAGGAATATTTTCTTGTTATTGAAACAGTTAAATGTCCCGATGAGTGTATAAGGCAATATGTTCTCTGAATGCGCACCACATTTCACCAGCATGGAGACGGATGATAATAACTAGGTTCGAACTTTTGGAACTCTACCAAATCATAAAATTTGATTGCGGGCTGCTGAATCATTGTTTTCAATCAATACATGATTTTTGGTGTTCCAAACTCGAAATTTAGTTCTACCAAATTCCGCCGAAAATAACCCTCTCTACCCAATCAAGAAATGTTCACCAAACAAGCACCAAGTTTTGAATTTTCATCCGCACATGTTGTACCGATATAGGTCTCAGTTCTTTCTCGTTCCCTGCCAGTAGTAGTGTTGATTTATTGCGTCCTTATATTATCTAAAACAATGGATGCAGGCTAATTTTGTTAAAAATATGTTAGAAAACATAGTAGAAAGATGTCGAAACGTAATTTCAGGAAATTGTGGAGAAATGGAAAAGTTCCCTTGTCTTTTAGACTGCGAAGATTAAAAATACTTACGCGACATTATGAAAACTTACTGAAACTATGAGATTTTACTACTTCCGACAAAAGCGAGCACAATTACAATGGAACATACTTCAAGCTGCAAAGAGTAGTCTGCAAAGGTCAGCAAAACTCAGACTTGAAAGTAGTTTAGCGAAAGAACAAGATAAAAAAAAAAACGACCTCTTAGAAGTTGGAGAATCCAACTTACGTGACAGACTTGGACATTGCCGTAAAACCAATGTATGTCCTTTGGTGTCTGTGGACGTTGAACGCTTCTACTCGTAGTATAAAGTACTCCTGACAACCTAGAGAGTCTGACGTGTTCCAACATTGTGATGATGAGCGTTGTCAAATTCACTTCATTATATTTCACTCTTCCACGAAATAGCAACAAATGGTGGAAATTGTGAAATTCATTTACATTTTTCGATGTTCAACTAAATACATATTTTTCAAGTGAGCAAATATCGGGACGCATAGAATTTGGTTCAAAAATATTAAACTTGTATTTACCATGTAGTATAATTATTAAGATAATTTTCATTTCACTCAATTTCCGCAAAAAAAAAAAAAAAAAAAAAAAGTTCTTTTGCACCTCAACACCTACCAATTTTAGTACTTTTACTACATCAAAAATTCTAACCCAAATAATAAGATCAGACTTATTTGCTTTTGTATGAGCATTTGGGTTTTATGAGGGCCTTACCTAGCGTCCCGCATTATATATATATATCAATTTTAATGAGTAGATTTATTACCATAAAACAATCAAAATTAGTGACACTAATAGTGTCTGCAATTTACTATTAAATGAACTTTAAGTGAAATGTCTAAAAACAACAGTTGTTTCCTGTCTTTGTAGATCACAAGTCTGACTACGCAGTTCGTAAATGTCCTACTTTCAAAAATCTCATACTATTTTGTTATTAGTTATTTACAAAATAATAATAGTAATATTAATATTAATAATAATAATAATAATAATAATAATAATAATAATAAGAAGAAGAAGAAGAAGAAGAAGAAGAAGAAGAAGAAATAAGAAAAATAATGGTGTGGAGCGTGGTAAATCCCTTAAGCCTTAGAACTAACTTTTAAACACAGTATATCCCATTATACTAAAGGCAAATGAGATATGCATATTTGTGGAGAAAAAGTCCTTCATTTGATATTTTCTGTCCAAAACTGACCTTTAATTGAGACTAAAACATTAACGAACGAAGTATTTATTACATTTTTACTATGACAAAGTAATTGATTCAAAAATTGAATTGTGCCTTACTGTGTACTAAGGAACCAGAAGCCTACATGTCATAACAATTTACGCTCTTTGTATAGCATGTCAAGGTTTACTACCATGCCAAATTTGATTCAGATCGAGTGAGTTCGATGGATGATTTTTGTTTTAAAAACGTAACTGAAAATTTGACCGTCCATAACCCATGAACCGAAAGCTTGCGCAACGTCATAAGTATTTCACACATTTATACAGCAGACCAAGTTCTACCATTATGCCAAGCCTGATCCTGATTGGTTACTTCAATGTGCGTATTTTATTTTTTCGAAAATATGACATAAATTTGTTCGTCCATAACTTGGAATAGAAGTCCTAATGAAAATTTAAACGATCAACTTATATGAACGATCATGGTCTAGCACCATGCCAAGATTGATCCTGATCGAATGAGTTTGATATATGACTTTCTTGTTGTTTTCGAGAATATGAATCAAAATTTGATCGCCTGTAGCTCAGAAACTAAAAACCTGCATAATGTTTATATGACAAGTCAAGATATATCACTGTACCAAGTTTGATCTTGATCAGATAGGTTTGTTGCATTACTTTTTGTTTTCGATAATGTGACTCAATGTTTGACCGAGCATAACTCGGGAACCGAAATCTAACATAACATAATATTTCGCACTCATTTATAGCAAGTTAAGTTCTACCATCATGTCAAGTTTCATCTCGATCTGATGAGTTCAACTCGTATGACATGCAGGTCCTTGATTTCTAAGGGAAAACTGAAGTAAAGAATGAAGATATTTAAAATAAGTATATAGCAAAATATTGGCATATACATTGTTATTAAACATTAGATCTGCTTCATTAACAATCACATAAAAGACGTAATTATTATCTATATTTTAGAATAGAAATAAATATAAGTCAAATACATATATTATTTTTCCGGTTGCTGTGAAATGTTTTAAATCCCTTATTTCTTTATTTTTAAAAAAGCGTGATCTGTATGCTAAAGGAGGTTATGATAAATTAATTGCAGTGATGAAATGAGATGAAAACATAGTGCTCTAGGTGGGGCTAGAAGTCACGCCTAGCATGTATTGTGCTTGTCAATCTTCAACTCGACTATACTAGTCTGTGCTCTCTCTCTTTCTCTTTACAATGTGGAATCAAAATAATTTGAGACAAGACAGATAATGCTTAAACGTAAATAAATATATAAATTAATTTATTATAAGCAAGAAAGGAAATACAATCAAATAACTATTATTAGTGTAGTATATGGATACATGGGTAGCAGTGGCAGACCGTATTTATGTTATCAAGTTTGTAGTACATCATTGGAATGTATATTACTTTATGTATTTACTAGTTGTAGGTAGCCGTTGTTGCTGGATCTTAGTTCAGAACCTGGATAAAAAGATAATAGAAATATAATTATTCCATGCATTGTCAGACATTTATTCTCTGTTGTTATGCAATCCCACATAATGTCAAATTCTGGTTGCATAGAGGCAAGGCGTTCTTAGAAATTGCGAGAAACGTGTATAGATTTTCGCATACATTTTAACCCCCTACAAATCCCAAGCCTAAAATCTAAGGAAAAAATCATCGTGCGTGATTACATCTGGTGAAGATCTATCAGTGTTCACAATCTGATATTTCTAGGTGACTCCTTTCTATGCAAAAAGCTGACGAAAGATACACACACAGATGCATTATTTTATGATTAATTTTCAAGATATGGTTCAGTTTTGAACTTAAGAAAAGAGCCTTCAGTTGCCAAATATTATTTACAACTTGTGCCATCCACAATTGTGTTACGTATTTCATTCATTTCCAGAGAAAAAATAATGAAAAATTTAATATTTATTTTGCTCAGGCTGCGTATAACAAACAAAAGCAAGAGTATAAAAACAGAAAGGAAGATCAAGTAAGCGGGGAAGGATGAACTAAGCATCAATAAGGTAGCCTGCATCAATACGGTAGGGAATCAACAAGTTAGCAAACTCCATGGTAAAACAAACACAATTATAATTCTTCTTTAACAGATGCAACACCATTCAATAGATTACAGCATATCTGTGAATGAAAAGGAAAGACAGTTGTTAAATTCCAGTGGAAATTATTTTTATGAAATATTATTAATTGCTGTTATTGTTAAACTTAATCTTTTCAGATTTTTAGTTTTCAATAAATATTTAAATAATCTGAATTTTCAGATTAGTTACTTAAGACACACAAGAACATGTACATCTCTTGTACCTTAATATACTAATATTTGATCCGAATTCATTTGATTTTGAGTTTAGCGTTACTTTCAGAAGCGAAGCTGTATGAGACATGGACATGCAGCTTAACATGGGATCCGAATCACATGAGCTTCCACTGGGAATCAAACCCGGGTCTCCCACGTAAAAGGTGCCAACGCTAACCGATATAGAAATATAAATAAATATTTAAAGTCCAGATTGTATATGTAAATGTGATTTGTACCTATCCCGCCCATTGGATACAAGGCTGTGTATATTGTACACTCATACTCAAATGATTGTCGCATATCTATAACTGCCTTCTTTATTTGATATAATCTAATATGATTTTGCAAGGTACTTTTAATACCGACACTATGTGTATAATCGGGAAATGTGGCAAATTTCATAGGAAAAGAATTATGAATACGAAAATTAGAATGAGTAAAACAAAATGTTGCTAAATGGACAAGAAAGTTTTATTTTCATTTTATTGTTCTCATTTACTGCTCTTTTGACAAGAAATTTGCCACATACATGTCTTTGCCGATTATACACGTACTAACATTATAAGAAATGCCGGGCGAATCTGTTATCAAATTATATTCCTACAACAAAATATTTATAGACATGCGACAATAATTTTGGACATCAGTGTACATGTATACTGTAAATGCAAATTACAATAATTACAGTAACTATTCGTGGATAGATTGTAGCACAAAGATATTTTGAATAATTTCCAATTCTGAAAGATTTCTTGAAAGTCTATGTATATAATTTTGCTGCAAAATATACAGTTTAAAATTTTTATTGTATCAGTTAGGAATAGAAAGAAGGTTCACTGAAGATCGTTATAAAGGCAGTACAAATATAATGCATATGCACACACAAAATCACTGCATGGAGGTTTGGTATGGGATCACGTATCCTTTTTATTCCTGTAATAGATTAGTTTCGGTAGTTCATGGTCGATTCGTATTTTGACCTAAATCTTGAAAGATAAAATGACTACTGCATTTGAAGAACTCGCTGCCTGCACTAAGATTCGCTACTTTGATTAAGTAGTAACTGCATGGATTATATTTAATGTAAAAAAGTTAAGAACAGTATGTGACTAATGTGACAAGAATATTACAAAGAATATTACATCTTACAAAGAATCAAGTGCATATTGATATGCTCACATTTAAGTAATTTCTTTCGCAGTTAGAGTCTGCATTCTATAATGACCTCAGTAGATATGTGAGGACTTTATCATTCTAAGTCCTTCAAGGTATGGTTCTATGGTCAGATGAAAGACAAGGAGCTATTAAGTTAAATGGAAGAAATTTCTTTTCTTGAGAGAGTCTGTATTTTTGACGTTATTGTCATGGTAAATTGAGTTCCGCAAGTCATTGAAGCCTTTTCAGTCATGCACTTATAATATCTTTGAAAGTCAGAAACTGTACTCAACAACATTTTTAAATGCCGTAACAAGCATGAAAAATCTGTCAAATGACTTTTGTGACATCTTCCCAGGCAGCGGTGTCAACATTTAAGTGTTTTATTTTTCAAAGCAGCAGACTGTAAGTCTTTGTGTGAATCGTCTCTTTAATTATCTTGAGTAACTAGAAATGACAATTTACTTTATTGTCATGAAAGACAAAAATTGACATGCTAATCATAGTATATGGTGAGTTTAATAGCTATAAACCACAATTACTCAAGCCGTGAATACTATATTTCATAGTAAAAACTCGTTTGCTAAGTGAATTCATGTCAAAATTTGGAATGCATAATTACAAAGATTTCATTGCTGTTGTGGCATGTATTATTAATATATGAATAATAATTTGATCATTTAATAGGTATGCCATATTTCCTATATGCATATGTATTGTGCTCATTGATTGATTTCTTGCGTACAATCAAGCTCATAACACATTAACACCTTATAGAACTTTTACGTAACTTTGGAATGAATTTATCGATTTGAATGCTAATTTTCGTAATTATTGACAATAACATTGATTCTAAATGAAAAACGAAAGCCCTATTCCATATGTTAGTTCCGGGATTACAAAGAAAAAGAAAGATATGGTGTTAATACATATTGACAGTACAACCACGTTCGCGAATGAAACCGTTTTCTTCTAGTTTACAGCATCCACGTATTCTAATCTTTGGGTAAAGTGATGCTACTCTAAAGCTACAACAAAGAGGAATACAATCCTGGCTAAAAATAACTAAAGTGTTATCGGAAACAAAAGTTAAAGATAAACAAATTTATATCTTATAATGCTTAGCACTTCTTTTTTGTATAAAATGGCACACCCTATTTATTGGGAATAATTCTAAACGAGAGAAAAGGAACCGAATTCTCTAATGGCTAGGTAATCTAATCGCTATAATATAAGAATGTATAAATAATTTTAAACAATGACACCCTCTAGAAATATAACAAAGTTTCGAAATTTTATATTTAGCAATAGTAACTTTCAAGGCCAGAAGAACAATAAATTCTGATTTCAGGAAATTGCAACGTAGTTTAAATAAATAGATGAAATGTAAACATATTAAACCAATGGCACCTTCTGGAACCATTTCATGACGTTAACGGCAATGTCTTCAGGCTGGCCGTTACTTGTTTGCATAAAAAATTGATCAGTCGTCTCTTCTTAATCTTCCACTAGGTAGGATGCAAATATATCAGATGGTCAAGAAAGTATTAAGACTTTCGCGCACAAGATGGAGTAATGTCCTGTATAAGAGTCGTAGAAAGTCAGGCTTAACGTCAATTGTCATTTGACAACTGGCAGCGTGAAGATGAGTGAACTTTCTGCAAAACTGCACTGCGTTTTACAGTTTAATTTCAATAAAGACGTGAATGCTGCTCAGGTCATTGAAGAAATTGTTGTTGTTTACGGCTAAGATACGTTACCAAAAGCAGCAGCAAAAGGATGGTTCAGTCGCTTTTGTTCTGGAAGTTTCGGTGTTCAACGTACTTCTCGCAGTGAGCGACCAATCGCAGATAAAAGTGGATTATATTCTGGCAAAAGTCGAGCAAGACCGGGATGTAAGCATTTATGACATTGCCAGTCATCTAAACATTCATCACCAAACAGTGCTAAACCATTTAGAGGAACCTAGCAAAAAAAAAAAAAAAAAAAAAATGATGTTTGGGTGACACATTTTTTGACTCAAAAACATTTATTTATTCGATGGAATTACTATCTGCGAATCTCTAATAAAACATAACAAACTGGAGCTATTTCTGAATTGGTTGATCATGAATGATGAAAATTAGATACCCTAGGAGAACAATGTGTGAAAAAGGTCGTGGTCGGAGCAAGGAGAAGCTCCACAGTATGTAGCAAATTCCACACTGGTGCTCAGGAAGGTTATGCTATGTGTTTCATTGGATGGGAAGGGCATCGTACATCACAAGCTGCTTCCGATGGGCATAATGATAGACTCAGACCTGTACTGTCGAGAAGTAGCTCTAGAACACCTAGAAATTCAAAAGAAACGATTGAGATTTGTCAACAGAAAAGGCGTCGTATATCACGTGAACGGTTCCTTCCTGTTCTGCCTAATGACCCTCCAGCACTTTGTAATACAATTTTTATCTAATCTTATCTTTAGGCAGAACAGGAATTCCTGTTCTGCCTAATTCACGCAAAAAGGATATTTAAATTTGAAGGAAATTTATTAGTACCTACTTCCCCTTGATTTTCAAATATCATTCCAGAATTCTTTAAATGAAATTTTAATGTACGAGTGAGGGTTAATTAGTTAGATTGAACACGCGAGTGGAACGAATTGTTTCATGTGACCAAATACCCCTAAAAATCATTTTTAGTATAACAAATGTAATGAAAATATCCGGTATGATGTAAAAAGCAAAACACTACAATTACGTTAAGTAAAATGATTACACAATTTATTAGAGATAAATAGTACCAAATATCCACAAAGGAAACTTGAGAAGAACAAAGTTTGCTCTACAATAAACAAATTAAAATATCGGAAAGGAAATCAAGTCACATCTTGTCAATTCGAAAGAACAAAACTTCGAAACTTTAAAAATCATACTTATTATAAGCACATACTAAACCAACGCACAATCTTCATTGTTATAAATCTAAACAGTAAGTTACAGCGTCTACGCAGGAAATCTACTAATACGGTATGAATGCCCTTCATAACATTTTCCATCATACTTTGAATTCACAAATACTGCCATTCTGACTTTACACTGTCGACACTAATATTCAAATAGTACACCCTCAGAACTTTGATTGTGTTTTAAACTTTCACCCTGACTTCACACTTAAAACAATTTCCTTTTTTCATTTGGTAAGATCACTTTCCGAAAAAGTAAACAAATGGTGGTCTGTGATCGGCTGGAAGCGCTGCCTCTCCTCCAATTAGAGTTTTTTCTTTTTAAAAAAGTGCATTAGACAGAAATACAAATAGATGGATATGTCATTATTGAATCGCGAGTTCATGATTGAGGAAAGAAACTTCATATAGATAAGACGTATAGGCGAGAACTCCAAAATTCGTGTTACCTGCGGCAGATAGAAAATGTGAGTGGCAGAGAATGAAGGCCGAATGAAGTTTCAGCAGCAGCTATGACAGAACGAAGAGAATGTGTCACACTAGTAGACTTAAACCTTGCGGTGTTAAATGAGGTGCTGTCAAAATCATACACACACAAAGGAATCAGTCTTTTGAGATAGGTTTCCTTAATAATAAAGAGAACTTTAAAAACAACGCTATCTTACACACACAAGAATAACCGGGAAAAATAATATTACATTACGTCGGTCTGTCCCCCTATTGTGGACCAAGAATCGCACTGGGAATATAGGTTGTACCGGTTTTGCCGACAGTCGACTGACGTGGGTGCAATGCATTTCTTTGGAGTACAGTAGAGGCAAAAACACAGAAAATTAGAGGAAACGCTGTCCTTTTGAGGACCAAAAGCCTACGTTAGTACTTCGGCCCTTTTTAGAGCCAAACCCTCAGCAAAAGAAAAAAACCCGTTCAAGATGTCTAAACAGAAGAAACCAACCAAGAAGAAGGGGGAGAAGAAGAACCCTATCATGGAGAAAGAACTCACAACCCAAGATCAACAGTAACCAGAAGCAGATAATTACTTCGCAACTGACCCAGAAACCGAGCAGAGTGAACTGCAACCGCTACCTATAGTGATGTATCGTGTCGACTCTAGATTTAGAGCAGGTAAGGAGATGGAAGTTATACATCTCAGAAAACGAATATACATGATAGCTTTCCCGACTCCAGCAGCTCGAAAAATATTTCTACATATATTCGAGGAGGAAGAGTTTGGTCTATGTACGACGTTCGGCAACCAAGAAGACGTCAAATCTCCGAAGGAGAAGATGAAACTGGACCTATTCAGAGCCAGCAAGCTAGACTCGCTCAAGAAGAAACCTCACAGGTGAGAAACCACAACGCACACACACAAAGAAACCAAGCACAGGTGAAAAACCAAAATCCGGAAAAAGACGACGACCAGCAGAAGAGGAAACTGACCGGCGTACTATATCCCACTAACCAAACTTTCCCACCAAACTACAAACATATAACAAACTAAACTCACACCCAGCTTTTTAAGTTAGAAAAATTACAGAGTGAAATATGCTTTTTACATGTTTTTTTCCCACCCCTTCTTTGTGTTGTTTACTATGTAAATAACTTGAGCATGTGCACGACCGATAAAGGGTATTTCCCTGGACTCCATGTGTTTCCGGGGTTTTTCCTCCTACTACCCAAGCCAATGGTGAAGTGAAAAATTCTTCACGCGCTTTCCTATCTTCTTTCTTACTCTTCTTTCTTTCTCTAATGAACACTGTCCGGTAAATGTCTAAGGATAAAAACTTAAATATCGTGAACAGGCGTTCCACCAATCAGGGATAAGCATTAGTTTATGTTTTCTAATTTTGACCAATCACAAACAAGCATTTGTTTACATTTTTCAGATGGATAATTCTTTTTACCATTCGTTTTACCATTTACCATATGTAAAATACTACATATTAAAACACTACATATTAAAATACTACATATTAAAACACTTAAATTCCACACAACTAAAGAGTTTTTTTTAATATATATATATATATATATATATATATATATATATATATATATATATATATATATATATAAGTAGAACCTGACGACCTTCTACACCCGAAAGCTGGAATGTTAGCGGTACTTTACGTAATAATGATGTTCTAACATGGTTCTTTAATGGATGTTGTCAGACGGTTTG
The DNA here is from genome assembly GCF_964235325.1 of Thermobia domestica. Classification (NCBI taxonomy): domain Eukaryota; kingdom Metazoa; phylum Arthropoda; class Insecta; order Zygentoma; family Lepismatidae; genus Thermobia; species Thermobia domestica. The sequence goes on along the minus strand of NC_137459.1, from coordinate 275,003,042 downwards.
GTAGGTCATTAGGGGTTGATGACATGGATTTGGAAAGTTGTTATATTTCTGTTTTTAGTTGTGCTGACATGGAAAGGTCATGTACTCTTTTTCGAGTGTGTATACGTGTCTGTAGAGACTTTATACTGGGTATTTTTAAAAATAATAATAATGGAAATTTGAATTAAATCTGGTGATACGTCATTCTGTATCACGTACTTTCGTAGTAGTGATTAAATTAATATTTGAGTCCCACCTGTTAGGCTAAAGGAGATGGTGATTATTTTATTTGTTAAAAATAAGAGGCTCAGAACACTTATAATGTGTGATACGCACTGGGATCGAACCCGGGACCCTTAACACTATTGGTGAACAATGTATTGTACTGAAAATGAGCCTGGTACCCTTAGCACAAGAGATGAATGCTGTATTGTACGGGGATTGGATATGGAACTTTTAGCAACAGAGATGAATGTTGTATTTTATGGGAATTGAATATGGGACCCTTAGCATCAGAGATGAATGCTGCATTGTACGGGGATTGGATATGGAACTTTTAGCAACAGAGATGAATGTTGTATTTTATGGGAATTGAATATGGGACCCTTAGCATCAGAGATGAATGCTGCATTGTACGGGAATTGAATATGGGACCCTTAGCAACAGAGGTGAACGCTGCATTGCACGGGGATTGAATATGGGACTTTTAGCAACAGAAATGAACGTTGCATTGTACGGGGATTGAATATGGTACCCTTAGCACAAGAGATGAATGTTGCATTGTACGGGGAATGAATATGGGACCCTTAGCACCAAAGATGAATGCTGTATTGTACTGAAAATGAGCCTGGTACCATTAGCACAAGAGATGAACGTTGTATGATGGGAGGGAAATATTTATTCATGCGGGACTTTTTTATTTATTCGTAATATGTAAAATATTACTCGTTGGTAATAATCTGAAAGACGTCGTGTATAAAATATGTATACTTTGGTATGATATGTAATGCCGGTACATATACAGAGCGTGGTAAAACTTCGTGTACGGTATGATACATTATGATGGTACATATACAGAGCGTGGTTTTCGTACGTCTTTTGCTGGTGAACTTAAGACATGAACTGAACTTTTCCCGCGCTTTTGGAAACCCGGTTGGGTAAGAGTGATGATGTGTGCTTGCAGGGCGTTGCTAAAACTTGAATTTTAATACAAAGGAAGATTGCTGACACGTTTGGTAACCATTACAGAATACCGCCAGACTGATAGAAATAACTTTGGCGCCACGGTAGGTGAACAAAAGAAAGATTGCGGACGTGGGAGATAAGCATCACAGGTTGGAGACAGACAGACCAATAGAAATAACTTTGGTGTCGTGGTAGATGAACAAAAGACATTGTTGGTGAAAACATAAAAGAAAGATTGCACACGTAGAACATTAGAAATTGGGGACAAACTAATAGCAATAACTTTGGCGATGTCGGTGAAAACATAAAAGAAAGATTGGTGACTTGGAAGATAAACATCACAGGTTGGAGACAGACTAATAAAAAACAAGTTTTATGATAGTTTGTTAATAATGAATACAAAGAAAGTTTTACATTACGAATGGTAGAACATATGAGGTTATTGAACGCGAATGCAAAAGAACATTCACCTATTGAATGATGATCATGTTGAAACATGAAGGGATGTTAAATACGATTGCAATAGAAGATTGTTATATTAATGAATGAATGAATGCAAATACAAAGATAGTTTGTGGCATCCGTTATTTTACGTGGACAATATGCTGGTGTATGTAGGGACATGAATAATAATAGAAGTTGTAAATAACAGATTTTATTTTAAAAGCATGTAAACTATTTATTTACACGTGATTTATCTAGATCTGCACATACACGACAGATGATTAAATAGTACGCCTTATGAATACCGTTGTAAAATGTGGGGAATGATTTTACCAAAGTGAAAATACCAAATGTTGATATTTTAAAAGATTATATGAGAACATGTTTGCTATTTCTATATTTATAAAAATTCCATAGAGAATTGGAAAAGTACATATGAAAATATTTTAATTGGCGTGGTAGGACTGTTTGAAAAATGTTTAAAGTACCACGTGATATGATGTTATCGATAAAGTTTTTCCTTATATACTGGGTATGATGAGAAGACTAGCATAGTATCATCATGGATTCGTCTGCCAGTATAGTACAACGAGAAATTCAACTTTGCAACGAAGTAGATTGGGATTCTACATTTGACTATGTAGAATCTCCAAGGAAAAAGTTCAAATCCAATAGAGAATCTCCGGATTTGTTTATAGAGGAAGAAACGTGCTATTTTTCTCCAGCTTCCCCTGATGTTATTATAGAGGAAGAAATCATCGATTTAAGAGAAGATCCAGTATTAATCCCAACATCCCCTGTTGGATCAAGAATAACCTTACCTGTACCAGTAGCAGAAACAACAAACCAGAAGTTTCAAGTTCCATCCATAAAGTGGACACTTGCTGAAGAAGCAGAAGAAGAAGAAGAAGAAGAAGGAAGACCAACATCTCCCGATTTATTTAATGAGGAAGAGGAGGAAGAAATTTGTAAGTTATTGAGTGAGATAGAAGAGTGCAAACCCAATACGCCATCACCAAGTGTTTCACAGTTGGACTATCCATTTTCACCCCAAAAGGCACCACTGGATTTGCGGGTGCAGAGGAAACAGTGTCAGTGCAAATGTAGTAATGACTTTATAAGTGAAACATGTGTTAAGGATAGTATTTTAAAGTGGGAGCCAAATACAGTTTTACTTTGCATGGCTTGCAACCTAAATTATTTCAATCAGTTGGGGCATCGGTGCCTTCTAGCAGATGTATTGACTCTTGAAGCAGAAGCATGGAAAATTATGAGCAACAAAAATGTGCGACACAAAGTGTATAAAAAATATATGATGCTAACAAAAGAAATCAACATTTATTTAATGAAAATTATGACAACTTATTAAAGAACCCGAAATATATTGAGGGACTAGTAAACATCTTATTAGAAAAAGATAGAAACAGTACAAACTGATTTCTTTTTTTTGTATATAATATAATTTGTATATATATATATATATATATATATTTTCATAGCTGTGTGTGTGTTATTATTATGTTTGTATATATATATTATTATTTTCTATTCTTGTTTGTTTGTTTGTTTGTTTGTTTGTATATATCTTTATATCCAAATAAATTTATACGAATTTCATTTCTTGATTTTTATTTAATATTAAAACTGTCCTAAATAAAAGGTATTATTGACATTTTACAAGGTGAAACTCATTTATGCTTTCTATCGTGTACTTTTTGGAAAATCGTTTAAAATGAGTATTTGATGACTATTTTTTTTTGATTTTTACTAATACTTTGAAGTATTTAAAAGTTTGATGAGTATTTTACATTGACAAGCTTGCGATTTTTGAAAACAGTTTCTCAAAGTTTGTGTAACAAATATAGGTGGAATAAGAAAAGTTTATATTTTTCTTGATTTTTACTAATACTTTGAAGTATTTAAAAGTTTGATGAGTATTTACAAGTTTGTGTAACAAACAGCTTGAATAAGAAGAGTTTATATATATATATATATATATATTTTTATTTTTACTAATACTTTGAAGTATTTAAAAGTTTGATGAGTATTTTACATTGACAAGTTTGCAATTTTGAAAACATAGTTTTTTGTAGCTGCTCTTACGACTTTCTATAAGAAAGGAGATTATAAAAATAAGATACGAACCAATAAAATATTTTAAAAACGAGCTTGTGTAACAAACGAGAGAATAAATAATCGCAGCGTAGCTGCTTTTACGACTTTCTAATTTTAAAAACGAGCTTAGTTAGTAAAAAAAAAGCAAATGAACGAATAAATAATTAATATTTCGGAACATCTTTAGTATGTTCACACGAAGTGTTCAACTAATTTACAAGTTCTCAATTTTTAGTATTTTCGAAACAAGTTTCTCTTTATGAGATTTTATTCTTGAGAGTTTTCGTAGAAACGAGTTTGTGTAACAGACGAGAGAATAAATAATTAATATTTCAGAACATCTTTAGTATGTTCACACGAAGAGTTCGAGTAATTTATTAGGAGCTTTTTAATATTTCGCAGGGTAGCTGCTCTTACGACTTTCTATAAGAAAGGAGAATATAAAAATAAAAAGCGATCCATTATTAAAATTAACCGACTTTGCAATGGCATAGGAGAATATAAAACAGAAACTCAGTAATATTATAGTATGATTTATATACTTACAAAATGCAAAAAGTTTTCACATACATGCAATATAACATGCAGAAACTAATTTTACAAACGCGAATCCTAACATGCAGAAAGTTTTTTCACATACACGTGATATAAATGTCGAAAAGTGTTTTTTCAAAAACAAATAATTAACACCAATTTTAAAAACGAGTTTGTGTAACAAACGAGAGAATAAATAATCGCAGCGTAGCTGCTCTTAGCTTGTGTACGAAGCAATCGGTAAAAGATAAGAAAGGAGAATATAAAAATAATATACGATCCGTAAAAAATATGAAGTGATTGAACAAAATTAAAAGTGAAAATGTAATTTTCAAAAAATTTTTAGAAATGCAAGTTACGAAAATGAAAATACAAGTTGTCATAATGAAAATGCAAGTTGTGAAAATGCAAAACCGTAAACTAAAAAATGTGAAAAGCGTTTTTCACATGCATGCAATATAAAACGCACAAACAAATTTTATGTAGGCGAATCATAACATACGGATTTTTGTTAAAGTTCTAATTTCATGAAAAAAAAAATTTTTAAAGAATTTTTCCCTACGTATAAATTGTAAGTCATATTTGAAACATAGTTTACTTTTACACTGTAAGTGTATTGAAATTTTTCGCGTTGAAGTAAAATATATAAGATGTGTAAGGAAATAAATAAAACGTAATATAAAATGAGAAAAAATTTTATTTACAAATTTCAATAATATATATAGTTTACATACAGATACATTCCTTGATATATTGTTTAATACAATTTATATTTATATTAGTATATGCACAATTACATACTGGCCAATTTATTGCTGAAAGTCTTTTATCACTTGCTTTTGTTAATTTATACACAATGTTTTTATTATTATTATTTTGTAATTGATTTCCAGAAGAGTTTTTATTTTCCATTATTACTATTTCTTATGCATATTATAATGTAAATCTTTTACTAAGAATAACTCTGTAATTAATTGAATGTTATCTTTGTTTAATAAAATGTTATATAATGTCCATGTAAATTCCCAATCATCAATTTCAGTATCACAATGCACTCTTGCAAATTCTTCATATAAATCATCAAAAGTTTGTCCGCTTACCATTGTACGCCATGCATTATAACATAACATATTATAGTCCGAAGTAATACAATCGTGTTCTTCTATTTTGCTCTTGTTTTGAAAACACCCATAACACAAAAGTTCTCGTGGTGGTTTCCAACGATCAATACACATTAATACACATTGTTCTTTTATAGAAAAAGAAGAACATTGATATTCGCAATTGTCATATGTTTTTAGGAAACGACATTGGTACTCACAGTCTGGATTGTTGATACACATATTTATCGTGCTCAAGATATGCTTCTCTTAAGTCAGAAATATGATAATCATTAAACGTGATTTCTTGATATGAATAATTAAATTTGTTTATAAGATGGGGAATAATGTTTACATCTATATATTTCACATGAATCTTTAGATAATGTTTTAATATTTGATCACGTGTTGATTTTTTGATTAGGAAATTCCACACAATAGTATTTAATTCTTCATCACTTTCACTCAGACATTTATGATCAGTTTCTTTCTCACTACGATTCGCACAGCCTTCACAAAGTAATGGTTCAGAAAGTTTATATTTTTCTAGTAACTGTTTTACACAAACTTCATTTACTTCATTAGGAGTACAACCACACTTCACACCATTGAATATCAGAATATCATTAGAAATTGTATTTTGATTTACTACAACTTCCTCTTCAAAGGGTATTTCATTTGGGTATCTGAAATTTCGTCTATACACAGCATCGTCTATGGTAATTTCCTGTGTTGGATAAATAATCCTATATCTTTCAGCGTCTTCTTCAGGAATGTCAGGATCATTTGGATGTACAAGAATAATTTTCTTTTGTTTTTCAAGTTGAAAACGTTTTTCACGTGGTGAAATGTATTTAGATTTTACACATTCACTTTGCAATAAAGAAAGATTGGTTTCAATTTCAATTTCACCTTTTCGTTTCTTATTATTATGAGATGAAGAACTAGAATTTGTTTTTTGCTTTTTAACTGCGGAAACAGAATGCTTTTGACTGTACATTGTAACAACGTATTACTTCCTTTATATGATATACTACAGCTATACACATGCGCGCTTTTATATTATATTGTGACATGCGCGAAGACCAAGTACAAGTATACATACACATCTGACATGCGCGAAGACCAAGTACAAGTATACACACGCATCTGACATGCGCGAAAATCTAGTACGAGTATGCGCACGCATAGAATTTATATTGTTATGTCTAAATACATCGTGAAAAGAAATAGGTGTGATTATATAAAGTTTTTTTTTTCATACCATTATTATTATATCATTAGAACATTTATATGTAATAATAGACATGTACATGATTTGTTAGGGATGAAATTAATAATATTAACAATTTCATACTTTGTAACTCATTTACTAACACTTAGTGTTTGCTAAAGCAATCTTGGCACAAACGATATATATATATTGAAAAATAAATAAATAAATAAATAAATTATGATATCAGAGAAAACAAGATTGGGTTGTAATTCATGTGCTTACAAACTTAGTAATTCAGATAGTTTGTTTAAAGACTATGTGAATTCTTTCCTTTAAATGAAGCAGGAATCTTCAGGATTTCCTGTTTGGTGCAAAACCAAAGGAGACAAACAAAAATACATTAAAGAGTATCATGCCCACAAAGGCATAGAGTTAATGGAGAATAATATCAGGAAGAACCCGAGATTGAGGTATATCTCCAAAATATTCTTCAATTCGCTTTATGGGAGATGGGGACAAAGAACGGACTTGTTGCAATCGAAAATTGTTGATGATCCAGAAACATTTTTGACCTACTTACTGTCAGCGCAATATGAGGTGCAAACAGTGTCACACATTGGTGAACGCCATCTCATTATCACATATAAAGACATCGAAAATGAAAACAGGCCCTGGAAATTTTCGAATGTCATACTTGCATCGTTTATTACATCTTGGGCAAGGCTAAAACTCTATGATCTCTTGACTGCTGTAGGGACTGAAGCCATATTATATTGTGACACGGACAGCATAATGTTTGTACAACACCGTAATGAAAAATTTCCGCTTACATTAGAGCCCTACTTGGGTGAACTAACCAACGAAGTAAAAGATGGGTGGGAAATAGACAAATTTATAGGTTTTTTTTATTATTATTATTTCAATAGAAGAATACATTATTTCGATTACAGATGACTTCTATAAATGTAAAACGAACTAACTCAATTGTTAATCATGGCAAAACGGTTCGGATATGAAGCATCCGAAGTTGTTTACTACAGATGGAAAATGATAGTAGATAAATTTCATAGCATTGGGTGCATGTACGTAGTTTTGAGTAGAAACGATTTTTTGGAAGCGTTTGGTGGATACTTATCATTCTAAGGGTGTGCGTGTACCCAATGAAAAATATTATCAAATGTTAACAGAGTTATTAAAACAATTTAAAGGAAGACAGGATGTTATTTTGGAATCCTGTAAAACCGATGCTGATATTTCTGATTTATACCAGTGCGGATTTTTCCACAAAGATGATATAAAAAATCAGAATTGTAAAAAGTTCAAGCAGCATGTAAAACAGCTGACTTATTTGTTAAGGACAATGCTAAACTACTATTAGGCAAGCTTACCACGACCAAGTTTTCCTAGTTTTGGGGAACCTAAGAACTAAAATGGGTTTTCAAGAAGTACCTAAGATAATGGATGTATCAGAATTTGAAATAGTAAAGAGTATATCATAAACATATGCGTACTTTGGGTTAAAAGGGGACAGAAATAACCATTAAGTGTATGAAATCGAAGATCCGGAAAAATATATACGAAATCTGTTTGATTTCGGAATGACCCATACAATAAAGGGATGTTGACAAGAACACCTATATAGGAATAACTATCGAGAGCACTACCTTAAACTTAAAACAATGTACACAACATGACGTCCTAAAAAGGAATTGAACCCGGAGGCCCTATTCTCCATAGTGGAAAATACCCTCAATAGCAATGAGAAAATTTTAATTGAAGGTGCATCTCCGTAAAGGAAGAGGAAAAAAGGTGGATTGTAAGATCCACATTGATAATCCATGCACGGGAAGATGTCGAACCCGTGGATCGACCAAGTATGAGGAATATACAACTCTTTTGGAAAAGTGTACCATCCCATTAAACAAGGACATATAATGTCTTTCTAAGACTATTATCCTCGAAAAGGCTAGGGCCGATCAAAAATATAAACAAATGTATAAATTAAAAAAAACAATCCTGAGCGATTGTTGAAGCAAACTAACGATTTGTGAGATAATGTCAATGTTACTATTGAGCATCGAAATGGATATACTATTAATGATGTGAAAAATTTCAACAATACCTGACACCCAAGTACCAAATCATTGTCTTTGAAAAGAAACTTAATAGTCGTGAATTTTATGTGATATATTCAGAAATAAAGGGTGGTAAGCAAATATATTTACTGTACAAAGATAATTACTACCAATTAATAACTAGTGTACGTAAACTTTTGCTAGCCGAAGGCTTTTGCGATTATTGTTTACAAAAAGTACAGTAAAAAAAAATCTCCGATTTATTATTATTCAGCAATATGAAGCTTGTATAAAGTCTTCATTTATTCAGCAATATGAAACATCTTTCATTAGTTTATATTGTTTTTTACACAAGTTTTTAAAAAATTTGTATTGTGTTAATTAGTTTTCAACTCATTCACATAAATATTTGAAGAAATGTTTAGTATGATAGCACTGCACTGTACTACACAGTAACTATTTTTTCTTAGATATTTACTTGAGTAAGATTTACTTGTAACGTTCACAGAAAAAAAAGCATGGCAAATTGTGCCTTTTTTACAGTTTGTACATGTAATATACCTACAGAAGAGTAACATTTTCATCCATACGTCTTCATATTTTTTTTTTCAATCACAAACACTATCACTATCACTTTGTTTTTTTATTCCAGATTAAGAATTTCTTAAAATCTTTCTGCAAAAATATTTCTATCAGTTGATTAACAAATGTATCATTATGAATGGCATCATCATATATATGAAAAAACTGTTCTAATTTATTAAAAGTATTGTCGTGCATTTTTTGAAACGTATACCAAATTTCGTTTTGTGTGTCCATATCCATAATAACATTTAGTACTTTTGTTTTCAATATATTTTTATGTAACAGAATGCAGTCATGGTTTATTGCGTCTTTCAATCCACGTGCACACCCACTGCAAAGAAGCATATTTCTTCTTTTAGATTCCCACATTTGAAAAGCATTTATTAAGCACTGAATGGTGATGTGAATATTATCGCAGAAACAGACCAATACGTTTTCAGCATTAGACATTTTTCAGTTCGACAAAGTAAACGAATTATATAATAGTTCACAACGTAGTTGCTTTTACGACTTTTTAATTTTAAATAACACTGTAAGTGTTCGAGTAATTTATTACGAGATGATAAATTAATATGAAGTGATCAAACTAAAATAAAAACACTAGGCACAAATATCTTCATTGACCACCATACAAAGAAGAAGAAATCTTTTCATCGACTACAAACAGTACAAGAATATTCTTATGTAGCTTTCTTAACCGCGGTATTTATACTTTTCACCGTGGGATGTAATGACATGTTTGAATTAACCAATGAAAACAAGTTTAAGGTAGACCTCAAACTCATAGTTTCCACCCCCTATTAGTTTTTAGATACTATTCTTTTATTATCCAAATTAGCTTGAATATTTCATCTTTGCATCAGTTTTACAAGCGACAAAGTCACTCAGACCGTTTACTGCGCGTGCTTGAATTTCTATATATTCACATTGAAAGCAATAATTAGAAATCACTATACCTGAAACCCCAATAGCGCCTTTTGTATTTACTTGTCTTTTAATTAGCCTGTTGGATTTCAACGTATCAATAAATAATAATGCTTTTTAAATCCATTTTTTAAAAATATACTTTTGGTTATTTTACATTTAAGACATGGTGGATTACTTCCTTTTGTGACAACTTTTACCAACGAGTGGTGCTATCTTATCTACAGAATACTCCACACTTGAAAAAATTTATTACTGTTGTTATCATAAGACAATAATTATTGAACTTTCGCTAAATATGTTTACAGATAAAGTATTGCGTACAATAGGGAGAAACAAAATGCTATCGAAAATTCGCCAAATGTTAAGGATTCTTGTAGACAATCCATGTAGTAAGTTGTGAATATATGTTAAAACTGAAGCCTACATTATGTATTTGATCAGTGCTAGAAATCCCTGTGAATTTTCATTAGGTAGTCTATATGTTAAAAGCATAGGAAAGAAAAAAACTAACACCAACTTTTGCAATGGCAAAGGAGAATAAATTGTTTCACAAACTTCTTCTTCTTATGTCTGAAGTTTCATGAAAGTAAAATTTATTTATTTGTACAAGTAATCACTGATTTATTTCCTATTTATCTGTATTCTTTTTTCATGTCTATATGACATATATTCAAAGATCATTTACTTATTTAAACAGGTTTTTTATGTCGATGCGTTAGGTTATATATCTCTATTGTATTAAATTAGATTCAATCTCCCAACATGACCCTCCTCCTCTTTGCTAAGCGGATAGCGTACATGTTATCGGTGGTAACAGACCACAGCCATGTAGAAAATCATCATTATTTTAGTTACACTTTTCTTCACGAACAATAACTTTGTAAAATTATATAAAATACCCATTACTGTTCAAAGGGGCGGTCAACTAAACTACCGCCTTTTTCCTATCATTTCATTTTAACCACTTGTTTTTTTTTAAAAAAAAAGAAGGCCAGTAGAAACAATTTTCAGTTCAAGTTTTTGAAAACAACCATCTTTTAGTATGTATTAATCTTACTTATTTGACACACAGTTGTTCATTAATTTTACTTATGTACTGTTCAAAACAGAAAAGATTTGTTCAAAGATTTGATAATAAATCTATAAGTACGTTAGCCATAGTTCACTATTGTTTTTTATCGAGACCAAACTTTTATTCTTTCATAACAGGTCCGTCCCATGATTCACATTTAATTTTAACACTTTTGAAAATACAATTTCCTTGAGCATCCAATAAAATAAAATAAAATTATATGGATTACTATGCTGACAAAGTTTCAATGTTTAGTTTTTCAGTGCTAGTTGGTTTCTACAGTTAGACTTTTCTTCATTAGGTATTCATTTATCAATATAAGATCATAATGGCTCAATGGTAAAGGGTTCATTTTCACTATTTAGGGTTTCTGGTTCGGTTACCGTTTACATCAATTATTTCATTTCTCATAGCTGAGCCATAAGGGCTCAGTGGTAAAGCGTTCATTTCCACTGTTTAGGGTTTCTGGTTCGATTACCGTTTGCATCAATTATTTCATTTCTCATAGCGGAGTCATAAGGGCTCAGTGGTAAAGCGTTCATTTCCACTGTTTAGGGTTTTTGGTTCGATTACCGCTTGCATCAACTATTTCAACATTTTTTATGACAACATTAAGTTTGGATTTATTTCTTATAAATTGTGCTGAACAAACAACGTGTTCTCCCACTTCTTCTTCTTCATTCCACCAATTTCATAACCTTTTCTAAAGTGATCCGACATAATCGTGGGACTCACAGATTTCATTTATTATTCAAAATAATTTCATAATTAAGCGTACACAGATACCATAGTAAGTAAGTAAGTAATTTTTTATTTCTAAGAAACAATTTGCTATTTAATCTTTACATTTATTCAGAGTTCGATTCCATGCTGCACAAAGTATCTAAACTGAACTGAACTAAAGTTCTTCTTTGGGGATTGCGATGGGTTAGTGGTCACCTTTAGTGCTTGCTCTCGATCCTAGGATACTCCAATTATTTGAACATTTTATGACAAGTATTTGTGTTTCTCATGGCCGCTTTTTTATAAAGTGTTTAAGAGACAACAAATCACCGTAGCCTAAGTGTACGGGACTTCATTTCATCCAAATAAATAATGGTATGCCAATTAACATACATATCATTCTACACTGAAACCCTTTATTTATATTTACCTTAAATAGTTGGATATTATTGTGTTTTTTGCACAAAATTTTATATAAAATCCCGTGGTTCGCAAATCCACAGCTTCAAACCCAAAAGAAATACCTAGTTAATTATTCAAGGAATAAAAAAAACTGATTTTATTGTATGTTCCCTGCCACCAACTACATTTTTAGTGTTCACAAAAGAAAAAAGTATTCAAATTCTTTATCTTGTCTTCATAAAATAAGTTGCTCTGAGTAATTTATTAGGAGAGTATCTTTTATTCTCTTACATATTCTTTGAACATCTTATACAAGTGAGAGAATAAAATAAATTCATTCACTCATCTTAAACGGATTTAATCAAAAAGTAAAAATTCAGACTTTTCTTTCAGTATACTATCATTTAATAGCAACAACTAATTAGTAAACGAAAAAATGTTGTTGTTGTTAATTTAATTCTTATTTATGGACACCAGCAAATATCTCATTAAGCATGTTTCACCCTACAACTATGTATATTGATTAAAAATAAAAGGAAAACTCAAGTACAATTTGATATTGAAGGGAAATCAAATTTTTATGATAGCATAATTAAAATCTTTTCAATTGAAACTGTTAACTAAATAGTGCAACGTACTGAAAAGCATAAAGATTTTTTTTCCTGGTTTTTTAAAAATTCTAACAACAATTCTTATTCTGAAAATATCTTTTCTATGCTTCGAAACGTTACTGTTAATAAAAGGTATCTATAAGTTCAATATGACACGGAAAAAAAAAGTTAGACATTTTTATGACCTTTGTTAGGTAGGTTTTAAAAATTCAAAGGAAAGGAAACTCAAAATTTACCCATTCACCCAAAAACATGATTTATTTACATTATATTTACAACTATTTACAAAATTTTAGAGCCCCAAAATTACCTCCCCTCCCTCCCCTTCTTCTTCCTGATCCATTTCTTCTTCTTCTTCTGCCTCCTTCTCTGCGTCTTGCTTTTCTTCTTCTTTTTCCCTCATCCGTCCCTCCAAGTCCCATGGTATCCCGATTATTTCCCCATCATTACACTTTCTGTCTTTTTCTTCTATATACATTTTTAAAAGTTCCATGTTTACACACATATCACATGTATGCCATTTTTCAGTTTTGTTTTTATTTTGTGGGCATACATATGATAGAAAATATGATTTTCGATCACCACGGTTTTTTATTTTTTTACGGCAGTAGTCGTTTGCGGTGTACGCTTCAAATTCAATTTCACTCATTTTCTTCTTCTGCAAAATAAAGAAAAGTATTATTATTAGTACAACTTATTTTCACCAGAATGGAATCAATTATAATCTACACTAATAAAAATTCTATTATTCTAATCACAAACTCAATTACATTGTTTACCTTGGACAACTTATGTATAATTTTAAAGGGGTTAACTTCACAAAGATTTGACCGCTATGTAAGAAGTTATGTTTGGTTTCCGGTGTGGATTTTATGGTTCCAATTAGTGCTAAAAAATTTTCCAGGAGCAAAGTTTTAAATCTGTGTGAGATATATATTTAATTTTCAGTTTTTTTTTTTGTTCTGAAAAAAAACCTATAAGAAAAATATCAATCTTAAATCAAGTCTAGTGTTCCTGTGTAGCCTAACATAGTGATTAACGCTAATAATCACGCTATTGGTACAAACTGTCCCGAATTTAATTTCCGGTGGTGGTAAAATACTAGTTTCATATAGCCATGCTACTGAACAAAACAGTAAACTTAAAATCAATTCACTTTATGTAGGTACATGTCTCATATACCCAATACTACTAAACGGGATAGCAACTTAAAATCAATTCACTTTATGTAGGTATACATCTCATAAACCCATGTTACTGAACGAAACAACAACAAACTCAAAATCAATTTAACTTAGGCAATAGCATACGTCTCGAAGTTTCCAATAATTATTAGTTAGTTAATAGGTTCATGTTTCATATGTCAATGCTGCTGAACGCCTTGATTAACTGAAATTAAGCTACTATTATTAAATCTTACAGTATGTTCTTATATTTTAATAAACGCTGCTAACAAACACGAATTCAATTTCCGGTTGTATCCTAAAAGTTTCACGTTAAGGATGGTGCATTTTGTTAAAATGAATCACAATTTAATTTGTAATGGCTCGACATGTTCTAACCCTTAATGCTTTTGCCTTTGGTGCAAACAAAACCATGGTACCGTATTCACTAAAGTTATCATCATCTTTACTGCAAACATATGTCCGTTCTCAAGTACAAATTTCACATGTCATAATTTTTTAATGTTATTGCCTTTCGTGCTAAGACGTACAATTTTAATTTCCGGGCAAGTCTACCCGCATAAACAAAGTCACCTTAACATTAAAATGCGGATTTAATTCCCGCGTAGACCTGCCACTGGCGTGCAGGTTCAAATTCTGGGCAAGCCTACGCGCATAAACAAAGTCACCTTAACAGCGGCGTTCGGGTTCAAATCCCAGGTGCGCTTACGCGTATAAACAAACCACTCTTAAATGCCCTACAGCAACAACGCTATAAAGGTTTGGAAATTAATTTTCAATAATAAATATTATATTTAATCTCGGGTTTTATTCAATGTTACTCCAATCCAGTTAGCTATAAAATATTCTCCCACATTCAAATGTATTCTGCAATATTTAAATATATCTTTCACGCCATTTTCCCTCAAAATTTGACGGACTAAACAAATTAAGTTATTTTTTTTTCACTGTATATAAATCAAATTTCCACCCAGACAAACTCAAACAAAGTGATTATTAAAAATAAAATACGTTCGCTTCATATAAGCATTGTCTCTAGTTCAAACCTTGAATCGGTCATAAATAAACAAACGAAATGTATATCAGTTTTCTTATGCATCTCTATATCAATTTTAAACTTATAAATATTCTTTCAACAAGAAACAAAAATAAGATTGTGTATGTGTTTTCAACAACCATATTAAAACAGTAAAATTACATTTCTTTTTCTTCTATACTTTTTTTTTCTTTCTTTCATCGAATAATCCCGTACTAATTATTATTATATAATTCTCTTCAATCATTTGTTTTCATTACTTTAATACAAAATCAACTATAATAGAAAATTGTGGTTCTATGCCATCTGTCGGAGAAATTTTAAATTAACTTTAGTTTAGTATAAGCCGTGTGCCGTGTTGACGTATTTATTATTAGTCCTGAATATATATATATTTATATTTTAAAAGGTAAAGTATGATATATATTTCTTTTTAGCCATTAAATACTACTGATAGCATTAAATAAGTACCCTTCTCGCAGTTGTGTTCTGTTAATAAAACATAATTTGTGAGGGCATAGTTGATTCTTCTTCTATCAGTAAACCACCAAACGTTCATTATATTACAAATCCCTAAGGGGGGCCCACCAACACATATGACCCTTCAGTTGAACATAATTATCATCATCATTATGTTATTACCTATTCAGAAAAACCCGCAATTGTAAAAACTAACTAACTAATGGGGAACCGGTACAAACAACCCCACATAATTCTCTTTTTTACTATAATATAATACTGCTAAAATCTAGGATCACCTATAACTAATGGACCCCGCCAGTTATAGCTACGTAATTTTCCTTTTGCTATAATGTAATATACTGTTAAAATCTAAGTAAACCTGGGGGGCCGCGGTGGCTCGGTGGTAGAGCGTTCACCTTTGGTGTTTGGGGGTCCCGGATTCACACCAAATATTTCAACATTTTCATGACAAACATTGTTTGGATTTATTTTTTTTATAAATTGTGGTGGACAAATATCGTACATATGAAAATTTCTCGGTAGTTTTCCCGTTTCCTCCCACTTCCTATATACTTTTAAAAGCTTATTTTAGCTCCCATATTTAGTTCAAACACCTTATTTTTAACAACGAGTTTGCACAGCAAACGATTTATTTTGCAAGTTCGCAATTTTTAAAATATTTTCGAAACAAGTTTCTCTTTATGAGATTTCATAGAAATCGATCCGTAAAATAAGTTGCTCCGACTAATTTATTAGGAGAATATCTTTTATTCTCTCACATATTGTTCGACAAATAAAATAATCAACGTCTCCTTTAACCTAACCGTCATAACCGTGGGGACTCAAAAATTTCTAAGTAATCCTGTGACTGGGACCCGCCAGTTATACTACAAATAGGACTACATAATTTCCTTGTAATACAATACTGTTTAAATCTGGAGGAACCCATAACTAAGAGGGGAAGGGCCCCCCGTTACTTGTAAAAATATACTACAAATAGTCGTACGTAATTCTCTTTTGCTATAATACTGGTAAATTTAGGCAATCTATATGACAGGCAAAAAGCCCCTCGTTGAGGGACATGGGCTCTATCTGGGAGGCAAAAGCCACTTAGTTGGAGGGACATCATTTCAATTCGCTTCATTATAATACAATACTGCTAAAATCTAGAGGAACCCATAACTATGGGGGAAGGGCCCCCGTTACTTGTAAAAATATACTACAAATAGTCGTACATAATTCTCTTTTTGCTATAAGATAATACTGCTAAAATCTAGGATCGCCTATAACTAATGGGCCCCGTCAGTTATAGCTACGTAATTTTCCTTTTGCTTTGCGGATATACAACAGGTTTTCAAGTCAAAAGACAGTGTTCAATAACCAATGTATTTAGGGGTTTCCGTAAATTTTCTTTCTTGACAGTAAAGCTATTGTTTGCGCTATGTGGCTACCACCCACGCAAAATAACTAACATTCAGTAATATTTACTATTAAAACACGATAATGTTGGGGGAAAAGCGCTCCCCCCAAGACTAAAACATTTCTTTCTGCACATACTAGTCTTAGTTCAAACATTTGCGTTCCTAAAAAGATTATCAGTTGTGTTACCAAAGCGTAGTAGTATGCCATCTATTGGCAAATGAGCTTACTTAAACAGTTCAAGTCCCATCTGTACAACGTGCATATATATATATATATATATATATATATATATATATATTAGGTATAACTGATTTAAAGTGCTCGGTATAACAGTTAAAAAAAACGTAACAAATGAATCAAACATATTATAATTAAGCATCCTATAATTAAGCAAATAAAACTCTACAAGTAAATGGTCCGTCTTTTATTTGTAGGTTCACATTTTTAATATGTTCTGAGCTTGCTTAGCATACAATCCAATAAATAAGTTGAATTTGCTACGCAAATGAACCAATAAAATAAAATAACACGAACGAATAAAATAATCACACTACAAGTGTTCTGAGCTTGCTTCGCATACAATCCAATAAATAAGTTGAATTTGCTACGCGAAAGAATGAATGAAATAAAATAACACGAACGAATAAAATAATCACAAATAAATTTGTTCAGCGTATAACATACGATCCGTAAATAATAATAATAATAATAATAATAATAATAATAATAATAATAATAACTTTAGTAATCGAAAATCGCAATTACATTTCAAGCGTTTTCAGTATATCGCAAAGCTTATCCTCTTGCATAATTACAAAAATGGTCGTAGGTTTATTCCCCCGATAATGTTTCTCAGAAGCAACTCGTGTAGTTTTTCAATAATTATTCAAAAAACTTTCATTATAATTAAGTGAATAATACATGGCATTTAAAAAGTTCTCACCTTAAAAAATCAGAGTTCGCTCTGTTAAATCAGTCACAAAAAAGTTCAACACACAAAAGATCAACACACACACACTATGGAACTGTGTAAAAACAATAATAACAAACTTTATTTTAATACTGTATATATATATAAGGATTTCATTATGTCCCTCCCCCAAGCATCATGTTTTCATCGGGTTTTCAGCCCGATTTCATTAATTATAAATAAATAAATAAGTTCATCATATCCGCTAACATCGTTTATTCAGTGTTACGGTAAGACATCTAAAATTTCTTATTTTCAAGTTCGTCAACCGCTGGAGAAATCTCATTCAGACAGGGTATCGATCGCTCAACATTCAGGACAGGCTATGTACAGTTTTCATCTAATTAAGGAAAATGCTTACATGATCATCAGATATTAGATATTCTGCCAAAATCAGATATTGCCACAAAAATACATCTTCTAAAGAGGAAGAAACATAAAATTTCTATCTGTCTTCTTCATCACTGCAGATAAGTATCGCAGTGACAAACATCGTTAATGGAAAAATATTTCAGTATGTCATCAGTCAAAGTTCCAACAAACAAGGGAGAAAGTGTCTAAGGTTATTCCAGTACAAGCGGAAATAAAATTAGAAAGTGCATTGACACTCTATACATGCGTGTCACAAGCCATAGTTCTAACGGATGCCTGGAGAAATCGTGTAAGGCAACGACCCGGAAATAATGGCATTTTACAAAAATAAAACTCTATTCATTCTAAAACAGCCTTCTCTCAGAGACGGCAGAACAATTCACTCGCTCCGTATTTCAAACTTGGCTGTAAACACGAAGTTAACTATAAGGAATAAAAATAATGAATATTAACAAAATAAATAAAGCATTCAATCATACACACATTTCGTATTTCCCATATGTTTTTTTTCTCGCCAATTTACATGTGAGAATTGCAATAATTCTCAGTACAATACAGCGTTCACCATTGGTGTTTGGGGGAGTCCCGGGTTCAGTCCCCGTACAATACAGCATTCATCTCTGGTGCTAAGGGTACCAGGCTCATTTTCAGTACAATACAGCATTCACCACTATTGCTAAGGGTCCCATATTCATTCCCCGTACAATGCAACATTCACCACTGTTGCTAAGGGTCCCATATTCAATCCCCGTACAATGCAACGTTCATTTCTGGTGTTAAGGGTCCCATATTCAATCCCCGTACAATGCAGCATTCACCACTGTTACTAAGGGTCCCGGGTTCGATCCCCGTACAATGCAACGTTCACCTCTGTTGCTAAAAGTCCCATATTCAATCCCCGTGCAATGCAGCGTTCACCTCTGTTGCTAAGGGTCCCATATTCAATTCCCGTACAATGCAGCATTCATCTCTGATGCTAAGGGTCCCATATTCAATCCCCGTACAATACAACGTTCACCTCTGTTGCTAAAGGTCCCATGTTCAATCCCCGTACAATACAACGTTCACCTCTGTTGCTAAAAGTTCCATATCCAATCTCCGTACAATACAGCATTCATCTCTTGTGCTAAGGGTACCAGGCTCATTTTCAGTACAATACATTGTTCACCAATAGTGTTAAGGGTCCCGGGTTCGATCCCAGTGCGTATCACATAAACTTTTACACATCTTTTATTCTCTCTCACATATTGTTCGAGTAATCTTATTTTTAACAAATAAAATAATCACCATCTCCTTTAGCCTAACAGGTGGGACTCAAATATTAATTTAATCACTACTACGAAAGTACGTGATACAGAATGACGTATCACCAGATTTAATTCAAATTTCCATTATTATTATTTTTAAAAATACCCAGTATAAAGTCTCTACAGACACGTATACACACTCGAAAAAGAGTACATGACCTTTCCATGTCAGCACAACTAAAAACAGAAATATAACAACTTTCCAAATCCATGTCATCAACCCCTAATGACCTACCAAACCGTCTGACAACATCCATTAAAGAACCATGTTAGAACATCATTATTACGTAAAGTACCGCTAACATTCCAGCTTTCGGGTGTAGAAGGTCGTCAGGTTCTACTTATATATATATATATATATATACAGCGCCTTACTGTACCTATAGTAATAATTGTTATTTAGGCTACCGACAGAGATCGGTAATTTAACCATACAGTAAAAGAATGATTGTCTATAATTGCTTGTATAATATAAAACCTAATCTGTTAGGTCTTATTGTTCAATTTACATATTTATGTTACTATTGTTCTTAATGTTTCAGCTTCTGTAAAAGGAAATGTTGACTGAATTTTCTTATTATCAAAAGTCACTTTTTTTAAAATAAAAATTGTCCTATTATTATTTTAAAGAATTTTCCATGTCATAAGAATCCACATTTTCGTAGGGGAGTTTATGGCTTTAACTATGTTACTGTTCAGTTATCTGCACACTCGCTGACCAGGTCCAGATCTCTTCGCTGAAGTTGTAGACGGGCAACAGACATCGCATTAATGGTGGTCTATGATTGCTAATTTAATTTCAGATAATCTGAAACGATATAAGAAAATCAAGAGGTCCTGAAAACAACTGGAATTGTCGGGAAAATAGTTAATATTAAATTTCCCTTAAGTCTAAATATTCCTTTTTACGTGAATTAGGCAGCACAGGAACTGGGCAGAACAGGAATTCCTGTTCTGCCTAAAGATAAGATCAGATCAAAAATGCGTTACAAAGTGCTGGAGGGTCATTAGACACAACAGGAATTAGGCAGAAAAGGAAGACACCACATGAACAACGCCAGACGGCATACATTTTTAATGATCCGTCATAAATTGAATGAGTTTGGTTGGGAAATTTCAGTGCATCCAGCATATAGCCCGCACCTGGTACCGTTAGACTGTAATTTGTTTCGGTATCTGAAAAACTCCCTGAATTGTGTCAAGTTAAGCCTGTGAAAAACACGTATCACAATTATTTAACCAGAATCCACGAAAATTGTATAGCGACGGGAATTGGTGTTCTTGGAACACTGGCAGGCTATCCAACAAAACGATGCATAAGTGATTTCATAATGTTACTTTCAAATCATCACAAATGTATTATCAAATTTTGACCTTAAAACGCTTTTTTTTTTTTTTTTGCACAATCTGATATACTTTTGGTACAAATTCAAAAATTATATTATGTTGTAGCTGTTCTTACTACTTTCATTTATCCTAATGTATGGCTTTTATAATTAATGAGTTTTTTTATGAACTTGATAGTTGAAAACGCTTTTCTAATTGATGTTAACGATGGAGTATATTTAAGTTTGATGAGGTGCTAATAGTCTTCAGTATGCTTCTCTTTCTCTCTGGTCTTTGATGACATCCACACTCAGCAGCCTGATGACAGCACGTATGGATCAATGTTATCCCCATCTTTGCTATGTTCTACTGAAAGCAAGTGCCAAACAAAGAAAAATGTTACACGAATGAATGTTGAACAATTTTATTCTAGTGAAACAGTAACGACTTCCTTTAAAGTTTGCTTGGATAGATTAAAGATTCGCACTCACACTGAAACTTTGACTTAAAATCACGAAAGAAGTTAAAACGTTCTGTAATTGAATAATTCTGGTCCAGTAAATTCACTTGAGCCTTCAGAGGAGGCAGGGCATCTGAGTTAGAAATATCATACCTTTTATTCATTATTATAATAACATACTAACAGAAAACGTAAAGATTTAGATAATTATATCGGGAAGTCTTTCACTCCCACGCAAAGTCTGAAACCACGCTATTGTTTTAGTCAAAATATCATACTATTCCATTGATAGATGAAATATCATTGGTTAAATGTAGGAGCAATATGCGAAAGATTTGGTAAGAACGACCAATATCAATTTAGTAATCTCTTTGGATAAGTATTTACAATTCAGGATGTTAGGATTCATCGCCGCTGAAACAAAATCGAATCTTATCCTGTGCCAAAACTTCATTCTAATTAGAATTGTTGATAATAACCTCCCTGAACATAAATTTATGTCACTGTCATTCTTTTAAAAGTTTTTCATAACTTTAGTCGCTAAAAGTACATGTGTCTTACGTGTATTTTTTTTAAAGACGATAAACGTGTCCGCTCCATCCTAGACGCCTATTGTGGAGTTTGGAGTTGTGTATGCGAACCACTACACCCAGTACACCACCTTTATTTACGGGGGTACGAAGAAAATTCGTAAACTCTCCTGAGGAATCTTATAAAAATTAGTTACAAATTTAGTTTACAACGATTACCATACTGCCTTTTCTGTTTTCGCTTGAAGCTAAAATGAGAACAAGGAGTACTCTAATTTCAGATATTAAGAAACTCCAAATGAGTCAAATAGTTTTTCTCCTATTCGTACTTTATTACTTATTTTCTTGAAACACACCTTTATCACTTCTTACAATTTTCTTGGGAACTCCGAATTCTTCCAATATGTAAATCAAATCACTTTTCAATACAGCATTCTTAAAATATATAAATAGTTCGTAAACCGTGCGCCCATAGAATTAATAAATTTAAATTTGTCGAATGAGTGACACGGTAGATCACAATACAAAAAACGTCTAAGGGGCATGAAGCAGTATTACAGTTCTTTGTATATATAATACGACAAGAGATCAAACGTATAGTATACTATTTATTCTTCTGTCTAAAGTTTCATAGACAGCGAAACCAAAATTTATGCACATAATGAAACTACCTGTCTTAAATAATTTTCAACTTAAGAACCGAAACTTTCAGGACATTTCTTCTAACATGGCACCAGTTTTACTTTGTTTTGTTCATAAAAGGGTTTTCTTTTTTTCTTTTTTTTTTAGCGTATTGAAACTGCGTATGATGAATTAAACTTCTTCAGCCAAACGAAATCGATAACCGCTATTATATTGTTTCAAAGCACCACAAAGATAAAAGTGTGAGGGATCCAAATCAGTGTTATGTAATGGGGTAAACATATTTTGTATGAACGTGTTGAATAACATGCAGTGACGACACTAGAGGGGCGGCAAGGGAGCGGATGCTCCCAGGTACCATGTCTGCCCCACCGACATATTGCATTTTAAGGTAGGCTAAGTAATATAAAATTATTTTCGTACACGAAAAAATAACTGCCCCCCCCCCCCAAATTTTTTCTGTTCCTCCATTTGTCCTCACCCAAAAAATTAAAGCTGGCGTTGTCATTGTCAACATGGCATGAGCGTTGGATGAATCCGCCGTTTGAAGTATTTCTCTCGAGGCACTTCCACAAAGGACATGACTGAATTTTGCTAACATGTTGCAGTCATTAATCACATCCGGACGAAACTTAATGAGGAGAATGTCTTCCGTTTCCCAGGACACTGTCAGTAGGCTTGAACTTAAATGACTGGATTTATTGATGAACGGAAAATGGTAGTTTCTATAGCACTATTTCTGATTTATATCAAAAGTGTAGAGGAACAGCCAGAACTTATCGCCTGTCACTTTTCTTTTCATTAAGTCATGAAGGTCAAGCACAAAGTGGTCCAAAGATGATATTCTCTGACCTTTCTACTCGGTTTTCAGGTTCTTGTTGTGCCATCACCCTCTGACTTTGCAAAAGTTCAATCTGTCATGCACTGCATGGCATGCTGTAGCGTACAAAATGTTGAGTCTCTAGGCCAGTGCTCGCATATGGATTCATCGGTCATTCTAGATCGCCTCCTTAATGCTTTTGACGGTAGTTGGTGGTGCGGTAGCTACACGGGCTTACTAATTCGAGACGAATCGTTAAGATTTACCCGGACTTCGAAGAATTGCACCATCTAATGGTGCTTTCGCGGTAAATGCGCCATACATGTTCATAATTTCAATGAAATTTGTAATTGGAATTGTCCACTTAGATCTTACACCTTGTTATTTATTTGTTAATCTCAATAAAACTTTCGACATATTTACTATGAAGACTACGTTTCTTCTACCAAGACGACGGTAACTCTCACTAGGCAGCATCCTAGCGTGCACATTAATCTAGTTACCTAATGCGTATAAATAAAGAAAATAGTGCATTTGTACGTATAGTTTTCTCTCTTGTGTATAGTATTCGGTAATCACAAAACCCATACTAATGCTAAGTAGTGATACTTTTCTCTTTGTAAGTGAAACAATAGTCATTTCACCTGCTATAATATGCAAGAGTGTGTTTGTTGAGGGAATTATTTCACAGAGGTAGTGCGTGGTGGCCTTCAAGATTGTTTTCTTTTTCTCCTACGATTTTTTTTTATTATTATTTTTTTTTGGGGGGGGGCTTTTCAAACAAACTTCTTTGACGCCTTCCCATACTAAAAGTGCAAAAAAATATTCAGCTTTGTGTGGTAAGAATATTTCAGAATACACCCTGAGGATTTACAATCTGATCCTCTTCTGCGTCAAGTGAGTAGAGTGCACTTTCAAAATTTACTTTGAACTAGGATTACCCACGAGATAAGACGAGGTGGTACAGAATTTTCATGAAGAAATATGAGACGAGAGGAGCTCTTCAAATGGAAACTGGTATACTTTCCCAGATGATACATTATTTCCATGACTCCTTTTTCTAAACAAGACAATCGCAACTATTGTCTCGTGGGCAACTGTATTTAATCCCATAGGCTGTGTGACTTATTGATCATCCTGTATTTAGTAATGTTAGGTGGAAGTAAAATTTTTTATTATATTTAACTTATTTAATATCTAGAGAAAGATGAAAATAATGTCGATGAAAGGATCTGATGACAGTTTTATTAGTTGAGAAGTTTTGAATTACATTTTTCCTATCATGTTACTAAATGCTCATTATACACATATTCATATGTGTTTAGATTTGTCGCTACTCTCTAAAATTGTCAAATGTTTCTTCTTGGACATTTGTCTGGTGCGCGTGTATTTCTGATCCTCGTTCAGGGACGATTCTGGACTGTATACAGAACTTATCAAGAGGGTGGGTGTCTCTTATTCCTTCTTTTCGTATTCACATCTTTCCCTACTTTTCATCTACCCGTTTTCCGCTTTAGGGCTACTGTTCTGACGCTCATTTTACTATTCTGTGATCCCTCCACCTTTTGCCAGATTTCTGTGTAATTCATTGAGTGGAAAGTGTAATCGGAAATCGATGATGTTCAAGGAGATCTATTCAAATCTAGCCGAGAGGGAGCAACGTCTATTTATGCGTGCACTTTCCCACGTCTCATTCTTTCCCGTCATCTAAGCATCCTTTTATCCGTCACCTTCTTCCATCCAGTCAGTATAACGTACCTTTGTGCCTCTATCTTATCTTCTACACTTTTATAGAACTATGGATCGAGATATGTTTCATTCAAAGAAGAGCATAAATCTCAAGAATATTTTAAGGAAAGAAATGATATGTTCTCAACTTTCAAATGCTGATGGCCTGTTTGAGATTGGAGTTGACTACAATCAGATTTCCAGCAGAAGACGTCGGAATGAATTTTACTTTTCCTAGTACTTTCTTAGTTTTTATTATTTTGATAGAATATTCTACTGTGGCAATTATGTTTTGTGTATGTAAATACTTTCTTTTTTACTTTGTTAAACAATTTCTAATAAGTACTTAACTTACATGTTAGAAATGCTTGAGTGTGTAGTGTTCAATTATAGCCTTATAACATATTTTTACTTAACGTTTTTTTTTCTGTAACTGTACAATTAAGGTCAAACATAATACAGAAATAATAGAAACTTCATGTATATGAAAGTAAGAAGGGTGGATATAGGTAGACGCCTTGCTCACTACACTACCGTAACTACTGATTCCTTACGATTATTGAGATTTTACTTAGAAAACTACAGTTTCCGAAAAGATTCTTCTTTTCGAATTTGAAAATGTGTGATAAAAATCTTATACCTACTAAATATTGTAATACTAAAGTAGACTTTGAAATCTAAGATTAGGACGAACTAGTGTTGCCCACGAGAATCGTAAAATTTGTGTATTGTCATGTTTCTCGTCTTATCTTGAATTTAGAAATGTACTTCGTCTTGACTCTCATCTAATTTTAACAACGTGTTTGTGGGTTTTCTTGGGGTTCTTCCGTTTCCTTTCACTTTATTAATTCCACCATTCCATTAATTTGTCATCATTACCGCCTTTTTTAGCCTAGCCGGCATAACCGTGGAACAAAGATTTCATTTCATTTTTTTCTGATCACGCTTTCACAATAAGAATGATAAATGAGAATATAAAGAAACTGTCTAAGTTTCATACATACTTCTACAAATGTTCAATCTGAGTTCGTTTCGTCATTTACAGACGTGTTCAAATTATTAGACTCACTTTCGAAAAATGCAAAATTGATGTAGGAGTCTTAATTTCAGAGTTCTAGAACATTTAATTTAATGGTTAAACCACCAATATAGATCCTTCATTTGTTTAGTGTACAGTTGAAGTGGTGATATCACCGGTGAACAGCAGGTGATATTAGTTGAGGGGGGGGGGGAGTTCTGAAAGTGGTGTTTTAGTTGTAGACAGCTATTGTGGGTTGTATCAACAAGTTACAGTCTGAAGTGTTGTGGTTGCTGTCGTAAGCAGTTAACGCCATGCAAAGCATTCAACAGTCAGAATAGGCCAGTTTAAAATGATCGTGACGTGTTTTGTGTATTAATATTTTATTCTGTGAAGTCCTGTAATCGCGGCATAATGGGAAAAGCCAGATATCTTTCTGGGTTGCCAAAACATTTCTGGCGGAAAGAAGATATACACAACGACAAATTGCTAGTAGAGTTCCGGTAGGGCAAAAATTTGTGAATAGAATCTCTGTTGCAATGAGCAAGAAGCAAATGTACAAGCAAAATAGGGTTGGAAAGTGTGGGCGGAAACCAAAGCTATCGCTAAGAGGTATCCTAAAACTAAAATGATAGGCTCTGGGAACTAGAAACGCAACTTCTAGAGACTTGATCATAGAAAAATGGCTGAAGTATGGTGCAGACGTTTCACTTGAAAGTGTTCCAAGGATTCTTTGTGCCGAGGAAATAAAAGCACGCAGGCCAAGAAACAAAGCAAAAAATACTCTAATCATGGCAAAGAAGCGCCTCGAATAGGTTTAGGCACGAGGCCTAGATCATTGGACTACTGATGATTGGAGAATAGTGTGTTTCAGTGATGAATCTTGTGTCTACATGTCTGATGAATGTTCACAATATTTGCACGGCGACCTGAGAAGGAATTAAATTTGGAATGTCTCGAACAAACCGTGAAGCATCCTACCTCAGTCACGATCTGGGATGTGATGTCTGTCTTCGGGTCAGGGAGACTGTATATAGTAGAGGGAACAATGAAGCACGACCAACACCTACAAGCTCAAGAAAAACTGCTTCCACAGACTGCAGTCTGGCTTGATTACGCACACTTCATCTTTATGGATGATGGAGCCCCATGCCACCGGGCCAAAGCTGTGACAAAATTCTCTTCGAGGACAACGAAATTAATGTTCTTCCGAGGCAGGGCAGTAGTACTGTTATTAACCCGATTGAAAATCTTTGGAGCTTCATGAAGGAAAAGCTGAAGAAGAAGCACATTACAACTAAACATCAATTGATTGAGGAGATCAACAATTTATGGTATCATGACGCTCAATTGAAGGCAAAATGTTCTAAATTCGTACATAGCATGCCACAAAAAATATAAGACTTAAGAAAGAATAAGGGATTTCATTCGAAATATTAATCTTTGTGTGAGAAATCATTTTCTTGTGAGTTTTCCATTTCATTTTTTGTTTCCAATTTGAATATACACACTGGATAGTAATTATATTTGAATGTCACGTACGCATTTGTTTCATTGATATCGAAAATCATGTGCCACACCCTCTAGAAATTAGGACAGAGTTACAAAGCAGTAATTTGGACTAAGTTCGAATGTGTTTTCTCACGTAATATTGTAAGAATAGTAAAATATTCAGAAACTGAATGTTAAGTCTAATAATATGAACGCATATATGGTAGTTTAGTTCGCCCCACAGGCACTCCATTGTTTCACGACAAACATTTGGACGTCCTATGCATTTACCTTTACACAAACAGCCAGTGATCTTAAACTGTTGATACAATCTGAAAATTCTTTGCTGAGGTGGATGCTTAGTTGTAAATTGTCTGCGGAATACATGTTGATATTAACTTCTTATATTCCAAAACTCAGAATAATTTTTGCTTCATAGATGCTACTGTGAAAATCAAGCTTATGCTGTCATGTGTAACCATGAGCCAGGACTGCAAATATGAGAAATTAAGCTTTCAAATGTATTCTTTCGTTTCACCATTATCACAAACGTATTGTGTTAATAGTTTTCTACACATTTTGCTTTAAAACCTGATGTATCATTTATAATCACTAAGGACCGAATTTTAAGGTGAAAAAGTTAAGAGTCGTAAAAAGGAATAGAAAAATTATGGAAGAGTATACAAAAACGTGCAGAAAAACTGATATCAAATATTTATTTACGGGCAAAACAGTGTCATCAGCATTATTTATTCAATGATTGCAAATGCTGCTGCTGCTGCTGCTGCTGCTGCTACTACTACTACTACTACTACTACTACTACTACTACTACTACTACTACTACTACTACTACTACTACTACTACTACTACTACTACTACTACTACTAATAATAATAATAATAATAATAATAATAATAATAATAATAATAATAATAATAATAATAATAACCTTACTTACTGAAACAAAATGTAAAATAGTGTCATGAAGATTCTTTATTCAACAGAAACTACCCTTAGAGAAACTTGTAGATTACTGCGTTTCAAGAAACTTGTATTTGAGTATGCACAATGTGTATGTCCTCGAACGTAAGATGTTACTTGGAGCTCAGGAGAAGACCTTTTATGCGAAGAAACTCCTCTGAATATCAATAAAAACCAATAGGGCGTACCTTGTAACCATACGGAAATGGAGTTCAGTTAAGTTACGAAGTTTTCTACATTTGAACTGTTTCTCAAAATTAATTCGAATTTAGCTTTGAAGAAAAAAGAGGATAAAGTTGCTGAAGGATCAAAAAGGTGGAAAAAAAGATGAAGTGTTAATCTGACATACACAAAAAAGTACAAAGAAATTGTGTTCGTTTCGCTTCATTTAATGGCCCGAAATGCATATCTTCAACTCAGGATATGAAAACAGCCACACGTTTCGAAAGGTGCTGCAACTTAAAATCCGCTCTCTAGTAATCAACCTGTATGATTTTGTATTGCCAAAAACTATGTAGAGGCAAAGCATTTTTAAAAAAATACAACAATATGGTAAAATTACAATGGTTTTGAAAACTTGTTACTAAAATATAATTTTACTAAAACATAATGAATACACTTTTCTGAAAATATGGTGATTAAAATGGGAACAAATTAAAATATAGCAAACACAGTTTAATCTCTATATAATAGAACTATTTTTCAAATGAATGAATGATTGAATTCCCTTAGCACACAAAGGGAGGTGGATTGATTTGCATGTCTCGCATGTAGAATTCAGGGAAATATTCTCAACTCAATTGGAAGAACTGATGCCGCAACCGCATACTCTATCCTGAGTAAAACTTTTGTTTGTGATATAAAATGTCGAAACTAATTAATAAAGGGTTAGAGGGTATATATATATATATATATATATATATATATATATATATATATATATATATATGCGTATATATATTACCGTTATCCAATTACTATTTTCCAGTCATGTGAAGTGTGAGAAAGAGTGCAGTTGTTGAAACCATGTCGTTGGAATCAAACATAAAACAAATTTTGGATCCTCTGTTGTAGCTAATGCATTACAGAACAAACATACACATGCTCTACTGGATTATAAAGTAGTTTATAAAACGTAATAGCTTACTGATTTTTTTTTTTTTTTTTTTTTTGTAGTAGGGAGATGAACTTTGTTGTTTTCACAATTTGGGTGTTTTTTTTTCATTGCTTTAAAAATGTTTTCCGAAATAATAAACATTTCACTGAATAAAAGCTGAGTAAAGAAAACAATATTTTTAAAACAACTTTATCATACTAGGTTAATGTTTATTTATTTATTTTTTTATCTATCTATTTTTAATTCAGTGAGTACAGTTTTGTCTTCTAATGTAGCCAATGTTCTACAAATCCAATATTCCTTTGTCAGAGTAGAATAGTTCTTTTGGTAAAACCTCACAGTCTTCTCATTTGGAAATATAACGATGTTATAGAAAGGTAACGGATCGTGGTTTAGAATGTTCGGTGTTTTCTTAAATCTCGTTTACGGATTAATTAGTTGAAAAATGAGCTATCTTCCTAGTGAAAGACTACTTTGCAAAGGACTTTTCTCACTTATTCTCCTCTCTTTTGGCGTTGTCGTGCAGTGGTTTATTAAAAGGCTTACGGAACACTGTCTTTTGAGCTGGGTGGAGTACTTCCTTTCCTGGGAAACAGAACTGAACCGCATCTAATGGATGCTCATTCTTGAGCAGTCCCCAGATGACACGGTCTGACACACTAATACTGTTCTTGATTTCTTGTTCGCTTTTTTTTAAAAAAAAGTCTAATAGGACTAAGTGTTACAAAAATCTGGTAGTGTGATTGTATATGTATATTAAGTTTATATGATGCAAGTGCATTCACTTCTATTAAAAAAAAAATAATCATAAAATCCAAAACTTGTTACCTGCGTTCACAATAAATGGTTTGCTAGCAATATACACATGCATGTTTCTAAACTATTGTGTATCGTGCTATTAATGTAGTAGTATAGTAACCCGCAACACTAATATATTTTTTTTATGGATAAATAGTCCAAAATAAAAATACTATTATGTGTTACTTTTTAGGTACCATTTGTACAAAATACATGTTACCAATAACACATGTGTTCGTTGGAGTGTATTTGTCAAGAAGATTAAAGCATGTTTTGATCTACGAAATAACATAAACATCAATGCTTATTGAATCTTGAAAACAAATAAATGAATTTCATTCTGTCTTTTCTTGGTATATAACCTGAAAACAAGCTTTTTGATTCTGATTTATCTAAATACTCATCCATTACTTTATTCTTCGTTTTATGCAGATTGTCGTTTATTCATTAATTTGTGACTAAATATTTCGTTTGAAACTTTACTTTCAAGCATGAAAACTTCTATTATAGACGATAGTATTGTTCAGAGAGGTGATTGGAATACGCTATTGAGCTGTATGCTAACAACCGGTATTACACTGTGTTCTGTCTCTCATTCCATGAAGTTATCACTTCAAGGTGAAAAAGTGCAAGGAACATGTTAAATCATTTAAAGTGCAGTACTACATGCTATTATTCATGCAAAGTTAAGTGCGGTGGTGCATATCAAACTCAATAGTCACTTTGATTCCAGCCTTAATGGAATTACAATTTTGCTTGCATTATTCCATCTGTTGATTCAAACACGTGGTGGAATAATCTATTGCGATACAATCTAAGTGAGAACACTTTTGTCAGATTAAATAAAAGCGCTTTAAAACAAGTCAGAGCTTTTGACTTGAAATTACATTTAGGCAGCTCCTCTCCAGAGTTCTGATACACAAAAACGCAAACTGTATAGACAATTAAGCAAAAAGCTTTAATCGGAAAGAAAAATGGAAACAAAGAAAGCAAATACTCAAGAGGTTTATGAGTTTGATATTATCTCATTCCAGCAAATTTTGCCATCGTTTTGCATCTCTCTCTTACGAGAAATTGAGTTTCCCCAGTCTAGCCAAGCGGGAATAAGTATCGAAATGTAACGTGTTTGTTCTAGTTAATATTAAACTCAGCTGCTAAGTATGCTCTCAACTTGTAGATTGATCTTATGGCTCAATATATTTTAGCATTGTGTATCAAAGTCGATATTTACTACAATTACCCAAGATTAAAAACCATTGATTATTGTATTCCAGGGAATACAAAACTCCTCTGAGTCTGTAATATTGTCTTGATTTCCCAACTTCAGCTATTCTTTTTCTTGTGTTCTTGGTACTGGTTTTAATAAATGATAGAGAACGAGTTAGGATGAATGTGATTCCCAAAAGAAATCATCCCATGTGGTGAGATGCAATAGATACGTATATTTGCATAATTTGCTACGTCGCTTGAGAATTTGAAGTACATACACCGATTTCCTATATTTTAATGTCACGTTTGTCTCTTCATTTTACCAATTACTGTCTGGGTACGAGGGGTGTTATCCTGTTTCAATAATCGTAGTGAAAATACAATGAGTAAGTAATTTCTGGATCGCGTGTTCATTATTTGCGATCTTACCTCCTTACACTATATTAGGCCTACAAGGAGACAAATGTTTGAAATTTCGTGAATTTGTGTTGTGTACGAAGTAATCTCCAAAACTACTCAACCAATTTTGACTTCTTTCATTATTGGAAAGTACAGAAACAACTAGGCCCACCATATTACAGACTTCAAAAATGAGGACAATTTTAAATTTCACGAAAAGATATATATTACTCGACAAATATCTTAATAGTATAATAAGAACATATAATTTATGCTTTCGCAATACTTATTACGAAAATATGAAGTTTCTTCTTTCGCGCTTACAACTGAATGAGTTGTGTTTCCTTGGAGATTGAACATTGCAACAATATTGTATTAACAATCATATACATATATCAGCTTTTCATTTATTTATTTATTATAGATTTTGATTTTTCATCGCAAATTGTAAGTTTTGTATTGCATTTCTGGCAGTATGAATTATTATTATTATTATTATTATTATTATTATTATTATTATTATTATTATTATTATTATTAATAATAATAATAATAATAATAATTTTATGTCGATCGGAAATAAACAATAATCAGAGACGGTAATAACGATCCCATGGTGGGGAACCTCTGAACTCTAGGAACCCTCTCAATATATAAAATTATTCGCATAGGACTTATTTTTGTTCTGTTGGTACTCCAGAACTGGTTTCACTGCCACTGCATATGTCATTTATTGATCTGGAAGTTAAAGCGTTGTCTGTACTCCCAAAAGCAGAATATTTCACCATTTCCTTGAAAAGCCATCGGGATTTTTTAAGGCCCGAAAAGGAGGACTATCTAAGCAAAAGACGACGTCTGGTACCGTAAACGTCCTTACTATACAAAACTGCGTTGTTCGAAGTGTAATTACAAAGGGTTTTAATTTAATTTGTTTATCACAAGGCCTATATGTTAGTTCTCAACGAAAATTGAAATATTTCGGTGTTGTTTCCCACTGTTACGCCCTGGGCTAAAAGAAAAGACTATTGCTTAATGGAAACGAATTATTATGAAGTATATTGATCGAAAGAAAATGTGGGAGGAAATGCAACAACCTTGAACAAAACCACGGGCACAAAGTTGTTCACCACAAACTCGCATGACCTAGGATCGAACTAAGGATGAACGCTCTACCAGTGAACACCGTCTCCTTATTCCTTAATTGTACTTAATATCGTAATATCGCAAGTTAATGCTTGACTCGACTTAAAGACAGTATTTCCATCTACACATGCATAGTCTAGTGTTTTTTATTTCTATTTAAGAATTCGAATTGGCAAACCTATTGCCAATTAATAAAAATGTTTAATAATATAAACAGGTGTAATTCAAACAAGGTATTCCTGTACATTTTTTCTTTAAGGATAATTATATGCCCTTTCGTGCTCGAACCTCCCGAATAGTTGTTGTATAGACTTTTTAAAATTCAGTTTTTGTATACTCGAAAATTACTAATCTGTATACTATATCATTACCAACACTACAAAAGAAATTAATTTTGCTTAAGATTCATTAAGATCTTTTTACGGAATAGAAACATGCAACCTTGAAGAACAGAAAAAAAAATAAGGGCCTTTGGAAATTTGGAACCGGAGAAAAAATTTTGTATCATGGAGAGATATGAGAAGTTACAGACTTGGGAGACGCAGTAAAGGAAAAGAAAAAAATCGCGCATTTTGACCACAATCACTATCATAGTTATTCCGCTATTATTGGCAGGTCACTTTCCGCAACTAAGAAGTTTACGTGGTCCATGGTATTCAGCTAACCTCTTCGTCTTCACGTATGACTGTTTTTTGTTTTGATGCTCTCTATGAATTATAACTTCCTCCGCCCCTCCCTCTCTTTACTGCCACTATACCGTCTAGCACGTCCCTCATGATACAGTTCCTTCTCAGTCAATGTCCCAACCAGTTTCCCTTCCTCTTTTCAATTACATCTAAAATTGTTGTTTTCTCCCTTACCATTTCTATCACACTCTCATTCACTTTCCGCTTGACCCAGCTAATTCTCTCCATTCTTCTACTACTCCTACTTTTCGAAACCTTCCTGTCATTTTTCATCACTTTTGCGCAATGTCCACGTTCTGCCCCATACAGTACAATACTCCACACAAAGCATTTTATGAGTCTTTTTCTCAACTCTATTCAAGGGCCCACAAAATAGAAACTTTTCTTTCTTCTAAAGGTTTCTTCCCCTATCCCTGCTTTTATTTCACGCTCCCATTTCATATCATCACTAATAACACTACCCACGTATTGAGAAAAAAACAACAGCATCATTGGTCGTTTAATTTTTACTCAAAATGGACTACAATTGCGGAAGATCAAGAAAGAAGTATCTTGAGCGCTACTAAGAAAAGGCGATCACACATTGTCAAACCACTAGGATGAAACAATGGGGCCATATGGCTAACGCATGGTCCTGGTAGAATACTGAGCCTTGGATTAAAATCATAGTAATAGTTCGGATCCTATGTAAGCAGTCGATTATATATTTCATAGATGGTAGCAATGATTAAAAGACACTCTAAACTGGAATTAACCAACCAACTTAAAGCTAGTGTTAAGTAGGCAGAAAACGTAATATTTCCACGTCGTCCACCAGCTCTTGGTTTGAAGAGAGAATAGGGAGTACATAATTTATTTTGCATTACATAATTTTGTCTTGTATTTTGCACAAATTAGCAATGATGAAATAAATGGAAAGTAACGTAAGAACTCAAACTCATGCACATATGATCAGACCATTATTTAGTCCATATGGATAAGCGAAATCAAGTTTCACGTGAAACT
This sequence comes from Thermobia domestica, assembly GCF_964235325.1. Taxonomy (NCBI): domain Eukaryota; kingdom Metazoa; phylum Arthropoda; class Insecta; order Zygentoma; family Lepismatidae; genus Thermobia; species Thermobia domestica. The sequence goes on along the minus strand of NC_137459.1, from coordinate 274,967,966 downwards.
TATATTGTTTTGATAATTAAAATTATAACACACTTGCTTTCGAAACGACATTAAGTTGCTTACAATATTTTTGTTGGTATTGTTTTGTTAACTCTGACGATGTTTTCCATTTTATTTACATTTAATCATAGTTTATCTAAAACAGTTATATTTTTTATTATTTTCTTATTAAATCATGTACCATATTTAAAAAGAGTATTCAATATGTTTACTTTCTTTGTAGAATGGCATGATGTCAAGAGTAAAATTTTACATGTTGGTATTTGAATAGTATCGTGTTTAAGAGAATGCACTTAGATTCTAAACGACACAGCGCACAAGCACACATTCTATTTGTCATGATATCTACCCAAATTCCGGTTTATTTTATCATCTGTTTCGTTTAGTTCCAATGTCATTCTGTTCAACAATAAAACGAAATCAAAGTTAGAAGGTGGGGCCATGTGATTGTGTAGAAAAGTGGTTTCTACGTATGTGTCAGGGACATGACAACGAGTGCGTATGCAGTTAGTATGTGGAAGCATATATTTCTTTTTTCTGTCTTCACCTTTATTGAGCATCCTGAGTCTGTCGTGGGTAAAATAATACATACCATACTTCAATATGTCCGTATCTCCCCCACTCTGGAGCATTTTATGTCTTTGAAGCAAAGTGCAGTTTCTAGTAACCCAAGATTCGTTTTATGTGTTCCAACATTTTCCGACCTGTCGCATTGTTTGGATACGTTTCGTTTCCTCTTGGATGAGTTTTCTTTGTTCTGAGAATGATGCGAGATCAATAGCTGCTTTCACCTATCTTATGATTCAAGGTGATCCCTTTGCGGAGGGGGAGGAAAAAAGAGCTCTGCCTTCCGAAGACCAGCTTAGGAACAATAGCTTAAGGTGTAGCTCCCACAAAGATGATTTTGGTGCTTTGTGTGAGCTGTCATTTGATCACTGTATCTATCTCTTAATCAGCTGTGGTTCACTGATTGTTAAAAAAATGTATCCACTAGTGGTGTACATATGTACTGTAAGAGGCTGTCTGGTTTCAACTTGTGTCGACTTTCTCACATAGTACTTGAATAATTGGAACTACTGTGCTTATTATTATTTACATCATGGGCGACTTTGTACTTAAACAAGGTATGCAGAGTAGGGATAATTTCTGTTTTAATTGTATCCATTGTTTCATGTATTGGGACGAAGACTTACCATCTCCCTACTTATATATATATATATATATATATATATAGATAGATAGATAGATAGATAGATAGATAGATAGATAGATAGATAGATAGATAGATAGATACTAACTGAAATGTCCGTTTGACGCACGGGGAGAGCAGGTATATGCAAAAAAATGAACTTCATTTAGGATACACATTTCACTGAAAGTGTAATATAATAATTCAAGATAGTCTATTTTTGGCATAAATTTTGAATTCCCTTACCCCTTTAGGATATGCTGGTTAATCAATGTGACATGATAAAAACTTTGAGACAGTACCCAAGTATATTACAAGATTCATATCAAATGGGTGAGTTAATTTCCGTGGTGCGATCACAAACAACATACAGCATCTGTTTCAATGTGACAAAACTCCACCTTCCCCTCTTGAAACCGAATTTTTGGAAAGTGCTAGATTGCAAGTCCGCTTATTTTTGATGAGGATTTTATAAATATATTTTCATCTTCCTAAATTGACGGACTCATGAGATACTCTATTTCTTGCATTAATTTGGAAACCATACTTCTCTAGAATACAGCCTTTAATCAAAATGGTAACTGTAATCTAGCTCGAGGTAGATACTATATCTGTACCAAAATTCATTGCAAAGTTATCAACCATTTTTCCGTGATGTGGTCGCTCTTAAAACTGGAATTTTTAAAAACGTTAAGACACCTGTCCGCTTAGCATCCTTTCAAATGAACTTGAATTTTAATGAGTTAATTTTACTAACATGTTTTCAAGACTCTTTAAATGTCTTTTTAATATATATATATATTTCATCATCACCGTCTCCCTTAGCCTCGGTGGATAATTGTGGGACGTTAAACTAGATATTTCACTTCATTTGAAAATATATATTACTGATGTTTTTCTACCAAAACTAAAGAAAAGTGTAGTATTGAATATTGGTAATCCCGTATCCCATAGGTGCCGACTACAAGGGTATGGCCTTGGTTCCGAGGCTCAAGCATCCGTTGGAAATGTTTAATGTGTGCTCATAAAATGTATATCGAAATAACATTTCCGTGATGACATTGACAAAAAAGCTTAGTGCATGTGACCGCAAGTTTCATTTCATGGACGGATGTTGAATAATTGTTTATCAATATAATTTAGCCTCCTTAGGTATACGCCACATCAAGGACTGAACGATATAACATTATACAACAACAAATAACCCATATTTGCAAGTGAGAGTGATTTTGTACAGTTATTTCAAATAACTTGGAGTTAGATGTCGTTGTTTTGTATTTCTAATATAGGTAAAAATATTTAATATATAAATTCAGTTCACACAAAAGACATAGACAATTGAGTCGTTTTCAAATTTCACTCAAATTAATCTAAGATATTAAGAGGTTTGATTATAATCATTATTATTTTAATTTTTCTCTCTCTTTCTTGTCCAATATTGCTAAACATATCATCATCATAGCTATTATGTCATTATTGGTAGGTCATTTGCTGCAACTCAGAAGCTGTGATGTATGGTGGTTCTCAGCTAGTCTCTTCGTCTTGACGTAGCAATTTTCTGTTTTAATGCCTTCCTTCAACTACAGTCTCCTTCGCCCCTCCTTTTCTTTCCTTCTATCATACCCTCTAACACGTTCCTCATAATACAGTTCCTCCTCAGCCAATGTCCGAATCAGTTCATCTTATTTCTCTTAATTACATCTAAAACTCTTCTTTCCTTCCCTACTGCTACTATTTCTAACACCTTATCATTTGTTTTCCACTCAACTCAGCTAATTCTATCCTTTTTTTCTTCATGCCCACGTTTCGAAAACCTCCATTGTTCATAGTTTTTTTGCGTAATATCCACGTTTCTGCCCTGTAAAGTACTTATTGGAATCAGTAAAACAAAATCTCAATATTGAATTAGAAGCTTGTTCAATACAAAGATTATCTAAACGTAGTTGAAAAAAAATGACGTTTTTAGAATTAAAAAAAAGAATAATTTTGCAATTCATGGTATTTCAGTAATCTGTGCCGTCTGGATTTCCTTTCATGCGTCTCAGGGGTAGCCTCCATAGTTTGGGAACAAGTGGAGTGTTGGATCTGTTAAAAACTATAAAAAGATTACGAAACTTTGTGATTTATCTTATAAGTAGTGAAGCGTGGGCACCCATTAAAAAAGTAAAGGTCATCGCCTATGTTGTACAATATCACCATACTTACACGAAAGTAAACTATAATACATTTAGAAACATACATTGTATTTCCGTTACTATTGACGCATTGTAGAATGTATTATATCTTATATCCAGAAAAAAATTTACCTATGAAAAGCATAAGATTTCTTAAAAGCAAGACTTGCAAAACTCTTGCAAGCAAGACCAAGACCAAGACTGGGTGTGCAAGACCAAGACCAAAACCTAGTGTTCCAGTGCAAGACGAAGACCAAGACTGGATGTGCAAGACCAAGACCACTCTGGTCTTGGTCTTGGTCTTGCATTTGCTCATCACTATGTGTTTCGTACTGAGTTTTTTGTTCCTTATAGATTTTACTCTAGTAGCAATCACAGGAATAAAGAAAATTCAAGATATCTCGAATTCAACATAAAACTAATGAATAATTGGAGTTCTCCTGTCGATCCTTAGTTGTAAATGAAAATGAGAGGAAATCTTTCAGTAACGTCCTAAAATTGTCTTTTAGGCTAAGGAAGGCAACAATTAAAACAAGTGAATGATGATGAAAGAATTAGTGGAACGAGAAAGTGGGAGAAGACGGGGTACTCCGAGAGAACCCGTGGACACGATGGTGTCCACTACAAACTTGCTTCACCGTGGATCGAACCAGGAACCCTAAGCAACAGAGGTAATCGATCTATCACTGAGTCGCCGTGCCCCTCGATCCTTAGTTGTGTTACTCTAGTGATTCATTATGTAGAAAGCTATTTATGTAAAAAGAAAAATAAACAGAAACGTTAAATATATCTAGTTTTGGAAAAGTGTGAAATGGTCTTCCCACGATTTAAATATCAATGATTAATAATATTTTTTGGATCACAAGATCCAATATACTTCAGTCAAAAATTTTCTTTTAGGTCTTATAACTGGAGAACTACATATAGTGTAGCCAAACCCAAACTATCACTTAACTCAGTATGATGTGCTTATTCCGAAAAAAAAAACTCAATTTAGGGGCCGTTCAAACTTTTGTGGCCCCTGATCCAAAAACTAATTGTCGCCAAGATCGCAATTTTTTGATACATTATTTTTATCATTCCTAAAATTCCTGTTTTTCTTTTTTTAATTATTTTTACTTTTCGTGGACTTCTGAAAAAAATTGTTACAAAAAAACAGCTTTCATTTTTAACAAGTTTTTAGTCACAAACTTGTGACCAAACATCCATATATTTAGGGCTATACATACATACATACATACACACACACACACACATATATATATATATATATATATATATATATATATATATATATATATATATATATATGAATGAATGAATGCTAATACAGTAAAAACAGTAACAGCACTAGCTATTAAAGACAAAGGACCTTTCCTGTAAGAATAATTCGTGAACACGTATCGTTCTAATAATTTTGACGTTATTAATTTAGAGCTTGAGTCCGTATTCTACAGCCATTGAAAGTACGCGTCTGTGCATAATAATTAAAAGAAAGTCGTGTCTTTAGAAGTGGGTGAATAACTTATTACAACATTTGAACTAAGCAAGGAGGACAAGTTGAATTAAGTCATTCGAAAACTTAGACGCAGTTACTTGTGTAGAGAACCTACATAAAAGAAAAATCAGGGTCCTATATTTCCCTTCGTAAGATCTCATACTATGTGTCCTGAGATGATACGTCATATTTTTGAGTTTAATTGTATTCGCGTTATCATTGTTTTTAGTTGAGTTAGTATAAGGTACCGGTATCTAAAGGAACGTTGAGTGTAATTTCCTACATATTTTATATTGAGAATCCACATAGCTACTGTATCTTTGCACTGGCGAGTAGTCAGAATTTGCTACCTTCGAACACACTTACTTGGCCTCAATATGTTTTAAAGAATTAAAAGAAAAGGTCCGATTAACTTTATGTAGATTTAGTAATTTCCGAGATAAGATCAACGGCAGGACTAGGGGAGGGGACCTTTTTTAAAGGCTACGTTGATAATGTCATTTTCCAAGGAAGTCACTTTTGATAGTTTCAAATTGTCTTATTTTTTGCAGTTCCTTTAACAATGTACAACTCAAAAGGCCGATGGCGTATTTTTTTGCCACGGTGTTGTTTGCCAAAACTCGATTTTGGTGTTCTTTGCCACGATTTTGCCACGGTATTTGCATTCTAGTTTTATCAAATCTCATTGTCATGAAGATACACACACGCCTGATGTAACGGTAAGGGTTTCCAGGTACTTTTTTTAAAACCCTTTTGAATAAGTAGAAGTGTTCTCATCTTTGGAGCGAAAAAAAATCATTAGCTTAGTTGCAGAAAAAAGAACATTAAACACAAAACCAACGAATACAAAACATCATTAATATTACAAGAGCTTCTTAAATTGATATAATTGTATTCTCTCTTCTAATGCAGTTCTTAATATTACCTCTTGTTATATAATGTTTTATTTTTTCCGTTATGCTATGCATCTATTTAATAATATAGAGTGACTCAAAAGTAGATATACACCCCTGCATTGATCAAGTATAACATTCTAGCTTATAGGTTTATTTGTTTCGGCTGTTCCGAGCTTAAGACATAAGTAGAAAGACATTAAGAGCAAATAAGAAAGAAACTGAGTCTACCTGATGAGTAACAATGAGGAATGATATAAAAAGCAATGAGTTGATCAGTATGGGACTGTATGCCTACTTTTGGGCCACCCTGTATAAGGAGTTGTTCCCCTTCAGTTTCTTCTGGAATTGTTTCAGTTGCCCTATCACTACCACACTCGGATTCATTGCAGAAAATTTTCCTTTCCTTTTCTTAAGCTTCAATACAACGTTGAATTTGTTAACTCCGCTTAAGTATTCAGACCAGGGGCGTCGTTTGTGAGGGGTGAATTACTCCTGATTTTGAGAAACATATTTTATTAAAATATATTGTATACTAATAAAAAATGTGAAACTCTTGTGTCAGTGAACTATATTGCTCCCTCTTCCCCTTCTCCTGTTGCAAACTAAAATAACGTTACTAATTCAGGGTGTGTACCTGTTACAACCTTATCTATAATAACATCAAGAGCTTTAATGCTGTCCATTTCAATATGAAATGAATTCGACTGTTGAATTCAACTTCTTATATTTATGTGGTCTAAAATTTCCCTTCAAACGTTCAAGAGATGTTCAAACTTGGAGAAATATAATCTGCCCATTTACGTCTACTAACCCATCACGGCACGAAACTGCATTGGCTTTGAGTAGGCCTATTTTGTAAAACTTTCGTTACTTCTGGTAGTTTTTTTTTTCTGTTCTGCTATAGGTTTCATTGTCTCAATTATTGCTCAGTCCATCTTGTTTCAGAAAGGCTATGGGAAAAGAAATTATCCACCAGTCTATCTTAATATTTGTAATAATCTCCCTGTTAATGAAAATAGCCAAGTAGCAATACAAAAGTCGCTAAATTATTATATTATCAATGAACTAAACTTCATTCTTGTCACCAAATGTGTTTAAAAGTTTGTTAAATTCATACATTTAGATTTCATTTTGTTTAATTTAATCTCTAGGAAAGTTACGAAAAACATAAAGGGAAATACGTTTTTTTCTTTTTTTATCACACTCCCTCTTATAGGTGGTCCTGATAATATATCCAGACTCAACGTTGGTTATACATTAAAAAGCACACAATTTGTACGTAATGTCGATTTTTAAATGCATTTGGTAGGTTTATATACACACAAGTGCTTACCTCGTGTGCTTGAACTCAACTTGAATAAATTCAACAGTGACGTTAACAGCCGATAGCGCAGTAATCTAATAACGTCCTCTCGACCATTTATATGTATTTTGTTTATGAATATGTATAATGAGTTCGATTGATATAATATAGTCATCCAGCAACCCTTAACTTATGAGTCTTGACGATTATGATGCAGGATAAATCAGCAAGAACAATACTGTGGCAAATAATACCAAAATCGCGTCGTGGCAAACACACGCAATCTATAGGACTCTCCTATATTTCGTATCCCTTGTACAAAAATTTAGTGTTATTCACAACAGCCCTAGAAGGCTGTATTTTATTACTCTGAATATTATATGTGGCCATATGGCAGCAGGTTCCCCATCGCTAGTCTACGGTTTTAAATACGCATTCCTTACTAGTACCAGTTCCCAAAAGCATGGCTTATTCCCTAATTAAGCGCCTCGCAGAAAAGTGTAAAATAAACTCTCTTTCTTCTTAGGATGAGAATGCAGCTGAGACGTTAGTTAAATAGCCTATATCCCAAAACGCCCTGTATATTTCCCTATATATTTTAATTAATCTTTGTTAAGAGTCGTATTAGAGAAAATTGTACAATGTAATTCGTGAGTCTGTATATGTTTGTTTAAATCCATCAAATGAAGATTGATCACAAATATAATTACATATTATTGTTTATGTTATTGTTATGTTTTTTCGTTCTTGTTAAGTGGAAGCACGGCACGAGAGCAATGGTCTTCGTGACTTTATTGCAACCCAATGCCAGTAGCCTTTTCTCCCCCTTCACTTGGTTTCTTCTTTCGAGTCACGTCGAACCGAAGTCGCATGTGGCCATCAAGGGCACATAAAACGACACAAGTAAAGCAGTAACGTAAGACATATAGGAATTATGTCGGCGCATGATTTTTAACAAATTAACGGCTAATTGATCAACCTTTTCTTTCTTTTTCTTCTTCTGGTTATATTTCCTTCGTGTTTCTGCAAATAGCGCCTTTTATTCTTGTGTTTGTTGACCACGCCTAGTTTTTTATATTTATTATTATTATTATTATTATTATTATTATTATTATTATTATTATTATTATTATAAAAAGTAAGTACGCTATATTTTTAGTCATATCATAGAGTCTTTTCTTAAAGAACGAAAATGCCTTACTATAATCCAAAGAATTACTACCTTGTCTCAGGAATAAATTAAGTTTATTTTAAGCTGTCTAATAGTCATGTTATTTGTTTTATTTTTAAAATTTCAAGTACTTAATCGACATTGCATTGTAACTATAATAGTTTTCTCTTGCTGTCCACCTGTATATTAAGAATGGTTGCGGTTAAATTCTGTTTATTGTTGATTGTGCTTTCTTTTTTCTTTTTTCTTTTTCTTAATTGCACTTAGAATTGAGAAAAAGCTGATATAATCCGCAGTCATGATGATAGATGAAATAGGACTCGAATTCGTTCAGCTTTTCCAGTGAAGTCAGCTTGGCGTGACCAGGATCAAACTTGTGAACTTACAATATTTTCCGAAAGTCATCCCTCCATGATTTAGCACAATGTCCACAGTAGGGATGGCCACAAAGTTCCGGTTCCGGTGGAACCGGTTCCGCGAGAAACCGGTTCTCAGAGATCCGGTTTTCAGAACCGGTTCCGGTCCTGGATCCGAAAACCCGGTTCCAGAACCGGATCTTAGGAAACGGTTCCAGACCTGGATCCGAAAACCCGGTTCCAGAACCGGATCTTAAGAACAAGTTCCAGATCTGGATCTGAAAACCCGTTTCCAGATCTGGATCTGAAAACCCGGTTCCAGAACCGGATCTTAGGAACCGGTTCCAGATCTGGATCTGAAAATCCGGTTCCAGAACCGGATCTTAGGAACCGGTTGCAGACCTGGATCCGAAAGCCCTCAAAGACCCGTAAAGGAAGCACAAAGTTCACCTTCAAAAATAATGCAAAGAGGACCATGCGCTTGTGCCTTCCCCGCCCAGACCCGCTTGTGCCCCCAGAAAAAAAAAAATGGTCCACCAGTGGGTGTTTAGCCAAATGAGTTGGGCAGTTTGCCTGTTTAGCCAATGAGTTTGCTAGTTACCCAGTTTATTTAGCCAAATGAGACAAGCTGCCGCCGCCTGGGCGCCTGTCTGTCGCTTCCACCATTTTATCTAGCATACTGTTCACAGTTTGCCAGCAGCTCGCGTTTAGCGTAGGGATGGACAAAAAGTTTCGGTTCCAGCGGAACCGGTTCCGCGAGGAACCGGTTCTGTTTTCAGAACCGGTTCCAGACCTGGATCTGAAGAACCGCTTCCAGACCTGGATCTGAAGAACCGCTTCCAGACCTGGATCTGAAGAACCGGTTCCAGCCTGGATCCGAAGAACCGGTTCCAGACCTGGATCTGAAGAACCGGTTCCAGACCTGGATCTGAAGAACCGGTTCCAGACCTGGATCTGAAGAACCGGTTCCAGGCCTGGATCCGAAGAACCGGTTCCAGACCTGGTTCCGAAGAACCGGTTTCAGACCTGGATCCGAAAAACCGGTTCCGGAACCGGATCTTCTAGAACCGGATCCGTTCAGACCCGAAAACCGGTTCCACCAGGAACCGGTTCTGGCCATCCCTAGTCCACAGGACTGTAATAAACTCAGAAGTGAAATTCTCTTAGCTGTCTAGTAATATGATCAATACTGTACTAGGGAATAGCTAGCGCTACCTGGTTCGATTCCCGGTGGGGCACTCGGTCGAAAAAGTGTAAAAAGTTGTTTTTCAGGCCAGTCATCCTGAATTGTTTCTACCTCGGTTTTCCTCAATCACACCAGGCAAATGCCGGGGTGGCACCTAACATATGAGTTCCAGGCCGCTTTCTTCTTTCTTCAATCCTTTCTTCCTTCCCTTTCTCCGGATAGTGTGATCGCCGAGGAATCTCATCCCTCATACGTGACGGATGGCCATAGATGCCTAAAGTCCAGAAATCTAAATCCTAAATACTAGGGAATAGGCAGTTATTTGTAACGCTGACTCTAATATGCTTGGAACCCACCCAACTGGTATAATTGCTAGCGCGCTCCCCTTTAGTCCTTGGGGTCCTGGATTAGATTCCCGGTGGAGTGCCTTGAAATTTGAACTCATCAGGATGTTTCCGATTCCACCTTAAACTCTAGGTCGACTTCTCATATAGCCTTGGTGCTGAAATGGGACACGGAACTTAAACCAACAGATCCAATTTGTTTGGGATCCTTGCCTTAGATATTCTCCCTCAATGCTATCTGGTTTCACAGTTCAACAACTACAGCTAAATTCGTGAACGCATAATAAAATCATGCAGATATTCGGTCCTGGATGCTGCTGCCTACTTGGAACATTTTTTTTTTCGAGCACAAAAGCCGCAATTAGGATAGAACTTAAAAAAAAAAAAAAAACAATCAGGGACTAAATACAAGGTGTTTCAAAACAACGTTTGGGAGGTGATTCCTGACACCAAGATAAGAAAAAAAAGTATCTATAGCCCAACCTGGGTGCACAAATGCTTCCTTTCTGAGTTTTAGGCTGCCGAAAACATTAAAAAAATCAATTTTAAAGATCCATAGCTCCAATACTATGAGACCTACCGCAGTCGGGTCAAGACTTTTATTTATGAACTAATATGTGCCGTATCCAAATATCCGTGTTTCAGAATCCTACGGTACTTCCACAACAATTTTTATAGAGGCAGTTTGGCTACGCGCATATAATTTGAAGTATTCACCAACTACCTCTATAAAAATTGTTGCGGAGGTACCGCAGGACTCTGAAACTTGGGAAAAAAATGAAATGAAATCTTCGAGTTTTACTCTCATGGTTATGCCGGTTAGGGTAAAGGAGACGGTAATGATGAGAGACGAATGAAATGGTGGAGTGAAGAAAGTGGGAGGAAATGGGAGAACCCCAAAAAAACCCACGAGCACGGTGTTTGTCCACCACATCTGAAACTTGGGTATTTGGATAGGACACATATTAGTTCCTAAGTGAAGTTCTGACCTGACTACAGTAAGCCACATAGTTTTGGAGCTATGGGTCTTTGAAGTTCAGTTTTTCATTTTTCCGGCAGCCTATAATTCCGAAAGGAAGCATTTGTGCACCAAGGTTGGTCTATAATTTTTGTCTTATCTTGGTGTCAGGAATTACCTCCCTGATGTTGTCGGTGTTGTTTTGAAATACCCTGTAGGGTCTATATATTCTTGACTCATTTTAAATTTAGTTATTCTTTCATTCCCAAGTACGTTCGGCATCCAAGAAGAGTTTATACAGCTATGTTCCTTGCAAAAGTTCTCTACTCTCTCTCACTATTAAGTGACGTGTTTTGATATACAACCTTAGAAAAAAGGGCTATGAAGTTCGAAAATTTTGAACCTTTGCTACAAATGAAGCTTGCTCGGAGAAGAGGGAAAGTCTGTTTCACTGTCATTGTTGGTGTTACTTCCCTCTTATAAAACTCTGGAGACGCCACTTGATATGGCTTTAGCCTGCTATTTTAAATACAAGGGTATAAGCTCCACTAAACTAAGCTGGACAAAATGATAGTCATCATGACTTTCGTTTATTATTTGACTAGCGGAAATTCATATCTACGCACGGAAAGAATAATGTTTATACAGAATATTTGAAACTAAAAAGTGAATAAATTACGAACAGCGATGCCGTCGGCGTTTTCCTTGTCAATTACGATCCAATTGCCATTCGCAATCTCTTCGTCGTTGCCCCTGTCAGAAAATAAGGAACTGAGTAGAATAAATAGTGACAAGCAACGTGTTTGACGTTGCCCCTGCTAAACGTAAAGAACTTAGTAAAATATATAACCACGAGCAAACCTTTCGGCGTTGTCTTTATTCCCAGGTTAGATCACATGCACTTTCTTCACTAAACTTGGGCTTGAATGACAACTGGATTGTCACAAATCAGCTTAGCGACACCAAAGACTATGCATTCGACACCAATGTTGGTCAATTTCGATAATTTTAACATTTCATCTCCTTCTCACTTCCTAGGGGTGTCTTACCGCCAGAATATTATATATTTTTTATTGTAAGTCATATGTATATATCAACTTGTTTTTAAAAATGAGTTTACATAGAGCACCGATTTTCATCTTTCCAACTTAAGGAATTCGTGATATAGGCCTACTCTATTTTTTCCACAAACTTCAAACTACCTATTCCCCTCCTCACCCTTAGGATACAAACTAAAAAGATCTATATGGCCTAATTGTCATGGCCTCTTCGATAAAGTTATTTTGTGGATTGTACAGGGTGGTCCAAAGGTAGGTATACAGACCAGCATCGATCAAGTATGACATTTTAATTTATTAAGATTATGCATTTATTTGTTTCGGTCTGTTCCAAGCCTTAGGTATAAGGGAAAAGAAATTAAGAACAAATAATGAGGAAACTAAGTCAATATCTGTATAGATAAGAAGTAAATGATATAAGATGTCACGACCGATCAGAATGGGACTATATACCTGCTTTTGGACCACTCTGTATATCAGGCAAACAAACACAAGCACACAAACATTCAATATATATATAGTGGCGGATCCAGGATATGATCAAGGGATTGGCTAAACCATAGTTTGCAACTTTATCCAGTGTAATAAGATTGAAGCCTATTTTATCCAGTGTCTACCTGAGCGTCAAGGGGAGGGGGACTATAACCCCCCTTGGATCCGCCACTAATATATATATATATATATATATATATATATATAAAAGAACGGTTGTGGATGCGAGACATGATTATTCTATAGAATAATATGGCACATATAGTTGTTCTCATAAAATAGTAATAATATTATATTTAAATATGGTATGTTTAAATTATGTGGAGTGAAGTAGAAAAACATGAAGAAAATGGGATGGTATTTTTACGTTCTGCAGTTATGTCATGTAGGGTAAAGGAGATGGTGATGATGAAAATAAGTGAAATGGCGGATTGTAAAATGGGGAGGAAGCAGGAGAAAACCGAGAAAACCTATGCACACAATGTTTGTCCATCACAAGGAAATGCAAATGGAATAACATTTTTCATCATATATTATAAATCTTATCTATCCATACTCTCTTTTGGAGCTACAATTGTAGGCAAAATTATTACTTTTATCTATTTATTTAACAATCACCAGATACAGCGCAGAGGCCATTTTATACTGGATATCTAACAACTACAACAATGGAAAGGATGTGGGAAGGTATCGGAAAGGGCGTATTTAGTAGGTACCATCCTGGCATTTGTCTGGTAGGACTGAGGGAAACCCTGGAAAACCCCAGTCAGGATATTCGGCAGCAGGAATCGAACTCACGACCTCCCGAATGCGAAGCCAACGCTCTACCACTTGAGCTACTTCGCTCGTGTTAGAAAGTCGAAAGCCAGCATATCTTCCTCTTGTGTAGCATTCATTAGCTCTCTTGTGTTTACATTATCACGGATAATGTGTGCTTAGGGAGAGGTTCATTACTAGCACTCTTTTGACATTAGAATGTTCCTTCAACAGCATTGGTTAGTACTTAAAGCTGTAATAGAATAAATTATATTGGTCTATTATAAAGTCCAGTAAGTTCCGAAACATGCCTTCTAAGGAGTGGGTGAATGTAGGGTCAGACTGCCCAATCTGCCGATAGCGACAGTCTTCAATTAAACCCACGCCAACGGACTACTCAGACCTGTTTTGAACCCCGTAGTTGCCAAGTTTCTACTTATGCTTTCGCACTCCTTCACGAATGTAAAGAAACAATCCACATTCCAATTTTGATTGTACGCTTTACGTGAAAGGTACGAATGATTGTGCTTACATTACCAATTGTATTTTATTTTTCAAACTTACCAATATTGCGTACTAACGGTATCGTGACGATATTCTCAGTTTGAATGAAGGTTGTGTATTTGGTGTACAAATGCAATTGTGCACTTGCAGGCTCGTGGTGTCAAAATAACATTTTTTTTAAAAAAATCATCTTCCGAAAGAAAGGAAATAAATGAGTTGAAGATAAAATAGGTACATTTTAGAAACCATTAACAGCTAGTAAGAATCATATTTCAAACTATACATTTTTACGTTTTTTTTTGTTTTTTTTAATTAACATCCGTGTAGCGGATACTTCGGAACATGTGATCTCGAGTTTAATTCCCTGAAGGGTAGCTATTTCAGTATATACCAAACATCATGAGACAATTAAGCTATTGAATTAAAAAGTAGTTAACACCTACCTCGAAAGCCTGAAATAAAGTACTGAGAACTGTTGTGCTGACTACGCATCAGCTAACTGAAGTGGATGTCTGGCTGACCATAATCCTTCGAGTTTACTTTTAGTTTATGTGAACATCATGGACGAATGGCGCAGTGAAGACGTGCACGCAGAGACTTATTCGCAGATCTTATAATAATTTTAAGAAATGGAATTGTATACACCTTAAAATTTTGATAAATTAGCGTTAGTCATTTGCAAGTCGCTACTTTATATTGGTGTTTCTGTTTCTTAATTTCGTAAACGGCGCCCCAGATGAAAATATTTTTTCCTACAAAAGTTATTTCTTTTTTCTATGATTTTCCTAACAATTAGGGGAAAAAATCACCTTCACGTTTTTCGGGTGAACTCTGGAGCCCTATGATACATGACTCTGTGGGGAGAAACACGAGCATTCCATTCGATACACCTATAACACTTTCATATATCGTATTTTGTTAAATAATTTTATCTCAACCGTTTGTGATTTGCAAAACCCAGCAAGTTTTACCTCGAACATTAGGTATAACTATGGGTTAGTGGCGTAGACATGGAGGCTGTCTGGCTCGAGCTCCCACCCCGTAGTGTAGTGGTATCAAAAATGGATTCTACTTATATTCAGTATATTCAGTATGTGGTCCCGGATGTTATATCTTTTACTCTTTTATATAATTTATCAAAATATGTACAGTAATGTGCAAAAAAACTTACTTCCAAGTAGATCTCTCTTTAACCCTGCATAAGATTTCAGCAAATTAATTACAAACTCGATTCTACATCTTTTGGAGCTCTTTCTCGTGTGTCAAATTTTCCATCTGTGGTTGTGAACATTAAGAAATAAATTTTCTCTTCGAGATTAATTAAAATTGCTGAATTCCTGCTTATCCCAATTGTTGGCGTACTCAAATTTAGTGTCCGTAGTCACTGCTTCTATTGGTTCTGAAAGCGCTAAAATTTTCTAGTGTTCATCAGTATCCTGAAGCAATTGAAAAACTATCTAAATTAAGAGGTAGCAAACTCTGATTTCAGAAAGCCAGAAACAATGACTTTGGACCAGAGGCGTCATTTCAGACTTCGCTTGAGGGGGCAAGAAAGATTTCACGTTTTGTACTAGTATATTAGTAGACAATCGATTAAAGTATATTTATTCCTCAAACTCTTGTGGGGGTCAATTGCCCCTCCTTCCCCCTAAATGATTACCCAGCTTTGGACTCAGTTGAACGTTCGTCTTCTGGCTGGCTGTAGGTCTTCATCTGTTGCTGCCCCAGAGAGTTTACTTTAATATTCGTTTGTATCTGTTAGATACTTTCATCAGTGTTTTAACACCGTGTAACTAAAGAGAACTGAATGTGAATTTTTATTATCTGTCTCTCCTGCAATTTGCCTTAACTCTGTGCACTGAAATGACGTACTGGTCTTCGTGTCTCAAGAACCCATGAAAGACTCTAGCCGATCATATGGGCTATATTTCAGCCGGTGATAAGTGATCAGCTCATCAGGTTTCAAGTCCAGATATCTGACCTTCTCATACCAGTATACAGGGTGGACCATTTAACTTGAAACGCCCATATAACTTTTAAATTAATAGACACAAAAACGCTGAAGCTTCATACTGTGCAAATTTCAACAGAAGGTCATTGTTTGATGTACAATGTAATACCACAAGACTAACAGTCTTGCCAATCCAACACAAAGTTTTAGTTTTTTTTTTTTAAATTTCACTACGCCAGTTTATTACACATTTCTAATTTACATTTAAAACGAAAACTTGAAATTACATACTTATTATGCACTATTTTAAAGTAACTAACGACCCTACAGTATCACAAACGTCAGAAAACAACCAAATTTTGTATGGTTATACAACAGTAATAATACAAGGGACACGGACGAGGTAATACATATCCAAAGTACCTTAGCATCGAATATTATGGTCATTATATTACGTATTTCGAATAAGAAGCAACCAAGATACAAGAAATGGACAACTTGACTTTTTTTAAAGGACTTTCTTTAGGAAAAGTGTTTAGTTAAGTACCACATCGAATTACGTAGAAAATTTCAATAGACATAAATATTATAATGCCATGAACAACAATTTGATGAGCTCCCTCGTGGGTAAGCGGTTAGCGTACGCGCCTTTGCGTGGGAGACCCGGGTTCGATTCCAGACGGGAGTTCATGTGGTTCGGATTCCATGTTAATCAGGGTTCGATTCCCGGCGGGAGCTCATGTGGTTCGGATTCCACGTTAATCAGTAGGTCCACGTCTCATATAGCCTCACTGCTGAAAAGGGACGTTAAACTCAAAATCAGCTCAGCTCAGCTCCATGTTAATCAGTAGGTCCACGTCTCATATAGCCTCGCTGCTGAACGGGACGCTAAACTAAAATCAACTCAACTCAACAATTTGATATCTCAAACCATTCAGGAGATATGGAAAAAAAAGGTTAAATTTTGTATATTGCTTAAAATAGCGTATTTGTTGGACTTTTAAGAACGATTGTTGATTTACTTTGCCTCTATAGCACCATAACAATACTTTTGGAAGGTGTAACTACAACAAGATCTCTGAATTACATAATTTTAGGTAGTGTTGCAAGCTTTATCAGTTGTTACTACATCCCCAGAATGATTTGAGATATCAACTTGCTATAACGGGCATTATGATCTTTGCGTCTATTGAAGATCGTTTATGCCAATGGATGAGATACTTATCTAAGCAGTTTTTTTTTAACTAACGTATTTTTTTTAAATTAAATTTTAAGCCCCCTGTAGCTTTGTTTCTATTCATTCCAAATCCGTCATATCATGATCATAGTACTATTAGACACTAAATTACCTTCGATGTTCATTGTCCCGTTCCTCTCCCTTGCGTTATTACTACTGTAAAGGCCACTAAAACTAGGATGTTCATGATAATATAGTCCCTAGTTTCCATAGGGCCGCGGTGGCTCAGTGGTAGAGCATTCACCTCTGGTCCATGGGATCCTTGGTTCGATCCCAGCTAGCGTCATGTGAGCTTTGTGGTGGACAAAATCCGTGTGCTTGGGTCTTCTCAAGTTTCTCCCGTTTCCTCCCACTTTCTTCATTCCACCATTTCATTCATTTCTTATCATCGCCGTCTGCTTTAGCCTAGCCAGCATAATTGTGGGACGTAAAACTTCATTTCATTCTTTCCTTAGTTTGCAACAGAGAATAACAAATTTGATGTTGTAAGTTTTCGTGTGCAGATTGATGCAGAAGTATGCTGATTTGAAACATGTAATAACGTGACGAAGTGCCGTTTGAAAAACTATAACTTTATAATGGGTTGGCAACACTCTTAGCCTGGTGGTTTCACAAAGTATGTCAAATATTGTTCTCCTGCCGATACAAAATTTCAGCTTTTTTTGTCAGTTTAAAAGTTACAAGAACGTATCAAGGTAAATGGTCCACCCTGTATATATATATATATATATATATAATTCTAGATGATGCGTGAGGTCAGTAATTTGGAGTTGTAAATTGATGCGCTGACCACACATCACCGAGTGAAATGTGAGCCATATGATTGGCTATAGTTTTTCACGGGCTCTTTGGGACACGAATTTTAATACAAAGAAAGTGTCTCCTAATATATATATATTGTTTGTATATAACTACTGTCTACACCACTGATATAGATTGCAGGTTACATTCCCTCCAGACAAATATATATATATATATATATATATATATATATATATATATATATATATATATATATATATATATATATATATATATATATATACACTTAGGCCTACTGATTTGTGCATCACTGACCCCTATTAATAGTGATTAGCAATGACCAATCTCGAGAACACGGCACTGCTTCTTGTATTATGTTTATTTTTGTAACCGATCTGCTATAGACAAATATAAAATTAACATCGAAAGTATAAAATATTTATTCTCACCTCTGGATGTAAATCATATTTAAAAATAAGCAAATCATCTTGAAATCGCCTCGTGTCTTCTGAAAGTTGAGTTTAAAAAAAGTTTCAAGTTAAAACACCCTGGCAACACTGCTCGGGTTTGTTATACTTCCTCCGCACTGGTTCTTGCTGTGCTGGGCCCCGTTTGTGCGCGGTCCCAGGTGCCACAAAGGAATGGAGGGTCTTTCTTACGGCAGCCTTGATTGGCTAGAAGAGGTTTAATGAGTGGCTGTAATTGAAATCTCGTGTTCGCGAGGCGCGGGAGGGCGGTGGGGTGACAGCCATGAGGTGATGGGGATGGTAACATGAAGAAATGGGAGGGAGAAGAGCCAAGGTGAACTAGTGGAGGTCACGTGACCAGTCGGCGAGGCTTGGTTGAACAAGTCCACTGTCTGGTCAACGGACATCTGGAATCCCCAATCTTGAGTAAGGAACGTTCCTTGATTCATGGAGTTATCAGCATATGAGTTTTTGTTATGTTGCAAATGCCAAATGCTAATATGATATTTTTAAAATATATTTTTTGTGTAGCAAAAGTGGCGTCAGTTAAATCAAAATATTAGGCTACTGAAACTATGCATTTATATTTGGTCCCTGTAATGAAAATTCGATGTTGTTTAACATAATTTCAGTTTCATTGAATGTTAAGCAACTCATGCTTTTAGCTTTCATAATAAGTCTTTTGAATGATGCACTTACGTATATAAAAAAAACGTCCGTTTACTGCGTGTAAAGAGATAGTAAACCTTTTTGTGATGTACCGTCCAACTCGCGCTTTGTCTGTCTACATTTTGATGTGTAATAAGCTGTAATTAAACAGCTAACAGGATATGAATGATGAAAAACATTTCCCGTTCCGTCAATCCGTTTCGTAATATAAACAATTTTCATAAATTCAGTCTTGCTATTGGACGAAACTTTTAAGGTGTGATTTACTCTCTTGTCCCAACTGAAAACAAAACAATGTACAGAAGGTGAGTGGTGGCGAGGAGCTGGGCGGAGTTTGGTGTTTAGCATGCGCATCATGGTGTCATTATCGTCACTTCCGGTTCACGCAACATGGTATCTTCTCCCTTTTTTTTTCTGTTTACCGGCTTTAAAAATGCATTTAATGAATACTTCGTTTTTTCTGCCATTATAAACAGTCACGTAGCAACAGAAGGTGTATTTCAAACATTTTTTCCCCTTTGGTGTTAATGTTGCAAGGTTCAGACCTCAATAGAAACACAGAATTTTCGACGTTTTTCTAAATCGGGACAAGGGTTGGTAGGTTGACTTGGGGGACAAACCCAGAGACTAGTGGCAGTTATGTAATTGGGGACACGCGCAAGTTATTACTGCAGTTCTTCTTCTGTTATTACTTATATAGCTGTTATTACTTCTAACAACTATAATCGCTATTGCTAATTATAATTTCTACTACCAAACTAAATGAAAATAACATAAAAATTAGTAATTATAAATAGATACTTTGTTATTTATTTTATATATATATCCTCGCTAAGTCAGGAAGGGTTGTTTTTCAGAGCCGTTTTATGGAAGTCTTGATAAGCTATTCTCAAGTTCTTGTGAACAAAAATTTCGATCATCGTGAGTTCCGTTGATTTTCGGTTTTTATGGTATGTTTATAAAGTTCTCATTACACTAAACACTTGTTCAATTTGTGCACTACTCATTGGTATAGCGAGATTATACTGCATTGTCTTTGATGCATCTGCTTTCTCGAAAAACTCATCCTTCTTATTGAGAGTTGGTATTATGGATTTCAAAATAGAAAACTCATTGAACAGTTTATTTCCACTGAAGCTATTTTAAGTCTGATCCCAACCTCTGTTAAATCATTAAATGAAACCAGTTTTGAGGCTCAGCAATAATGCAGTCGCAAATATGGAAAGAATTTAAACGTAGCCTTTTTGTAACAATAATATAATCCTCATAAATAGCTAGCAAGTACAGAATGTATTACAAGTAGAGACCGGATGTTAGGCAAAATGCCTATTCTTTAATATTAAAGATATGATCAAAAATAACGTTTCAAAGTTTATGTGGGGGGTTATAGTTTCGATTTAAGCCAATTTTATTTTGCCTATTTTGCCTATTTCGACCTTTACTGCCTAAATAATTGCTTTAGTGCCTAATGTTGCCTATTTTATGCATTTTCTTTAAAATAAGCCTTTATTGGGAAAATATATAATTTATACAACATAAATAAAGACGCATATATACCAGGGGTGCCCACAAGGGGGGGCTATGACGCAAACTGCGTCATTGAAATATTTGGGGGGGTTAAAAATCTATATAAATATGTTTGATGGGGGGGTAAAAGTAATCGAAAAGAAGATTTTTTTTCATGGAAGAACACCTACGGATAGACAGTTGGGGGGTGCGTCATGGACATAAGGGGGGGTGGGCACCACTGTATATACGTATAATAAGTGTTTGTAAATACAAACACGTGCTGCGTTACAATGTACATACAGGGTGAACTTCAAAGATGTGCATATACTTTGGGAGGTGATTAATTATATCAAAAGAAGACAAAAAGTTCTCTTGTATTTTGTCGAATTCTGTGTCGTGTACGAGTGACAGTGCTGCCAACTTGGAATCGAAAATCAAATCTTGACAATTGGAACGGAACTGATAGGTGTGCACATACGTTGAGAGGTGATTCGTGACATGAAAAGAAGACAAAAAGTCCTGTTGCATGTTGTCGAATTCCTCGTCGTGTACGAGTAACAGAGGTGCCAACTTGGAATCGAAAATCGTACACATACTTCGACAAATGATTCGTGACATGTAAAGAAGACAAAAAGTCCTCTTGAATGTCAGGAAACACCTCCCGAAGTATGTGCACACTTTTATGTCTCGTTCCAATTGTCAGGATTCGATTTTTAATTTTAAGATGGCACCCCTGTCACTCGTACATGACGCGGAATTCCACAACATGCAACAGGACTTTTTGCCTTCTTTTGATATGCATCATGCAACAGGTCTTCTTTTGATATCACGAATCACCTCCCGAAGTATGTGCAGATCTTTTAGGTTCACCCAGTATGTATGAATGCATAACAAGCTTCGTTTTTATATATACAATAAAATAAGATATTAACAAACAGGTATGTTTCTATATTCTTTGAACATTATCTATGACCTGAACCTATTTTTTAATGGTATTGAGTATTTATCTTCATTATTTCGAGTTACATTTTACTGCCTATTTTACTGCCTATTTTTAAAATTTTTAGTGACTATTTGCCTGCCTATTTTACAGGTTTTTAGTGTCTAAACATCCGGTCTCTAATTATAAGACATAATGATATAGATAATTTAATATATAACCCTATACTTTTACTTTGTTGGAGTGAAGACCAGTAGAATGCACTTCCAACCTAAACAACTCTGGGCAGCGTCTGGAGATCTGGCAATCCTAACCGTGGCATGTTAAGAGGCAGCGAATTCCGCTCTGCAAAGCCAGGAACAAAGGCAATAGAAAACTGATGTTCTCAACATATATAATCTGAAATTCATATGGCCGGCAAAGATATCTACGTCAAAGATTTCTTTTAACAGAGCTTTCAATTACAAGTGTTGCTTTTTAACAAGTTGCAATACTAATATATGAAACACTAAATATAGTCAGTTGTGAAAAGAAATTATGTTAATTTTACTTTTTCATATAGTTGTACAATAATTTTGTGAATAATACAATTGTAAGAATTTTATCAGTCCTACAGCGTATTACAAAACTTATGACCAGTCCTACACTATATTATCTCTACCATCTCGCTAATTTAAACCCTAAACTATACGAGTAATTCTCTAATCTTGAACAAAACTCAAAATATGTTTTACAAAAATTGAAATATTTGTAAGAATTTTTCACGGAACACAATTAATTAAAATTCGGGTAGGCGGTGGTGATTTAAATCAAGTATTATTCATGCATGTCAACTGCAAGTAGTAGAGATGATTAGGAATCCTAATTTACTCCGCATATCACCATCTTTTTTTTTTAAATATACGAAGGCCATCATGGAACATTTTCTTTTAATTTGTATATACAAGGTGTGATCAAAAATTACGGCAAATTTAGTTGCAAAGCGCCATCTGTCGATGTTGTATCCATTTTAACTACTAAGACCGGTAGCCTAAACTTTTGGTACAGCCAGCGCCGAGTTTTGAACGAGTTGTGACTTGTGACATGTCACTTTGCTTCCAGAGGCAGAAGAATGAGGACGTGTTAAGAGTGTTTGTCGCGCGCCAACATAAAGTTTTGTTTTAAGCGGCGGAAAAGTGCCAAAGAAGCTCACGAAATGTCAAAATCAGTGTATGGAAATGAAGCGGTGGCATTGAAGACTGTAAGTGGTGTGAGCTATTCAAAAGGGGTAAGGAGTCAGTTGAAAATGAACAACGATCGAGACGTCCATCAACGTCAAAAACTGATGAAAATGTGCAAAAAGAAGCACAAATTATTGGTTCAAACAGGTGAATGACTATTTGAGAACTTTCTGAAGAACTAAATACCTCACACGGTTCCGTGAAGAGCATTTTAACCGCGATTAAACGGGCAAATGGCTTCCTTCTTCACCACTAAAACGCACCTTGCTACACCTTGCTTTTGAACCGCGGGTTTTTGGAGGAAAAAAAAATATTCTCTTCCAGATTTGCTGTGCTATCCAGATAAGACACCATGCTATTTCTGGCTCTTCCCAAAAATTAAAACCATGCTTAAAAGAAAATATTTTGACACCATTCCTAATATTGAGAGGGTCACGACAAACTAGCTGACTCCTTTCGGAAAGAAGCCTTCCAGAAATGCTTCCAGTCATGGATTCAACGTTGGGATAAGTGCATTGCTAGCCAAGGACGGTACTTTGAAGTAGATCAAATCAAATTCCATGTAACATTATTACTTTGTATTTAATAAAATTATTCACCGATTTTTTTTAATCACACCTCGTATGAGTGAGCGAGTGAGGGAGATGAGTGAAGTGTCATTTTTGACTGACTTCATGTAGTGGGGATTCTGTGAAAACCTCAAAAAAGATATATATATATATATATATATATATATATATATATATATATATATATATATATATATATATATATATATATATATATATATATGAACCATACTGTGAAAATCAAATAACCTTTACGAAATTTTTCCTGGAACATATTTTTTCAATCGGGATAACTTTACTCTCAACGATTTTGAAGTCTCAAAATATACGCAATATTGAATCAAAATGTATTATTTAAAGCAGCGTTTCCCAACCGGTGTGCCGCGGCACACTGGTGTGCCGCGAATGGGCCGCTGGTGTGCCGCGAGGAAATCGAAACAAATTATTAATTCGATAGGAACCAAATTGCAAGACATAGGGGAAAATGTATATTTGTATTTCACATTATTATGAACCTCTACCATAAATCTACAATTTTAAGTTTCATACTGTGTTACTTTCTGAACATTTTTAATGTCGAAAAACGCATTTATTATTGTCATGACCATTATTGCTTCTTTATTGTTTCGTATTTCGTAACTATTTCGTAACTTGAAATTTTAACATATCATTCAATAAATTCAACAAAGCAAACATGCATACAAATTACCTACATTTGTGTTTTAAAAGTATGGGAGATTTGTTTATTTATTCGTTATTTAGTGATCTTCCCTTTTAGTTAAAGGTTAGATACAGTTTTCGAAAGAGAAAATAGATTTTTAAAAACCCGAGTCCTATATTTCATTGCAATTGATTTTTTTATTATTATTATTTTAAAATTAGAATGAAAAACAAGCGTAATGATTTACCACGGGGGGAAATCAGTGATCGAGCTTTCTTCTCTGTAAGATCAGTAATCACATAAAAATACCACGGTATTTTATATTTACAAATAATATATATACACCTGTATATATATATATATATATATATATATATATATATATATATATAATATGGGTGTGCCGCGAGAATTCAAGTTACATATGTAGTGTGCCGCAAGTTGAAAAAGGTTGGGAAACGCTGATTTAAAGGAATGTTATTGTTGAACATACATATACTTTTTAATCCGTGGCGAAAGTAATCTATCTCATAAAGGGGAGAGGAGGGCAATGTTCACTGCACATTCTTGACTGATTTTATTCCCAAGCACTAGGGATTGAGAGAAAGACTCAAAGAGAATATATAGTATTGTATCAAAACCGACTTTTTTTTTTTTTTTTTACGGAATATATGTACATCTTTTTAAAAAATCGGGGCGCGATTAATCCATCTATTTTTCTTTATGATTTTAACTCCTCACAGGGCATGATGGAAGAAAACATACGCATATTGCATCTCAATGGAAGATTTATTTTGTGATTAGTATCATGGAACATTCTTTTTAGTTGATAAGAAATAAATATATCTTGTTATTATTTGCAGATGTCACTCCAACCTGTGGGCATAATTGGAATGGTTTAAAGAAATTTTGCCAAAATCTAATATTTTATTTTTGGGATAGATTATATACAGGGTGGCCCAAAAGTAGGTATACAGCCCTGTGTTGATCAGGAATGACATTTTAATTTATTAAAATATGAATTTTATTTTCTTCGGTCTGTTCCGAGATTAACATATAAGTGAAAATAAGTTAAGAACAAACAATAAACGAAATTAAATGAATATATGTATGGATAACAGTAATAAACTAAATAAAATGACATATGCAGATCAGTACGGTGCTGTATACCTACTTTTGGGCCAGCATATATATATATATATATGTGTGTGTGTGTGTGTGTGTGTGTGTGTGTGTTCAAACTTGGAACATCATGTGAATTCGACTCTCATTGACCCCCTCATTTGTCATGGGTTGCGACTTCTAACAAAATGCTTATTCTGGAAGGTTAAAGAAGTACATACCGAGTTTCATTAAAATGGGATCAATTTTACGAGATTTATGGAACAAACGAATAGACGACAGTCATTGAATTGCCAATCGAGTAGAATAGCAGAAGCTCGCTTCATCTATTATGATTTGAAAAATTAGAAAAAAATTAATGGAATTTAAGGAACGGAGCAATCTAGTTCAATTAAATATTTTGTTCAAGAATTACCGATAGAATAAAATATTGTAAGAGGAACTAACTTTTGAGTGGAACAAAAGAAATTGAGATACGAAAGCAATAGGTGTACTCCAGAAATTAACTATTGAAATTCAAATTTGATACGCGTTACAGATGGGATATATTTTCGTGGTAGGAGCATTAAGAGAAAGATTCTTCTTTTTTCTTTTTTTTTACGTTTTCTATAGATTGTTTTTTTCAAGTTTTAGTCTGCAGTTACCTGATAACACTCTTTAAGAAGGAGAAATGAAGGAAACAAAGCACTTCATTTACACTTTGTTTTCCCAGAGAATTCCCCTTTACTGCTCAGTTTTCGCTTATTTCAAAGTTTCCAGAGCAACTTAATAATAACATAGTACGAATAACTACAATTAATGAAACAATTGTGTACGTATTATCATTACAAAAAGTATCGTGCAGGTTTAAAGAAAATATGTCAAGGGATTTAATAATAGAAGGATAAAGAATATTTGTTGTTCGATTTCTTTCCCTAATGAGTTTTAAAACACATGTTTATGCTATATAAGTTTCTTAATATCCTACAAAATGATATGGCACTTTTAGTGCTTCTTGGAGATCAAATGTTCAACGTTTCCTATCCACCAAATGTTTCAAGTAGGCATGAAATTGGTCGTTATAATAACAGACGGCGTCTGTAGATCTGTGTTGTGGCTGAAGAACACACGAACAGAAATGCGAGCGGACGGAATTTCTTGTCTTTCTTCAAAAGAATAATAGAAATGGCTTGACTCTTCTTTAAATTAAAAGTTGAAATTTTCATAATCAAATCTGGCCTTGCAAGAGAGGGAGAGAGAAAAGCGTTAAAATCCCATGAATGTATTATTAATTATTGTTGCTGTTGGATACAAATTATTACTCTTACCTCGATCAACCAATGAACAAAGTCAGCCTTCTGAAGTAGGTGTGCCGCTAGCCTACCAGGTCCCAGTGAGGAGATAGGGTGGTAAAATAGAGATCGCTTGCCTCTGAAATAAAGGTTCTTAGGCTTAATCCCAGATCATGCATATAATGTTTTTAGGTTTCATAGGAGCATCTATTTCCCACTTTGTGTGAGTCCATCAATTACTTAATCACAGTTCAGTTACTTTCCTTCCTTCAATTGAGTTTTATACTTTAGAGCAGAGTTTCTCAAAGTGTGTTCCGCGGTGTGTCCACCAAAAGGACATAGGCCTACCGAAACAGACTGGATGCGGAACCAGATATGAGACTGCAGCTTTCCGTCATAAAACCTGATATTAAAGAACTCTGAAGGCACAAAAATCAACCTCCCTCATGCCACTGAAGTCTTAGTACATGTATGTTTTGTATGAAAAATGATTCTCATGTCTATTAGGTTCCATGTCACATTTCGGAAATTAGGTTTTTATAAACACTTCACTGTAAATATTATTATTTTTATACTTCTATATGCAAATGAGCTCATGTGCTTATAAAAGTGTAAAAGTGATCATATTTACAGTGTTTATGAAAATCTCATTTCTCGTGTGCATATAAAACAGCTTAAAAGTGATCATATTTACAGTAACTTAAATTTATTGCATTTTAAAATAATAGTGTGATGCTACCTTACGTAATAATATCAAATTGAAAAAAATAAACTTTTCTGTTCAATGATAGTGCATAATAAATGACAATATTATTATTATAAATTATCGAATAATTTAATACTATTTCCATGGGTTCCATCATTTTGTTTTGGACGTGAAGGGGTTCCCTGAATGAAAAAGTTTGAGAAACTCTGCTTTAGAGAATCAATCACAAGGCCACTATATACAAGGTGTTTCAAAACAGCACCGAGAACGTTCGGGAGGTGATTCCTGACACCAAGATAAGACGAAAAGTATATACCAACCTGCGTGCATAAATGCTTCCTTTCGGAGTTATAGGCTGCCGAAAACATGAAAAAAATGAATTTGAAGGTCCATAGCTCCAAAAGTATGAGAGCTACCGTAGTCGGGTCAAGACTTTACTTAGAAAATGTTATGTGTGCTATCCAAAAATGCAAGTTTCACAATCCTGCATTACTTCCACAACAATTTTCATAGAGGCAGTTGGTGAGTACTTCAAATTATATACACATAGCCAAACTGCCTTTATAAACATTGTTGTGTGAGTGCCTTAGAATTCTGAAACATACATTTTTGGATAGCACACATAACATTTTCTAAGTGAAGTCCTGACCCAACTACGGTAGCTCTCATACTTTTGCAGCAATGGACTTTTAAAATTCATTTTTTCGTGTTTTCGACAGTCCATAACTCCGAAAGGAAGCATTTGTGCACCAAGATAGGTATATACTTTGTATTATTTTGGTGTCAGGAATCACCTCCCAAACGTCAGTGTTGCCTTGAAACCCCCTGTATATGTTGTAGAACTAATCCAAATTCGACACGGGCATTTAACCCTCTCACTTCCTGGTGAACTTTTTGAGACTTTTCTAACCCTCTCACTTTTTGAGACTTTTCTAATTTATCTTTCATTTCCATATGCAGCATGTTGAAGGTCTTGGAATAATATTATTTCACACTTCAAATCCTTGTATTACGAGGAAATGCAATACGATGTTTTCAAAATTCTGAGAAAAAAATAATAATTCACTCCAAATTAGTTCAATCTTAGTTTCAGAATATTGATTTTCGTATCTTCAAAACTCGAAATATAAATAGCAAAGTAAAATGAAAATATGAAGAAGTAACATGTTAATGCAAATAACCTAACTATAGAAACGGGTATGTCATAACTCCTGTTGCTTCCATTGAATACGGAAAGACATCCAAAATATTGTGTGTGTGTGTGTGTGTGTGTGTGTGTAGAAGCTATTTCCACGATCACCAACCTATGCTCCGTCGTTTCTCGGTAGTAGAAATGAAGTTAGGCCTACATTAGAAATGCTGAAGGAAACTGATGAAGTAGGAAAGTTTCTAGCAATAGCTTTATACAAAATATCTACAAAGAAGGTACTTTTTGAGAGCCTCATAATGACACAGCTGTATAAATGTAGATAGAAAATGTTACTGATATCTATAACAACTATATGCGACTTGATGCTATTTCTATCAAGATTTTTTTTACATACGTGAATGAGAATGTGGGGTGCTGATTGCCACGGGTGCTGACTGCCACAGGCAATTTATTGGTGCTGACTGCCACAGCCAATTATTAGTGCTGATTGCCACGACTGGCGCTGATTGCCAATATCAAGGTGCTGATTGCCACGATGGCGAGCTGACTGTTACGAGTCTGAGAGAAAGTTGCTAGACGTAACATTACCATACACCAAGGGGCATGAAAGAAATGTGATGAACCTTAGGATCGTGTTGTTCAGATCAACTCCTAACAAACGTAAACAGGCCTCTGTATGTACTTTCAGTTTTGTTAGGGAGTGGTGCGTACAAAATTGGTACGATTTATGTGTTCTCACTTGAACTCCCTATGTCAGCATGAACTGTGTACAGCTGCACAAATTGTCTCGAGTAGCTCTTGAAAGTTCCGTCAATAAACACTGCTGGCTGTCCCTAACAAGGGAAGTTCTGGAGAAAGCACTCGCCTACAGATTAACTAAGCATGCCATTTGAAGCCCTAATTCATGCTAATTACAACAAGCTAATAAAATTCCTGTACGGTTGAGAACTGTTTGAGATATTCAACTTGGAAGTTTATATGAGAAAATGAGGATATGCGCATTTAAACGCGTTAAGTACAACATAATTAGCAACGAATATTGACGTACGAATTGAAAGATATCGATAGTAGCAGATAAAAAACACTGTTTTGCAATAACAAGCAGGTTTGTTAAATACAGTTATTCATTATATTGTTCACAATAATGATAGGTTAGAGATGAAAATTGATCACTGTTGTTCTTCTGTCCTATGAAGAAATGACGCAGGCAAAAGACTTCCTTGCACCATGAACATTTTATATGTGCAATTGCGCCCGTCATCCGTACGTCCATTTTATATGTGCATCCGTCAAGGGAACAGTTCGCAGAACAAAAACAAAAGCAAATTCGACAAGTGATTCAAAGGGTATAGGCCTATAATTTGTTCGTAACCTGCCTTGTGGAATGCAAACTGAAACAATCCAATGTATCGCGGTGATCGGAACTGATTTGTATGGACACGAACTTTATTTGATTGTTTCGTTGGTACATCATAACGTCCGGATGAAGAAGTTTCATACTATGTACAAATCTCTTGCCATAATCTTTGATTGGCGGAATCCAAACACATCAAATTGTTGTACAAATCGTGTGCAGTTCTTTGGTATCTTCTCAACCATTACGTCTTTGCCATTCGTCATGCAACTTGTAATGGACAATTTGTCTGTGAATGGACCCCAGTGATCAAGCAGTAGCAAGTTCAAACCATCAGGTTTCGCCATGGGAGAGAATACTTAACGCGTTTAAATATGCATTCACTCATTTTCTCACATAAACTTCCAAGCTGAATATCTCGAACCATTCTCAACCGTACAGGAATTTTATTACCTGTTGTAATAAGCATGAATTGGTCCTTAGAATTTCATGCTTAGTTTTTCTGCAGACTAGTGCTTTCTCCCGAACTTCGCTTGTCAGCGCTGGCTTCAGACCATCATATCCAAAACACAAAATCCGTTTATCTTGTTCCAATCTATCGTACTGCAGAAAGGAAGTTCCGTCTTCGAAGCGAATATGATCTTCCGGAAAATCTAATTCTTTAGACATGGAATTGTTTTGCTTTATGCCAAGAACTGTCCTCCTAGTATTGTTTAAATAGCCCTTCCTTTGACTATAAAAAATATTATTAGGGTGAATAAATACACACTAATTTTACTTTATAATACTGATCCATTAAATAATACAATAAAACAATTAATATAAACATCGAAATGTACAAATTGTACATATAACAGAAAAGACAATCTCTTTATAGTCTGAACATCAAAGCGTATGTCGTTCCACTTACTGAGCAACTTTGTAACTTACAGGATGCCACATAGATTTGCTGTGATGATGACTAAATTAATCCCTCATACTAAATTTATGCTGCCTTATGCAGAGTCTTTTTTCCGTATGATTAGTGTCATACTAAAGGCCTGACTGCTGCAGGAAACATATGTTAGTCGAACTTTTTAGTATGACACTCAACACGCATCTGCATAAAGCCCATGATGATTGGTAAATTTAGTATGAGGGATTAATTCCGCTCTTTCCAAATACAGTTTCTCCCAGGCTCGTGGCAATCAGCACCTTGATATTTGCAATCAGCGCCAGTCGTGGCAATCAGCACCAATAATTGGCTGTGGCAGTCAGCACTCGTTGCAATCAGCACCAAACGAATGAGAACGTTCCCTAGATCGTTACACTTCGGAGTTATATGGAAAATAATTACATAAGCCAGGTAAATGTGAATACTAATTGAAGAGACATTCATCCAGTAAGGAACTGGCTATGGCTATACATTTCTTGCAAACTTACCTAAAGATCTACCGCTGTCCATTGCATAAAAGAATAAAGTTGATATGTCAACAAAAATATACGATTTGTTTACCACCTCGCTTCTTTCTCTTGGTAGAGAAATCCATTGTAATATGCATCAGTTGTTCTGAAGTTTAGCATTCCATTTCAGCATCAATTGAAGGAAATTGAAGACTATTGCTTA
This sequence comes from Thermobia domestica, assembly GCF_964235325.1. Lineage (NCBI taxonomy): Eukaryota > Metazoa > Arthropoda > Insecta > Zygentoma > Lepismatidae > Thermobia > Thermobia domestica. Next base: position 274,936,887 of record NC_137459.1, on the reverse strand, counting down.
ACATAGGATTCAAACCACATGATCTTCTACCAGGAATCAAACTCGGGTCCCTAGTACCGAAGGCGTGTATGCTAATCAGTAACCATATTGCCATGAGAGGGCTCATCCTAGATATTGTAGGTTATACCGTTACATCACATTGTGTTCTTCGTATCATTTTCTGTATTAATTACGCCTTTGAAATACAGCGGAACTAAAATTATCTGGATCGTCAAATATTGTATGTGTATCGATATCAGGAAGTTAAAAAGAAAGTTTATAAAACTATTGACGAAGGGAAACTGAAGCTAACATAAGAAAGAAATTTCAATTGAAGAAATGCAGAACATCATTGTGAAAATTCCTGGATGTTCCGACAGTGGGATTCAACGGACTCAGTATTTCAAATTTTGAGCGATGAAATTAGTCATTGCTTATTATTCGAATCTTAGCAGGTGAATAAAGAAGGTATCGACGTGGCTTCAATTTAACCCAAAATGGGGCGTACTGTGAGAGAGACATTTCTTTATTTTGACAATACCTTGAAGTAAATGGAACAGCAGCCTGAATGCAACACGTACAGCTTTTTTTTCAGTCAAGCTTTTGCGGACGGCAAAACAATTAGCTTTGCTGAGAATGCTCTTCTAAACCTCTAAATGCATGTAAGTGTGTACTGCTGTACTGTACTGTACTATACTATACTATATATATATACGAATGCTTATACCGTAGTGGTGTATATATATATATATATATATATATATATATATATATATATATATATATATATATATATATATATATATATATGCCTGTATGTATATATATATTATTTGTAATAAAAGTGATATTATTTTCAACATACATTAGGTCCACCTTTCTACTAAGAAAAAGTTATTTTAGATTTTTTTTTCATAAGAATCTCTTGTTGATGTACTACTATTATTATGAGTTTTATTTATTCGTTTCCGGATTGTGGCCAGCAGTCATTAACCCGGAGTTTCACTGTATCCTCTCTTTTCTTGCATTGTGCCCCTTCGTGGCAGAGTGGCTAACAAGCGTGTTCTCTGCTCATAGTCCCGGGTTTGATTTCCGCTGAGGATACTTCTATATGATACAAACCCGATCAATGGTTCAGATCTCCTTGTAAGCAGTAGATGCCATTTCATAAACCCTCTGAGTTGAAAAAAGACGTTCAACTTTGGTGAATCAATCAGTCAATCTTTCCCTGCTTTAAACGTTGTAGAGTGAACAGGGGCTATTTGTTTTCCTTTAGAGCTGCAAGTCAACCATCGCATTTCATTCTCTTTGCCTCCTCTTTTTATTAGTGTTTTGGAAAGGAAAATAGGCGGAATATAAAAGCGATGGAATAAAGACATTTTGAAGTGAAAGAAGAGGAAAGCACGCTGAACATTGGTATTTATGGTGGATACTAGCCTGAAACTTTAGCGTAGCTTCAAATACAATGTTTGTATGTACTAATACATTTATCAAGAGCATAGGTTAGGAAGAAAGAAAAATAAGATTTATAGATACTTCAAAGTGACACCATTTTACCTGGAATCTGTATTTTTTACCTGCAGTGTAGTGGTCTTTCCATTGAAAAAGAAGTCTCGAATGAAAAGAATGTCGTTACCAGGACTAGTAGAAGAAAAGGAAAACCAGCAAAGGACATTTTGGTTTCGCTGCTGGTGGTTCAGGGAGGCATATGGTTGGCTACAAGACTTAACTTTCTCTGTATACTCTATTCAGTGACCTAGAAGACATTTCAAACAATTGTGATTTTTACGTGAACCCCATGTATCTCATCCTTTTACCGCCACATATGTCTATTTGCACGCATATTCATAATCCAAACATACACTTGATTTAACGTTACACTTGTTGCATTCGTTTATACCTAAGAAAAACTAGCCTCTCCCTGCTTTATGTCTTCGTATTTTGTTTTTTACCAATGTTGTCCCGCCTCCATTTAACTGTTTTTTTTTTTTTTTGTCCGTCATTTGATGTTCCTTATAAAAAAAAAATATTACAAAAACAGTGCGGCCATATCGTAAGCGACCTACGGAACTCATCCGATTTTGACCAAAGGTGGGATGGAGATAATCCTTGATATGCATAATAGCCTTATAAAAGTTTTTTTTTTTTTTTTTTTTTTAATGCAGACCATAGATTCTCAAGTTATAGATTGTCGAAGTTGGGGTTTGAACTTAGTCGATTTTTCGTAAAGATTTTTTTTAGTTGCTTTTCAGAACAAAAGTAAGGGATAATACAATGAATAAACGTGTAAAAAGCTAATTTGACGTCTAGTAAATGCTATGCATATTTATACCTCGGTATACAGGGTGTGTGACAATATTTTAGAAACATTCCTTACATCAAAACAAAAACAAAAAAAATGATATGAACCTGTGCTCAAAACTGGATAGTTTCGGAGTAATAGGGTGCTGGAAGCGTTAGACAAGTGAACTGTAAAAGTTCATAGTCCCACTACTATGGGGTCTATCGTAGTCGGGTCTAGACATTACTGAGGAACTGGTATATGAACTATCTAAATATCAATGTTTAAGAATACTTCAGTACTTGCACACAAATTTTGAGAGAGGTAGGTGGAAAGTGATCAAGTACTCCCAAACAGCTTCTCTAAAAATGATTGTGCAGGTGCCGGAGGTTAGGAAAGATGGATTTTTGGATAGTTAACATACTAGTTCCTCAGTGATGTCTTGACCCGGTTACGATCGGTCCTATAGTAGTGGAACTAAGGAACTTCATTTTTTTCACGTTTTCGGCACGCTATAACTACAAAACTATGCACTTCCGACCGCAGATCCGTATGAACTGTTTTATTTTCTTGTTTTCTTGTGAGGAATCCATTCCCAAAATATTGTGACAATTTTTGTAACACCCTGTATAACTAGCAGAAGTACCTGTTCTTTGCACGGATTGAACAGTATTCAGCCTGCAACGCAGTAAAGTAGTGTGGGTTGTATAACCTTAGAGGCTACCGATATTCCTTGTGATTGTTTGAATCTTCAGTTGAATCTCCAGAACGTCTGATCCCCAATCTCTCCTTTGAGTCGAGAATTAAGAAGAAAAAAAATCACCTGATGAATCAAACCTGGTATGCAATCAAACCTGGTGAAAATCCATCCGACTACAAAATTTGATGGCTGTGACCAGCGCCATAACTTTGATCTTTTTTTTTCTGGGGGGCAAGCATTAATACGCGTATTTGGGCCCCCTAGAAAAGTTTTCCTAATTCTTGGACCCTTTCTTTCCATCTTTCTCTTACTCTTTATGGGCTCCTCGGAGCCCGTGGGCCCTCCCGCACGGCAAGGTCTGCGCGACCGTTAGTTACGGCCCTGGGATCGTTTCAAACATGATAAATTAATTAAGGGGACAATATTGACAAATCTCAAAACCATACTAATAAATATTATTTCTAGGGCCCCTGATAGTAGACTTTTTTTTTACTGAAACGGGCCCACGGCTCATTTTTGTTTTATTTACTTGTTATGTGATGTTTTGTTTTGCAATGTAGTGAACTTGTTTGATGCTTCATTTATAATTTCATGTTTGTATCGTATATAGAGTAAGAAAATTTTGTCTTAAAATAGAGCCCCCTCGAACAGCGGGGAGCTTCTCTGGGGGGTAATTCCTTCCCCTTCCCCCACAAGTTACGGCCCTAGCTGTGACTCCTTTCCATGCGTCAAGCGTCAAGTCAGGTGCCAAAATTCATCATCAAAATCGTTCAAGCGGTCTTGGGAAAACTGAGGTACAGTCATGTTCAAAATGATTGCCACATATCTATAACTGTCTTGTTGTGGGAATATAATTTGATAATGATTTTGAAGGGTACTTTTAATACTGTTACTGTGTGTATAATCGGGAAATATAGCCTATGTTTGTGGTAAATTTCACAGGAAAAGAAATACAAATACAAAAATTAGAATGAGTCAAATAAAATTTTGCTAAATGGACAAGAAAGTTTTTTTTTTTTTTTCGTTATATGGTTCTTATTTTCTGTTCTTTTGACACTAAATTTACCACTACATGTATTTGCCGAATATACATATACTAACATTATAAGAAATACCGGGCAAAATCGTTATCAAATTATATTCCTAAAACAACGTATTTATAGATATGCGACAATCATTTTGAACATGACTGTACATATATCATTACACTCATTCATACAGTGGGGTCTCTAAAACTCGACACTCGATAACCCAGCAGTCCGGATAACTCGGCCACACTCTGACAAAGCGTTGGTAGTGGATGTACTATTCCTTTGTCGTCTTCGTGGTGAAGCAGCAAAACACGTAGTGAAGTGCAGAAAACAACAGAACATTACACAGTTCTTTTCTTTTTAAAAAAAAAAAATAGCGTTCGCAATGTCGGTAAGTTAATTTTCATTATAGACAGTTTTTGGCTTCATAAAATATTTTTTTTCGCGAGGTCTGCCTTATCAGGTAAATTACTGTACAGTGTGTATTCATTAATTTTCAGTTTCATGTATACTAAAGGTTCTATGGCTTTTGCTTTGTTTAAGGGTAATTGGGGAATTTACTCCCTGTTGTATTCTCAAGCAATACATACAAGTACAGTACTGAATTTCCTGAGGAAACACTTGTACTTATTCTTTTTTTAACTCCATTCCCGATAACCCGGCATTTTCACAAACTAGGCCACTCTTCGGTCCACATTAGGCCGAGTTTTCGGAACTCTACTGTATCTCCATAATATCTTGCTCAAGTTGGAGTTAAACTCCGAAACACTCGTTACGTACGCCACTACTGAGAAGTTTATTAGGAATTGGGATATTGGTATCAATTTGGAATTCATTCTGAAGACCAAAAATATGTAGTGGTGACAGTCATTAGGGGAACCTCATGTCATTTTCTTAGTTTAATTCTTCATGAGCACACATATTATAATTAAATTGTCAAATGACCAATTTCAAGGGATCAATATCATTTTTCTGGAAGAACTGAATGGAACGAATATTTCAAAAATCCTCTCAAGTTACTATTATATAATAATAATAATAATAATAATAATAATAATAATAATAATAATAATAATAATAATAATAATAATAATAATAATAATAATAATAATAATAATAATAATTCGATGTCACTTTATTTGTACTTTATAGACTCATTTTCAAACCTCTAACGCATTGTGTATAAATATATTGATGTCATCTTGTAGTCTTAAAGTTATTCCATAATATATCATGATTGTGCGTTGTTTTATTACAGGAGAGACGTCGAACTGGTGTAAGTGCTCTCGCTCTCCTCGGATACCCAAACTAGTCCATCCAGGTAAGTACTGGAATATTATTTCAGAACTCTGCATTGAACATGCAGATTTGATACTGTGATTGTTTGCTGATACACTTTGCTATATAAAATAGTCATTTAGTTTGGATTTGAATGTCGCGATTGATACAAAGATATAACACATCGAAATATGTATAAGTTAAGGTGACCAGATTTTTATTCAGTGAATTCCGGAACGCGATAAGAAGTTTTCTATTTTATTATAAAACAATTTATAAATCCGTGGACCATCCCCAGGAAACGAGGATGTCTGGTAGCTGTAGTATAAGCAAAATACGCAACGTAGCTTACGCTAAAAACTACGTAAATACATAATAAACCGAATGGGACACTTGTACTGTTTATACATAAAGTAGTATAGCACTTCAAAAAATGAAGCAATGTGCGTTTTCTTACATTTAAAACTATTATGAGAGTTTTAAACACGAAACTTAGCCCACCATGAAGTCTTGGAGGGCATAAGTGTATAATCATACGCGTAATGAAATGTGCTTAAATTTAATCTTGTGCAGACTACTGTATCACTTGAGTTTTTTAAAAAAAGTATTTTCTGTGTAATATATTGGAGAATGATTTCTTTAAGATTTTTATATTGAACTAGTATCAGACAGCAGTTGGTTAGAATATGTGTAGAGGTTTATTGGATCATTCCTATTCCGGCGTTAGATTTGTTGTGTCAGTTAACCACCCAGCTGTTTACTTTGACAGTAGGTTTTATTACATCCCGCTAGTGACCCTTATAAGATTGTAATATTAATATTAAACGATATATATTTTTTATTTTTTTAAATACACAGTTAGAACAATTCTCAGCTGAGTTGGTTAATTGAGTCAATTCGTTAACATCTTCACGGGTAACGTCGATTTTAACAGTGGTTATCCATATCACATTTCGTGTGATCTTCTTTACTGTCTTTACTAGAGTTTATGTCCCTTTCAATTAGATCGTCTTATTTTTCTTCTTCCATTCTGTTCTATTCTGCGAAGTTTATTTATTTACGCGGTTATTGAGCAGTCCAAATGCTATTATTTCAGCTCTGAATTTTGATTTTCATAATGAAACCAAGGTTCGGAATTTATTGTTTGACATGCATAATGATTTCTTTTTCAGCTAATATTATAGCTGTATGAACATACTTTCGGCACTTTCAGAGACAATTCAGTGCTGATGTTGCCAAAATGATTTTCTTGACTTTTAACTGATGTTTTACCAACTTTATCTACATTACAAGATTGTTGGAATGAACTTAACATAACCAGTACTAACTCTACCACGTGTTGGGTAAAAAGAAGTATGTGACGAAGTCGCAGTGCTACCAACTCAAGTAATGATTTCTTCATATCATTATATTAATTACCAGAACGCTTTTCAAATGTTAAGATTATTTGTCAATGTATTATTGCGTAAATATGTTAAGCTAAAATCAAATTAATAATTCAATGCTGGTCTCCTAGAACTGACTAAACTAGCAATTAGCGGTTTCTTTTTCCTGAAGTGAGACATTTTAAATGTAATTATTACTCGTATTTCTCCTTTTCCCCCTATTTTCAATGCAAATTCTCAGCAGCGTTAAGTAGAGGTGGAGCTAGTTTCTAATCGACAGGTGGTGAACACTCCTGAACAGGACATTCAGCCACAGTATGATGCACTCTAATTATAGCTAGAAAGATTCCTCGGAACAACTCTGCAATTTTTTCTACCCTCAAGGCCATTTTAACGTAGTTAGGTATCACATGCAGTAATTTGGTATTAATGCCCTCTGTTCTTTTTTTTTCTGTCTTGTAAACCGTCTTGTAATTCCGAATTCAGACTATGAGGTACATCAACTGTTCTTGGTTGGGCGCTAAGACATTGTTCTTGTAGAAAGTTGTTTTCATTCTGGCATTCATCAAAGAATTATCTTTCTTGGTTTCTTACACTCGCCAGGAAGAAATTATTGCTTCCAATATATTTGATACCAATAGAAGATAATTGCAACTAATAATAGAAGATCATAGAAGAGAGACAAGAGTGACAAAATTTTAGAAAATTGTTTTACGGTAATCTTAAAATTACAAGTGAAGCAAGAGCAACTCTCACAGAATAATGGATGTATTGGATAGTTGGTTAAATTGCACTTGAGCCCACTCTATGATACGTGGTCCTACAGTTTAAGGTGGAATCCGAACCACCGTTATTCGTTTAAGCTTCTCAAGGTTCTCCACTTCAGATCAAACCCGAAACTATGTGCCCCAAAGGCGTGCGCGCTAGCCACTAGACCAGTGAAGAGGGATGAATATATTAGAAAAATAGCTGTCATAACGCGATTTCAAAGCACAAAGGGCAATTCCGCAAATCAGGATTTTGGGGCAGCTTTAAAATTTTCAAAACGAGTTCAATCTCATCGTACCCTTTGTGTTCAAGTGAATGCGTTGGGAATTCAAAGGGAGAAAAGAAGAAACACACTTATTACATGTGTATCTTCAGATGACTGGTCGAAATATATACACGTTAAAGAGAAACAATCTTTAGATTCTGATAATTGAAATATGTTGAAATCAGTAAATCACATGATCAGCTAACAGAGCATTTAAAATTCGGGAGCGTGTAGAACTTGGGGTACATACGTTCTTGTAAAACTTGGGGCCAGAAAATAGTATAAAATGTATAAACATAATGTTGATAAAAATGATTGAGAATACCTTTATTTTTCTTAAAGGGCTAGTAAGCCAATCAGCGTACTCGATTTGTCTAATTTTGGCCACTGGGAGTTTAAGTTAGACTCTCATACAAATATTTTTTTTTTTTTTGAAAATATGTTTCCAAATGTATTGTAATAATCTCAGTACAGTGTAATGCATGGGCTCCCTCGCACCTCAAAGCTAGTGTGTGTTGTATCATGTTGGGAATATCACGTACAGTATATTGGGAGTTGAGACGAAAGACCTAGTGATAGTTTGGATCTCACTTTAATAGTGAGTCCCATCGTTAATAACTTCAAGTGAAACAAAATTATTCAAAACAATTGCCACAAACTCATAATCTGGTGTGAACTAATAAGAACTGGTTGAACAAAACTCGGTACCTGCAATACTTTTTCATAATCGTACTTGTTTCTAAAATAATGTAATATATATATTTAGTGCTTGTACTATATATATATATATATATATATATATATATATATATATATATATATATATATATATATATATATATATATATATCCTCTCTGTTTATAAAATCTAATATTATAATATTAATAAATATTACTTCCTGCTATGTGTATTTTAAAATTTTGAATCATCGGAGCGAGAGTTCTGATCAATTTTGGTTATGTACTGCGAAGAAATTTGTAGTGAGTCAGTAACATTCCATATTTCAGTAGCATTTACGTAATCAATAGTATGGTTTTAGATGCGGTTTGCATTTGAGATTTCAATTTGCCATGCGGGATGTATTGACATATAAGGACTCTTGTAAAGAAAATAAGTAAGTTGTACATCTGATTCTATGAAGAAGCTTTGTTCAAGTGATTGGGAAAGCTAAAATGTTCGTCTCTGCTTTTGCGTCTCTTCTCGTTTAAAGGAATCATTCTCAAAGGCCTCATGATCTTCAGAATTCTACGTCTTATTCAATCTCACAGTAGAAAGGATGCTCGAGAGCATATAGTGGAAGGTAAACCAAAGCAGAAAGGGAAATATTTAAAATACCTCGTACAGACTCCACCCTCTTTTTCTCAAGGTATTGTCCTGTCTGACCCCGATTTGGGAAGATCTTAGCAAATATTGGCCCAACCCCTTTGGAGTATGTCTCATCAGGCTGGGTTCCTCTCAGCCCTAGTTTACTCATCTCGTTGAATGAAAGATAGGGAAACTTGCGCTAATATTACAGATTTTCTGTCTCTCCTTCTCTCTTCCTTTCTTTTCAACCTCTCTGGACTTATTTCTCTAAGTATCTTGGGTATCCACATGCGATTGTCAGTTTTTGTTTACCTTCACGGATTTTGCTTAAAGAATGGGAATAAAAGATAATACATATATATAAAATGCGTTTAAGAAAAAGAACAGGAAACCTAATCCTATGCCGTTTTCTTTCTCTTTGTGGAGAATAGCAACAAGCAAATGTCAGCTACAAATTCTAATAATTTTCTGTTCAAATTTCAGATAAAACCATTAGACGATTTTCTTTTAATCTTGTGCATAGTTTGACTGTTTATTATCATTTATTTCACTTATTCTTAACTCTAACAAGATGGAAACAAAGGGAAATGTGGATTCATCGACGGAAGAAGATAGTCTTATTTAAAACGTACTCCATGAAATCTAAATCGCTAATCTTGGGTTACTTAAAAAAAAAAACTATGCAATCACAGTTATAAAGCCAAAAACATATACTCATATCTTCTGGCCACAAAAATGTGACCGATTTAGGTAAGTGGCCATGTTATAGAGGTGAACAAATGTGCCTACTTTAATGTATGTATTTTTATTTCAGACTATACAAATATGAAACTGAAGAGAAATAGAATAGGTCTTTTGGATTTAAGTATCAACGTAGTATTATTAGTAAATATTTGAAGTGCGAACGAGAAATGAAATCATTGCATGGGAGTGGCGAAACAAACTTTAGGAAGAAATAAAGCATATATTGTGGGTCGTCGACTGAAGTGTTACGAGAAAGAATCATTAAACGTTTTCATTCCTTGAATTGTACTATACGTACACTGCAGAAACGCGGATATTACAAAAGAGAGAAGGCATTTGAAATGTGAATATGGAGAACATTTGAGGAAATTAGATGAGTGGAACGAAAACCAATTAGAAATATCGGAGAATGTTCAATTGTAAAGTTAATTAATTAGAATTGACGAGCATTGATTGAATAAACGATGCCACATAGATTAAATAATAAAGCCAATTGTCGACTGATGATGTTATTATGCTAGCTACTGATAAGTACATGATGTTGCAACTGCGGATGATTATGTAATGATGTAGAATAATGTATTACAAAGTATAATGTTCAGTAAGAATCATTATAGATCTTTTTAATGATAATAAAATTGGGTGCGGCAGAGCTTTTCAGTGATATGATAAGAAATGATAATTGCAGACGTTGCATTCCTAGTTGGGAGATAGTAGCATCCGTGATTCCACCTTTCCACATCTGAGCTTATTATTATTTGTACATTGTATACTAGTAGCTACATGCGGGACAATGAGAACATTATCGGAAACATTTATGAAGAGAAAAAGATCAATTTGAAAAGAAATTGTGGTGTTATAATAGAGATGTTGTAGAAGACAAAATAACGAGAGCAAAAATATTACATTTGATGGATGATTATATGTATGTCTTTGTATGTATATAAAAGAAAGTATGTCTTTCAACAAAACAAAGAGGTTAGTGGAGAACCGTCATATAGGGAGTTTCTCAGGTTCAGCATATGACTAACGAGTGATGGCAAAACAGCTTTTGATAGTAACGACTTGTGACTAACCAAATTGTAAGTTGCTAGACTCAATGAAACTGCAGTCCTGGTTGACATACCTGTGAACAGTGTATCTTATTATTGTTTTTTGTAGGTATTATTTATATTAGTCTTGAGAACATAACTGCGGAATATTTAAGATTTAATTTCATTCATATTGGATAAACTGCAAATTGGACAGAACAGTTTTGTGTCCCGTAGAATATTTTATTGGAATGATATCTTGATCCAACCTGCTTTCTTTCTCAATTTCTTGTTATGTGAGACATCCCTCTAGGGTTGCCTCCTTCTGGTAAGCCTCAAGAAGAACACACTTATAGAACATGTGCAGATTGCCTGTTTCTCATTTCTAAATTTGTGCACGGATCAATGTATTAAAAATAATAGAGTAAAACGTATATATATTCATGAATGAAAATTTCAACTAAAAGCACACGAAATAGAGATCTCCAGCACCAGCTTGATGGCGGTTAGTTGAACAAAACTTATGAACCATTGAACTGGTAGAAACAAAGACTAACATCATTCACTGGCGGTAATTTCACTGCTGCCAGCATCAAACATTTGACCGATAGAGCCATATCGACATCTTGATATTAATAGATACACGTTGAGTCAGAGTTTACAGATGTCACTAAGAATTACTGTCGCATATTTTGTATTTTTTTTAAAAATATAATTTAGCGTCTCGCCACATAATGCGTCCCACTTAGGCATATATTCGGAACACTAAAAGTTTTCGTAAACTTCGGGATGTCCCACCTAACTCGGGACAGGTAACAACCTGCGCCCTCCCTGTGAATAAATGTGAATTCCCATTTAAATTTTCTAAAATTAATACTTACCTAGTTTATTTATTAATATTATGCTTCTAATTATTTTACATTGTGAAAATTATTCGTTGTTACATCAATTATACTCATAAGACATTTATATCTAGGAATTGGATCACTGGTGCACTGAAATCAAGTTTCGGTGAATAAAGTCTCATTTCTTGAGCAAGAATTGTGAGTTTGACTCTGGTGAATTTTGTACTGGGCAAGCTGTAGTGTTTGCAAATTTTCTATGGTTTATTTACTTTATGACTCCACTAATTATTTTATCATTGTTACTCTTTCCTTGTTTATTTGTATTATTACTTACCGACTAATTTATATTGTATGGTATGAAGATAATATTTCTCATTTGATTGGTATGTTAAACTAGTGTAGAAATTGTACGATAAGATTACAGCTGAATATGTAACAGGATATATTGACAAACGGCCACACCCATTAAGCTATTTGGAACAACATTGCTCTGAAACTTTAGAAAACTTGGAATAACTGGACTTGTGTAAACAATTTAATAGCTACAAATATGGTTCGTGAATATAAATTGAGCCATATGACAAGTCATTCACTACATACATACATTCACAAAAGACAAACGTTTAAACTTTTCGTGATTATTTCCTCTTCCGTAAAATGGTGGTTAAAATAATAATAATAATAATAATAATAATAATAATAATAATAATAATAATAATAATAATAATAATTTTCTATATACTAAAATACGTCCCGCCAAGTGAACTTTGTGGTGGACAAACACCGTGTGCGTGAGTTTCCTCGGGATTCTCCCGTTTCCTCCCACTTTCTTCATTCCACCATTTCATTCATTACTCATCATCACCGTCTCCTTTAGCCTTGCCGGCATAACCGTAGGACGTAAAAGATTTCATTTCATTAAAATGATGCGTTTATATGTTTGTGGTCAATTCCATTTATGTGTTTGTGCACAATCTCTTTCGACAATGAGATCTCGGAAACCACAAGCTCTAGAAACGTGATGTTTTCAAGTGGTCTATTTCAAATTTGTGTAGGTCTGCCAGTTCTCATTTAAAAAAAAAAATAAAAAATAATGTGCCGTTATTGTTTTATTCAGCGTATTGTGGGTCATTTTGAGCCCATAAAATTGTTGCTAGGGCGAAGCTAAGGTTCATATCTTTACGTTAGACAACAAGTAAAGGAGTTACGTAGGGCGGGTTAATGGACATTGCAGGCGCTTCGCTTTAATCTAATTGGCAAACTCTATTGCATGATGGTAACTTGAAAGGTCTCAAGAGCCGCAATAAAGCGTACTCGGTTGGATATAGATTTATAAAAGGAAAAATCCATTTGCCATCACCTGTCTCTTCTCCAAGTTTGCCACAAACTCACCCCAACATCTATACATTAAAATACTCGTTAATATGATGGTCTATAGCAGTTGTAAGTCATCCTGTTCTTCACTTAAAAGAAATATATGTAAATTGTTATGAACAGGTATAGCGAGGAAATGGGGAGGAGATCCGTGGTCGTATCCAATGTTTCTTTCAGAAAACATGTGCCGGTGGGACACTGTAAAACTACGTTTCAACATAGCCTACAACTGGTTGTTTTACGTTTCTTTGAAGTACGCACAACAAAACGTTTAATTATCACTTATCGGTTCAAACTAGGTAGTTACAGGCACAAGGTACCAATCTCAAAAATGAAAAAAAAAAAAAGCTTAAGCACGAACTTTAGAACATTTGTAATGTAGCAATAATATAATATTTATTTATTTATTGTATTCTGAAACTTTATCTCCCACTTCTGGTACACCCAGCAACAAAAGTATTATTTCTTTATACACTGTATGTTTACAGAAATATAAATACTGACCATGCATTTATCAGAAAATGCTTGAAAGTAGCTGAAAATATCAAATCTAGAACAACTATTGGAAATAAGTTTGTAAATGATTGCCTGCATTGAGAGACCTTCTCCAATTCTTCTCATTCCAACATCATTTTCTTTCTGGAGAAGAGAAGATCTTTCTTGTCACACTAAGTATGTATTGAAATTTAAATTGAAACATTTGAAAAAGATTCAACCTGGACGGGATTCGAACCCGGGTCCGCAAACAGAAGTACAATACCCTAACCACTCACCTACCGCATCATTTCACTTTTTCTCTAAACTTTCAGCTAGTTAATGTCGTTGCATGTAAGACTATACAAATACTATAATAAGAAGACTTTCCTTATGAGTGTCACAATGACTTACTCGAGATTTCCTTCTTTTACTCAAAAACAAGTTATATAGACTTTCCTCAAAGAGCAAAATATCACGAAACGTTCTTAAAGTTGAGACAACCTCATCGTTTTTAACTGCTCCCGATTTACATTACTACTATTCTTCCTCATCGTAACTTCTAATGTCAAAAGAGGAAAATGCGGCAGCATTTACGCCGATCCCAAGAGTTTCAGTATTCGCGCGCTACCCTAGCCAGCTGTTTGAAGTTGGTCATGTAAAATGTACAGAGAAATTTGAGCAAGAGAACAGAACCTAACCAGCCCCTGCGGGGCTTCTAACCCGTTCCTATTATTATTATTATTATTATTATTATTATTATTATTATTATTATTATTATTATTATTATTATTATTATGGATCCGTATAGTAAAACTGCAAGCTCATTTTAATGAAAAAAGTGTTATGAAAATTTAAAAAAAAATCCTTGGGTAGGGTTCGAACCCACGCCAAAAACTGCTCTCATTACTAGAGAATTGCCCTACTACGCTCGGCCATGAAGGCTGACAGCAGTTGTTGGCCTTAATTTCCGCTATATATAAATCATGACTCTTGATATTCTATCTGTATCGGCCAATAAGATCAGAGGATCTCTGAAATTCTTGGAATCCGCGAAAATGCGAGCCGGCAGACAAGCACGTAGCCAGGATTTTGTAATAGCGGCGATCCGTGATGAAATATTGAGGTTATCACACAAGGGGCTGAGTCACTCTGAACTATTTTACTGGTAAAATATTTTGGTTCGTTTAGCCAGGATTTTGTAATGAGGGGGCGTGACAAGAAATATTGTGGTTATCCAGAAAAGGTTCGATCAATCTAAACTATTTTACTGACAATGCACCCATATTGGTTAGATAGGACAATAAAATGAGGATATGTTAGTAAGTATTTTAGTAACAAACTATGAAGAAATCTCGAGTAAAAGGATATAAAAAATTGAAAAAGATATAGTCTTCCGAGGTCTTTCGAACTCGGTTCTTCTTCTTTTCATCTTTTTCTTGTCTTCGTTAACGCCGTTAAGGATAGCAACGAGATCTTTTTCGGCAGTGTATACATCCTGTCGCGAAATGGATTAGTGTTGCCGCGAAATTGAAAATTTCTTTAACAAGTGTCACTGGAACCTATGTTGCCAGGCCCATATTATTGGGATTATTGGTATTTCTTAAGTTCTACCTGACACTGTATCTGATCGTCATTTGTAGTCCAAAGGATTAGCATGAAGCTAGATGCAATTCAGAATACTCCGTTACAACAATATCCATTCTTAACTTGACTCCCACCTGTTTCCCCGACACAAAGCTCCTCATAAGAAAAAGTAACCAAACGCTTGCTGTAGCTTTATATTTTGAACGCTGGTTCTTCTTTTTCTCGTTTCTTTTTGTTTCATCTTTCCTTAATATTTTTTTTCATTTCTGGTCTCGAAGGGGGATACGGAACCCCGGACCCACCCGTTGGCCACGTGCCCGCGGCAGACATTATTTTCGCATTCTTTGAATTGCATCAACACGTGTAGAAAAAGAAAGTTTTATTTTTATCTTCCATAACTACTACTTTATTGTTTTATCTTTGTATGAGGAATTTGTGGTAGATTGGCAAATTATGAAACTCGTATGGCAGATACACGGGTTCGAATCCCGTCGTGGCAGCGCCGTAATTTAGATTTTTTCTGGGTAGGGGACAAGCATTAAAACACGTATTTGCGTCCCCTAGAAAAAGTCGATTTCCTAATTCTTCGGCAACCTCTTTCCACCCTTCACTTACTCCTTATGTATCCCGGCAAGTTTGCAGGGTCGTTAATTATGTCTCTGGACCCGTTCCATACACGACAAATTAATTAAGGGGACAATATTGATAAATCTGACAATAATATACGAATATATATTATTTCTAGGGCCCCTAATAGTAGACATTTTTTTTTCACTGAAATGGGCCCACGACTCATTTTTGTTTTATTTACCTTTTGTATGCTGTTCTGTTTATGTAATGTAGTGAACCTGTTTGATGCTTCACTTATAATTTCATGTTGTATCGTATATGGAGTAAAACAATTTTATCTTAAAATCGGCTCCCCTTGAACGGCGGGGAGTTTCCCTGGGGGCAGTGGCGGTTTCAAGTTACGGCCCTGCGTAGTGGCAATTATTTTTTTTTAATTGGTAGGTATCGTTTACGTAATTGATTGTGTAATTCTGTTATTCCTTTATTATTATTATTATTATTATTATTGCAAAGTCGAGACTTGGCTATATATTTTATGAATTTTCTGATTGGATTTCAAGTCTTTTTGTTGAATATTCAACACACTCCACTTTACGGTGTTTGGGGGAGGGAAATATCCTGTTGCTTTTCATTTGTTTACTTACACGCTACACCAAGCCTGGATACTACATTTCACCTTTCTATATCTACAGGAAGTACCCTGAAGGTTTTGATGTTCATAAGAGATTAAGTGAATAAGTGATTAGATCAATGAACTTTGCGTATTAACAACATTTAAAATATTAGGTTGTCGGAAAAATCATGACGTATTTCGGGAAAGTATGACAAATGATGATTTGTGGATATATTAGAGTTATTCGCATAATGCAATAGTTGTCATGAATAGCTAAGATTTTGAGCGTTTTGAGTATTATTGCTCTTTGTTTGGTTTGATTTTACAGATTTGATCAAAGATGGTGTGGGTCATTAAAAAACTTTACCCATGACCCACTGACCCACCACTCACCATGATCCACTCTGACCCATGATCAACCAACCACCGTGGACCACTCTTAAGCACTACCCACACAATGACCCACCGCCCACCATGAACCACTGACCTACCAAAACAAATCGTCGTCAACTCTGACACATGACGCATGGCCGGCCTCTTCTCTATCGACTAAAAAGTTTATACTTGTAATAAAACCAGGTTGTCAAGTTCAAGTTCTAACTGATCGGAATTTTAATTTCTACTGCCAATCACTCAAGCACCGCTCTGTTACAATAACGATGAATCTGACCTTTACGATATAAAATAGTAAAGTGTTTGTCATGGGCAAAATTACGATGAATTTCAATTAAATTATCATGGTCTAATTATTTCCTTGTTGAATTATCGATACTTTTCAGTGGAAAAACAAATGAAATTTGAAAGTCCCAAATGAAGGTAAGTAGACCAATATACAGAAGCTAACATCACAAATTTATGTCTATTTTTCTCACAACTTTATGGGTTGATTGCCCTGTGCTCTAAGCGCTCCATATAAGAAACAAGCTTCAGCAATTATTATAAAGCGCATGGTAAGTATATATGGATATATGATGCGAAGCACTGTATTTTTTGCTGAGTTGAGTTGATTTTGAGTTTAACGTCGCTTTCAGCAGCGAGGCATATGAGAAGTGGACCTACCCCATGCCATAAATGTCGCCAACACCTAGTGGCCCACTTGCGGGTAAACGTCGATCGTCAATATAGAGACCAGTCGAAGGATTGCCGCTAGTGTCCCACTGACGGCAGGGTTTCGACGAGTTGAAACAGATATCTCGAGTCGGGGTGTTGAAGTTACCACTGCGTAGCAGCGAAGACTTCGTTTTAGTCAGCGCTCCTTCGATTCGTCGCGGAGAATCGCGAAGGGACCAACACGAACTATCGCAGTAATGTGCATGCAGTTATTATAATAAATTATTTTTTCCTGACGATTTGTTCCTAATGTGAGCTCCGGGGTCAAAAATAACCTCTGCCTGAACATGATAAAGTGAAAAATCTTAAGATAAATGCGATAATTGTATGAATTTAGACGGTAACTGTCGTCGATCATTAGAAAGTGAGTGTGGGAGAACAATGAAATAAAGTAAATAGACACGCGTCATTTTGTTATAAAATTATATGGCGAACGCATTTTATCTTATCCGAAACAGTTATCGTCTCATATATACGGTTAATAGAGCATTCTGATTGACCAAATTAAAAATATTTCAACGATTTATCCTTTTACAAATGACATTTCGTTCATCGCCTCCGTGGCGAAGTAGGAAGAACACATAATCATAAGGTTGGTGGTTCAAGTCCCCTCCCGGATACTTTTTGGTACTTTTTTAAAAGTGTTTTTTAGACTCATCTTAATGTAAACAAATCACACATATAGGCGATTTAACATATTTTGTGGGAGTAATTTTGTGGTTCATTGGCGTTTTGTCGCGTCAGAAGATGCTGTCTACAATGCAGTGAGCAGAGAGGGTCGGTGGGTCAGAGTGCGTCATAGTGAATGGTGGGCCACGGTGGGTGGTGCGTCGCAGTGGATCACATGCTGTTGACCCACTGACCCACTCCAACTCTTGATTTCACACCACATAGAAAATGGAAAACCAAAAATTGCATGTTCACCATATTTTATTGTTTTACTTCAGGCAAGGGAAGAAGGCGCGAATAGTGTTTCTGATTTTTACTATCCTCCATGTTTCTGTGTTTTTGTCCCTGTTCTTAAAGAGTTAATGGAAAAACTGTAAAAATGAGTAAAGTGCGTCAAAATAGGAATCAAAGTACTGAGGAAGGTTCGTTAAATTAATTAACTTAAAAAAAATAATCCAGTGCCCTGAAACACCAGATTCCAATCACTATATGCCCAATACTGTGCCTTGAAAAATCAAGGCCCGAAGCGAGAGCATACGGCAGTGCTTCCTTACATATGACTTGTCAATTTAAAGTTGACTTCTCTGGACTATTCTTTCTGCATAATACTTTACTATTTTATCATGACTGAAATCAGAAAGTTTCAACATTATTACACTGGAATCGTAAAAGTGTGTAATTACTGAATTCACTGCAGCTCCATTTTTTCCTTCTACCAGAACAGTGATGTATTAGAGTAGTGGCTTAAGCGTTAGTTTCATAATGTTGGGGACGCGAGTTCGATTCCGGCTGTGGCAATTCAGAAAAATTTTACAATCTACAAAACTGATACTTCTGATGTATACTAACATGAAAAATATTCAATTTATCTGGGTCTAAGAGTGGACACAACTTCCTTTACAGGTGAAATGCCAACAACAAAATTACGTCATCCGTATCAACCTTCGTAACTGTCTGGCAAGTAACGTGTTTGGGCAAGAATTTACGAACACATAAGGGCTAAACACGTCCTTACTGCTGTAGTATGGGCCAAAAATGAGTTCCAAGGAATTGTTCCTAGCTACGGTTCCGTTAGTTACTCCCTGGGCCCTTTCGATACATGACAAAATTATTAAAAGGACAATATTGATAAATCTCAAAGTCATACGAATAAATATTACTGAAATGGGTCCACGAATCATTTTTGTTCTATTTACCTTTTGTGTGTTGTTTTATTTATGTAACGTAACGACCCTATTTGATGCTTCATTTTCTAATTTCATGTTCGTATCGTATATGGAGTAAGAAAATTTTGTCTCAAAATGAGCCCCCTCGAACGGCGAGAGCTTCTCTGGGGGGAAGTTTCCCCCCCACAAGTTACGGCTCTGCCGATGACGTAGGCTCAACTTGAAGAACATTTTGTGATATTTTCCTCATTGACCAACGTCTATATAACCTGTTTTTGAGAAAGAAGGAAATCTCGAGTGTCGTTAAGACCCTCACACAAGTTATTTATATTTCGTTTGTATTTGTTTGTTTGTGTTATATTTGAGTATGTTGTTTATATTTTTCCATGAAACTACTTTAACTAGGTATTAGTTTGGGTGTAAGTTTAAATGGCGCGGTAGGTGGGTGGTTAGCGCATTGAACTTCTATTTGGTGGACCCGAGTTCGAATCCCGGCCAGGCTGAAACTTTTTCAAGTGTTTCTGTTTCAATTTCAATTTCAATGCATAATCAGTGTGACAAGCAAGATCTTCTCTCCTCCAGAAAGAAAAAGATGTTGGAATGAAGAGAATTGGAGAAGGTCTCTCAATGGAGGCAATCATTTACAAAGTTATATCCAGCAGCTGTTCTACATTTGATATTTTCAGTTACTTTCAAGCATTTTCTGATTCATGCGTGATCAGTGTTTTCATTTCTTTGAATATACTGTATATAATGAAATATTACATTACATACATAGCAATATTGAGATTAACATATGATTCTCATTGGACAACACGCTCTGAACCAGAGAGATTGATCTCAGAATGGAGAAATGTTTCGTGCGTCATCTACTCACAATTTTACTTCCATACAGAGTGGACTCAGTACTACCAACTGCTGTCAGTGCCGAGAAAAGTTACGTGTAAGTTGGGTTGCATCTGCCTAGGCGTTCTCACAACTGCGAAAGACCTGGACTCCAAGTAATGGAATTAGAGCACTTAAGGCGGGAGGTGGGTACTTTTGTGGCTGGGTGTACTATTCTGGTACGTATTAACCTTATCTCTGCTGGGGGACACTGCCGCCCAAAACCATGCCTGAATGAAATACTAGTCTTGTCAGAATGATTCCGTGAGTAGACAGCGCAGGTTCAGCTAACAATAATAATAATAATAATAATAATAATAATAATAATAATAATAATTATTATTATTATTATTATTATTATTATTATTATTATTATTATTATTATTATTATTATTATTATTATTATTATTATTATTATTATTATATTATATCTGTTACATTTAAATAAAATTGTGGCTTTAAATTAAAACAAAAAAACGCATGAAGAGAGCAGTAATCACCTACACACTCACGCATGCATGGAAAGTAAAATAAGTTATTTGTTTCCGCTGAAAGAGAAAGATACATAAAAATGTCGTGTTCAAGATATCATTTACAGAGAAATTATCCCTGGTTGAAAGAGGTAAGTGGAATGGCCAAGAGAGGGGTCGGGGACAGAAAGAGAAGGGAAACACAAATGAGGGTGCGTAGAAACACAAGCATTCCATTTGATTTATAACGATTGAATTGTTCATTAGAAACACAAAATTCTTGGTCTTCGCTCAAATGTTTCAGAAGTCGTGTAGCGAGTGTGATCCAGCTGTCACGGACGAAAGAAAGTAAAAAAAAGAAAGAAAAAAAGAAAAGAAAAAAAGCGCACCTGGAGAGATAATGATTGTCCAAAGGCTCTTCAGATGATCTCATTATTAGGCAAACGCGCTCTAGTTGGAAAGACAGGTGCTCGTGTCAGAGAAGCAGCGAAGAAGAATACGGCAAATGGTAGGTGGTAAAAAGGAAACAACTTCAGTTTTTCAGAAGAGTCAGAAAAATCGTTTACCTGAAGACCAAGTAAATGTACGAATAGCTACGGGGTATATATGCGCTTTTTGTATGTAGCTTGTATTATCTCTATGCGTGTTATTAGGCGTATGACGCGTGACGGTAATTGTGAAATACTTAATTTACATTTGGAAAGAATGCAAAATGGTTATTATTACTATTATTAGGCAGCTTCGTATGTGTCGCTTCTTTGTTAAGCTCCGAACATTTTATACCTCCCGCTGCAGTGACAAGGATAACAATAATTTTCTTTTCAAAAGGCAACTTGAATGGGGAAAAAATCACAGAGGACTCAACTGTAATTACTTTTCCGACTCGTCTATGGCCATAAAGAAAAATTAAAATCATTGTAGTACAAATTGATGCTGATGGCTATTGCTGCAATTAATTATAGACAAAGGGGAAAAGGAACACATTTTTGTTTTACAACTCCGATTTTAGTATCTGCTTCTGTTTCTCTTTAATCCTAATCTGAGGGTTGAGATTTGTTATATCAATTTTAAGTATTTTTAAGACGAATTGTTACACAAAAAAATATATAAATAAATAAGTATACCAGTAAAACTTATATTTACCTATTAAAGGTTCCGGGAACAAAATAAATATTAGTGTTTTAAACTAATAACGATGGAAATTAACATAATTTCCAAAAGCTCAGATGTAAATTTGGAAATATTTCCGAAATAATTGTCATTCAATATTGATCGAACTAAATGAATGGGTTAAGGGACACAGTAGCTTAAGAACAGAAAATTCCTTCTGGTGAGCAGGATCACGATTTCTATTACAGGCGATATAAAATGTTATAATTTAAAGCAAGTTTTCTCAGTTAGTGTATCGCGTAACTCCATAGACTGTTCCGAAACCTTCTGATTTTTTTAAAAAAAAGTGTACTATCAAAAGGACCTGCAAATCTATAGGCCTACTTTATGCACACGTTTTATGTTTACCATCGAAGCCTATAGCAATGTGTTAACATCAATTTTGAAACAGACTGCAGCAGTCAACGCCTGTAACAGAAGCAATATTGTTTAAGTCAAAACTCATCTAACCTATAAGAAATATATGTATATATATATATATATATATATATATATATATATATATATATATATATATATATATATATATATATATACAGTATATATATATATATACAGTATATATATATATATATATATAACAGTTTCATAATGTCGTTGACATCGTCAGTCAAAAATGATTTGAAAACACACAGAAGCGCACCTTCATTGAATAATATATAATGGTTCGCGCATTTCATTATCCAATCTACGAACCAGAAACAATTAGTTTCAAATAGTCAAAGGGTTTGTAACATTCGAATGATTCACTACATTCAAACACGTGTAATCTCTCTTAGGGATAAAATAATTTAATTTATATGCAGGAACTTTCAAAACGCGATAACTCATTTCCAAAACGCAATAACGCATATATGATTATGGCAATCGGTGGCGTACGTAGTAATAGTCAAGGGGGTTCTACTACCCAAAGGGTATTTGTATGCATATCTCAATATGGTAAATGATTGCATAATATGTTGCTCAAAGAGGGGGGTTAAACCCCGAAACCTACCTTGAGTACACCACTGATGGCAACAACTATATCTACAACATATCGTCTTTAGAATAAAAGAAGAAAAGAGAGCAGTCTATACTTTGAACCGTTGGGTTTGGTGTCCATTTAGAAAGTTTATATATATATATATATATATATATATATATATATATATATATATATATATATATATATATATATATATATATATATACAGGGGCGGATTCAGGATATGATCAAGGGAGCGGTTGAACCACATATTTTGCCGTTTTATCCAGTGTAAAGCAGGATTGAAGCCCATTTTATCCAGTGTATATCTGAGCGTCAAGGAGGGGGGGGCTATAGCCCCTATAGCCCTCCCCTTGGATCCGCCACTGTATATATATATATATATATATATATATATATATATATATAGATAGATAGATATATATAGATAGATAGATAGATAGATAGATAGATAGATAGATAGATATAGATATAGATATAGATATATAGATAGATAGATAGATATTCAGATGAATACATTGTAAGTGTCTTCCTTCTTCGTAGAAAGTAAAAATCAAAAGTAAATATTTGAAGTGTTTAATAACTTAGTTGTTTGATCGTGTAATTGGCTGTATTATTTGTAAGGAGAGATGGTTGGAATTTCTTCCCTTATGAATATTTTTCCTATCTCTAGTCATCGAAGCACTTTCCTACTCTACCTAATTTTGCTGAAAACAACAGTAAGGCATAATTATTTCTTCATTGGTTTCCAAGAGTGAAATTGGAAGTATAATCTACTAACTCCCTTAAATTTGATTGAAATGTTCCTGATCCCAAAAGCATGCAGAGGAACATGAAAATCGGGGTAAATATTACTTATATATTATGTACAGAAATTAAAAATAATAGATCACGATTATACATATTTCAGGTCATTTCTGACCTTCCAGCTTGTTCATCGATACATGCGCACATCGGTTATAGTTTCCTTTTAACACCAAAGCTATACATACATTGATCTACTGTGTAACGTGCAATATGGGCCACACGTATTCCCAACGAGTTATATACGTTTATAAGGATGATATACGTTCCCTTAAAGAAAGTGTGGAATAGCCTAACGTCCAAGTGAATGGAAGTACATACATATTTTTTTTATATTTAATGACTGGTGGTTTTCACTCTTTGTGGAGACTTCTCAGTTGTCTGTAAAAGAATGCGGACATCTTTATTTATTCGAGATAGAATGTATTCAGATAACAAAAGTAAAAGCTGTAAATAAATAGCAAACTTTCTTTTGTAATTATTTCTTATACGAAGTGTCATAAAGTCATTGTCCGTGAAATATGAGTTCTTTAGCAGAATAATAGTAGGTAAATTGTACAATATTTGCAACACGCAATGTCTGATTACATAGGTTACACGTGATGTGAGAACATTGATTTTAAGAGATGAGTTAAATGATTTGTTATTTTAAGTACAAATATTAGCTTATAGTTGTAAAAATTGAAAGATGATATAAACGAAAGTCATTATAGATAATAATTATTACTGCAACCTACTTATTCATTGCAGTCTATGTTAATCACATAAGAAGAGTGAAACTTTAAACGTTGCTTTCAACTTTTCCGTAACACTTGCTATTAGACACATACGTACGCGATTATAATTTGAAGTATTGGATACTCATTTGTGAGAATTTTGAAAGTACTCATTCACTTCGATCGTAGTGCACTACGATTATGTGTAAATAGAAAACGATGGTTTGAAAAGTGGAGAAATGTAGTAATCTGTCTCTCAATCCATAAAAAAATGTATAAACTATAATGGAGTTTTTCTCATAAGAATCAAACTACACACTCTGTCCAGGCACATGGAATATTGTTCACTCCTTTGAGACATTAATCTGTGCATCTGGACCTTGGAACTAAAAGAGTCAGTGTCCAGAAATCGCAAAATTCGGGTTTAGGAAAATTCGGTGTAGGAAAATTCGGTAAAAGAAAACTCGGTGTAGGAAAATTCGGTGTACGGAAAATTCGGTGTGGGGAAATTTAGATGTAAGGTAGATTCGGTGTAATACATATTGAATATTACCACTTACGATAACTTACGACACTTCATATTGTGAAAACGAAAACCATAAAATGTAACGAATAAAATGTTATCACCTATTTTAAGAAAAGCAAATTTATATTTTTGCCTTCAGTCCGAAACCTCTTGCATGTCTTTTGCGGGGTATTACTATAAATTACTTTCCATCACACAATGAAGCTGACCAGGGACGTAGTGTTTATTAAGGCTATAAGGCTTAGCCTATCCATTTATTATACATCAGCCTCAAATGTTGCTTTTGGATATTGATACAATTAATATTATTAAAATGAATTTATTTTATAATACGCTGTTTGAACATCAAGCGAGTTGAAGCGAAGCTTTTGCAACAACGCATTGTAGGCTATCGACGGCTAGCCTTCCGCTTCTCTCATGGCAAGGTCTCACGGAATTAGGAGATTGGGGCGGTGACAATCACTTTCCCGCCACCCTCAGCAGACGAAAACTTCTAGAGCTATACACAAATTCAACATGATGCAACGAAAGTGGACGAATGTTGACGAAAGGCTAGCCTTTCGTGTGTTTGGCGAAACAAAAGCGACATGATGCGGTCTTGGAAGAAAGTATAGAACAGAGACTATGAAAAATTTAGAAGCTCACATTCAGTAACGAGTTTTGACAAAAAAAAAAAAAAAAAAAAAAGTCAGAGAGAATAAAAATGTTATGTTATTATTAATAGTATTAATTCATCAGGGACCTTATTGCGTACTGGTTTGCGTTATCACAGCGTAAAATTTAAATTTTAGTTTTCGATAATTGACATAGCAGTTATGTTGTATTTTTTTTTTCGTTGCGTTGCGTTTCTATCCGCTAGTTTTTCGAAGATCGATACTGAAGAAGACCTCAGATGAGGTATAGTTTCTTTTCTTTTTTTTTCATACTTTCAATCTAAAAATAGCTTTTTCTGTAAAAAACATCAATTGACTGTGAGCTACTGCTCCATTGTTTTCCATTAGTATGCTGATATGTGTTGTTGGTGGTGAAGTGCTTAAGTTTGTCAATGATATGGGGAAGTTACACTTAAGATCGTCCTATAGCTATCCGCTTTTATTTGTTTCTTTGAAACAGTAATACAGTGTATGTGCGACATGCGAGTATCTCATATGTAAGGAAACCGTATATGTAAAGGAAATATGAAGCAGAACCACTCTTATACTTTTTCCTGCATTGTATAAAATATATATTGCATGAATTAGCATTTTTCTATCAAGCATTACAGCGTAGTCAGAACACTAAGACGTGATCGTTTAAGTAAGGACGGGATAGCTTTTTTGGGGGGGTAACTTAAATTAACTTTACACGCATGTATACATACAACAAAAATTGCAAGTTTCAGGGGATTGGGCCCCTCCTAGCCACCCTCTAGCTACGAATCTAATTTCAGCCTACCCATTTCAAAACTTCACGCTACGTTACTGAAGCTGACACTTTTTGTCACAAATAAAACAGTTACAGCTGTAAGTTCAGAGAATAGTTATAGAAACAACTAAAAACACCTTTCATATATACATATACATCATAGACCATATACAGGGTGATTTTTTATAAAACTCACAGATTTCATTTGGGTCTAGAATTTCTAACTGAAGTCCGATTTTCATGCGGTTTTTGGCAAACAATCAAGGAATGATGGGAGATTTATGGAGTTATGTTTACTAGTTAAAATTCATTTGGAGTAATATCGGCCACGCCTCCAGAAAAAACAGCAAATATTAGCCAGTGTACCTTACAAATTGGAATTAGGTGAGGTACGGTGTGGAGATTTGAGTTTCTTCGTTAGATGGCAACCTAGCGAAGGTCAGTAAGAAACAGGAAACTGGCCGTTTATTGTGAATTATGCTGTGCTACTGTATCAATATGATCAGGACAAAGTTACAATAATGTACTCTTTGGAGCAGCGTGATTTTATAGTTAAAAAGTTTTTGGAGAATGGAATCTGTTGTTACTACGCAAAGGGCATTTACACGCAAATTTGCCTCACGTTCTACCCTAGACAGGAACATAATATGGTCGTTAGTGAATAAATTGCAAGAAACAGGACCGCTTCTGACTGAGACAGGGAAGCATCGGACACCGCTGGCGGATGTTGTGGAAGATGTCAGTTACCCACTCTTTAAGTCGCCCAAGAAATCTCTGTGTCGTTTGTAACGAGAAACCGGCTATAGCTATTCAACATGTGATTTATGTGTATTACCACTAACACTTAATTTGTATTCTTCAATTTCGCTTCAAATATTCAACATCTCATTCGAACTATAAGGTACACTGGCGAATATTTGCTGTTTCTCTTGCGGCCTGCTCGACATTACCCCGGATGAATTTAAGCCAGTAATCATAATCCCATAAATCTTCCATCCTTCCTTGATCATTTGTAACAAACCGAATGAAAATCGGACTTCAGTTAGAAATTCTGGAGTCAAATGAAATTCGTGAGTATTAAAAGAATAACTCTGTATATACCGTGCATATGTAAGATGCAAAAATATATTGATCAAAAAAGTCTTAGTGGAACGGGCAATATAAAGCAGGATGGTTTTATCAGATAATAGTTGCACAAATAGTTGACTTCTCCTCCAATCAGACACTTCAGTTTGTTTGCCTTAAGTTAAGGTAAACAAGTACTGCAACCCTATTGACTCCTTATTGACTTCTCCTCCAATCAGGCGTAGATACTTTAGTTGTGGCATTTATTTTTACACCTTTGAGTAACATAAATAAACTATGTCGTTTTTGAAGACTTTAGATTTAAATATTTGCTTATAAAATAGACATAAAATCATTAGAACATTTTTGAAAAATCTGCAATTTTCAACTTTACGCGTCCAGTAACCTACATTTATTTCTGGAAGTAGAAAATTCTAGAATACACCCTCTAAAACAGCATAAAAACTCAAGTTTTAAATTAAATATCGATTGGTAGCGATGGTCGCTTCGCTAAATCACACGAACGGACATCGAGAAACAAACTTCTCGTCATGTAAGGCCCATGAAATGTTAAAATCCGTCGAAATGTAGAATTCAAATTATTTCAGGAATACGATTTTTTAAATTCCTTATAGTAGACAGTAAAAGTATGTTCTACACGAAGTTTGAATTTAAAACTAATACGCTCCTTTATCTTCAAACTTAAGTTTCTAATGGATTCTATGGTCTACTACAACAAATCTTTCTTTACACCTAGTATTCCCCACACCAAATTTTCCGTACACCAAATTTTCCGTGCACCGAATTTTCTTACACCAAATTTTCCTACACCGAGATTTTCTACACCGAATTTTCCTGCTCCCCCAGAAATGTCTATTTTGAGCTATGCATATCATAAATCGGAAAATTGTGCTCTGTCCTATTTTGATTATGGGAATAAAAAGAAAAAAAAACTATGTAGGGCATCAGGGAAAAAAATTGAGCCCCAAATTTCAACGCCGTTTACTCGAGGCTTTGTTTTTGAACATTGGCCCTTGTAGTTTTAAGGTTCAGATATATAATATAGATAGATATATAAATAGATAGATGTAAAACATATTACACTCTCACAAGTATCAGCAATAAAGACACAAATATGTAAAATTATGCATTTCTGTCAGCGGATAACATTTTATGCATTTGAAGTGCCTCAGTTTATTGATTAATACACGTTTAACGGTAACAAGTCCACATGTTTAACGCTATTGAGTACCTACGTAATCTTTGTTTCTCTGTCCATTGATTTTCATAGAATATTATTTTTCCCTTTTCTTTTAAATGGACTTGAATTTCGCTGACTTCTTAAAATCTGTTTAAATTACCCTTATTTCGTGAAAATTAAATTTTCTTAATAGCGGATATATCAAAAGTCCGCTGCCATATGCCAACTTTGTTATGGATGAATACACGAAAAAAAAAAAAACTAATGAGAGGAAAGTTGTTGGGAAGGTGTTGTCTTCAGTCTAAAAATGGTGGAATTTTTACAATCACACTACTCATTTGGATTCCACATTGCTAACAAATATACCTTAATTAAATGAAAAAGTAACGTTTCCATTTCAACAGGCTGAAGAGATTTTAAGGGCACGCAAGAATGGCACGGCGAAGGAGCGCATTGTTGTGTAAAGGAATCTAGAACACCTCAAATCCGTTCCCCAACCATGCTGTTATAATAAGGGTCCAAGGGAACAGCCTGTTGAACTGGCAGCGTTGCCTTTTCATTTGACACAGTGTGGAATCCAAAGGATTGGTGCGATTGGAAAACTTCCACCATTTTAGATCGGAAATCACTTATTTCCAACAACTTTCCTCTTTTTCCATTTTTTTCTATCTTCATTCATATCGGAGTTGTCCTATGGCTCCGGAATTCGATACACCCGGTATATAATCTTATTTAAGTAATATTAAAGTAATATTAAATTCATGTATAAAATTTAAATCCATTTTGAAGAAAAAAGCAAGGAGCATTTAATTCGACTTGAAGAAGAAATCAGTAAAATTATAAAATTAATATCTCAGTTTATTTCAAAGAAAATAGAAAGACAATTCTCCAAATAAATCAATGGGCTGGAAAAGCAAATATTGTAGGTACTCAACAATATTAATCTCGTGTTTTTTTGTTTTTTTTTTAATCATTTTACAAACTATCCACGTTGCACAGGAAAGTAAGCCATATACGCTGTATATACGTTCTTATTCTTCAAGTTTTATTTGGTTCATTTTTTGCTTCATATTATGAAGCGAGATATAAATACAGTATTCAATTCATGTCATTTAGACAGCATTCTCAGCACGATTATTTGACGATTTACAGCAGATTCTATTGTATAGTATGTGTCAAGTATGAATTCAAATATATAAAATAATTTCCATATAAAGATTCTCAGGACTTAATACATTATAATAACTCATAGAAAAGTGATGTTATTAGATATTTCTAAAAGGAGTGGCAGAGGTATTGGGATATTGGACGGAAAAGGATGAATTGACATTTGAGTCAAGAACTCTGTTGGCTGGCATGCTGTACTTTATCTATCTCCTCCCACATCCAAATAAACACTAATTAAGCACTTATTGTGTTCCTTGAACAAGTGAAAAATATATAGACGGCTATGTTATACTCTTCAACCCTAAAATTAAATATAATTGGTTGATGAGTTAGCAGTTCACATTATGCTTCTGTTCCTGCAGGGTTAACAGTTCGAGGGAGTAGAAAAGGGGAAGGGGCAGCAGACTTAATTTATTAGAGTTATTTTATAATGCTGCTGCGCGAACATAAGTGATTTAAAAAGATGATGCAACTTTTGCTTTAGATCAAGCTTCCTCGCTAGAATCAAGTCTTTAAACCTTACAAAAACCTTGAATTTTGATAGATCAATTAATTTCGTGGTCGCAGTAGTTGGTAGAAGCAACGAACTTGAAGCTGCTTTCATGGTGCAGAGCTCTGTATCCGCACTAATGGAATGCTGCTTGTAGTTTCTCGCTTGAGTGTATATGATCTTTGATGAAAAGGAAAAAAAGCAATTGTTAGCAAGATTTAAAAAAAAACATGGATAAAACAACGTAACAAAACACTGATACGTAGTAAGGAACATGTCGAAGGGTTTTCGAAACCTGTTCGTTGAGGTAAATAATAGTAATGCAGTTGAAGGGTGTAAAAACGGCGGTTATAGAAAGTAGATGTAGGTGGTGTTACGTATCCATTATTCATCGTGACCCTAAAGCAGTTTTCAGAAAACCGTGAATAAAGTAGAAATATTCTTGTCTTACTATTGAGGAATATATTATATCCTCTAGTTTGAGAGAAGAGACGACGAGGCAACAAGAGAAAGAATACATTCTTGTCCATTGTTCACTGCATCATCTACGAATGTAGTGTTGACATTTGAAAGAATGTTAGCTATAATTTTGCCTCATTTATGTGACATAATTTCCGGGTATATTGTCGGCTGTATTGTGTTGTGAACCGCGAAGAAGAGACGCCCTACCACATGCAGAGTGTTTCTCCAGGCAGTTCTGCTCCGCCTGCCTCCAAAGTCAAGGCCAAGAATTGTTCCTGTGTTTTTCCATCTTATCAGCAGGAGTCACAATTGCACGTTTCCGTTAGCGACTGATTTCTAAGCAGCGTACAATGATCATTAATAATACAGGCGAGTGTCAAAAAAAGAAACGGTTTCATAAATGAAGGAGAATATAAGCTTTTTTTAATGCTTATTATTGCAGAGACACAAATGTTGTCTGTGAATTTAAGGATGTTCTAAAACGGCTATAAATGTTTAAAATGTGATTTCATGATTCAGATATTGAGTTGATGCAGCGATGTGGCCAGAATTTACCGTGTAATTATGTACAGATATGGTCTCAAAGGCGGTTGTAGTAAGTTCATAATTTTGTTCATTTTAAATAATTAGTTCGTACGCTTTATTTCATACATATTTCTAAAATAGGAGTGTTTGAAGCTCTCGATGGGTGGTACAGGTGCATCATTTTGGATTGTTACTAAATATAGACATAATAATGTCAACCCACAATGCGGAGATGCAACAAGTGTAACTTGATTATTATCTTAAACAGAATTAGTCTGTTAGTGTATTTCTTACGTACACTAGTCTCAAATGAGAGATACAAAATGGAGGTAACTACGCAAATATTGGAAATATTGTGAATTTTCTAGCTACCACGTGAACCCATCATTTCGTTACATTGGTAGAATTATTATCTTAAAAGGTAATACCAGTGTAATACCAGTCTTAATGTGTAATACCAGTCAATATGTTGTTAATTATTACTTTCCCTTATATTTTACAAAATCCTTACTAGATTTTTTTGTTCTACTATACTTTTCACAAATATCATTTCCTTTCTTTCCTTCTTTATGTGCTGAATGTCAGTCACGTAAATCCACGAATCACCAGATTTTTCGACTGCCTTTCTTCTCTTGCGGTCAAATCTAATAAATTCTTTATGTCGTCCACAGACAACAAACACAGAGTTTTGACTTGTTTCTATGGTTTTTGATGTTTCTTAAGAGTTGGCCACGGTTTATTTCCAAAGAGCTTGAGAGAAGGAGAAACGTGTCTACCATGTTTAGAGATTAGAGATTATTTAAGGCTAACAATATATTCAGGTCATCTCTGAGAAACAGTGTCGGATTCATGCTTCATCCTCAACTAAAATGTGACATCAATAATATCTCTGAGAATGACAATGTAAGCAAAAAATGTTGTAGCATTTGTTACGTGCAGACCACAACTTTCATAAAAGAAATATTTTACGCACTTATATGCATTAACTGAAATTATTTCTGTGCGCATTTTGATCTTTGTAAGTGGAATGTATTTTGTCACAGGAGTCACAAATGTCC
This sequence comes from Thermobia domestica, assembly GCF_964235325.1. Lineage (NCBI taxonomy): Eukaryota > Metazoa > Arthropoda > Insecta > Zygentoma > Lepismatidae > Thermobia > Thermobia domestica. The sequence continues at coordinate 274,904,783 of NC_137459.1, read as the reverse complement.
TCGTATGCATGGGCGTGCTTTTCCTAACCTAACCATAGAAAAGATACGACGCTCTAATCACATTGAAATATAGCTTCTCGTGAGGTTAGGGAAGTGAAGCAGTGACGGGTTTGGTACGAGGGAAGATGGGTGATCGTTTGTACTTACCGTTGTCCACCCATTGACATGAAGACAATTGGAGAGCTATTTGAAAGAATCAAATAGCGAGAGCCAGTTAGCAATAAGGGGAATCGATGTGCTGACCATATTTGACCTCAAAGGCTTTACAAAAGCTGGCTGGTAGGCCCTGGCTCCTAAGGGCGGTTGTATCGTATTTTGTTTTAGCTTTTTATAGGAAACTAGCAGCGTTCACCCCGCTTCGCTGCGGTCACCCCGGAACGCAATAAACTTTGTTACTTAGATAATTTTTACTTTTTCGCTTTCAAGTGATATGATAAAAACCATAGAAGATTGCACTAATGTTAACATTATATCGCCTGTCATTTATGTTAACCCGCCCCGCTTCGCTGCGGTCACCCCAACCCGCCCCGCTTCGCTGCGGTCATCCCGGAACGCAATAAACTTTGTTACTTAGATAATTTTTTCTTTTTCGCTTTCAAGTGATTTATAGCGCCTGTCAGTTATGTTAACCCGCCGAGTCACAGGGTCATGCGGGTTGCATATAAATACGTTTATTTTTATACCTATGATGAACTAATAACAAAGGATTTGTACGTATGGACACCTGAATGGTCAATTATCTCAAGACACTGGTAATTGAAAATTAAAGTGATATGATAAAAACCATCTAGGGTCCACATCCTAACAACCCCCCAAAAATGAAAGAAATCGGTTCAGCCGTATTACCGTGATGAGCGGACAAAGGATTTTTTGTACGTATTGACACCTGATTGGTCAATTATCTCAAGACACTGGTAATTGAAAATTAAAGTGATATGATAAAAACCATCTAGGGTCCAAATCCTAACAACCCCCCAAAAATGAAAGAAATCGGTTCAGCCGTATTAGCGTGATGAGCGGACAAAGGATTTTGTGCGTTCTCTTTTATATATATAGATTATTGTTCTCTGTAACACTGGATGAATGAAAAAAATACGTGTAATTAAAATTTAATATTTCAATTCAAAATGTGTATAGCCTTTTACACATATGGTAGGGGAGAACGGGGACAATTGTAACAAATTTTACATTTTTTCTTACATGTTTATGCTCCAATAAGTCTGAAAATTATACAATATCTCAAGTGAAGCTTTGTTGCTCTATTCATTTTTTTTCATACATGACAATTTCTAATATAGAAAGTTACGAAGCATTTTATGACAGCAACTGTCTTGTTACAAACGTCCCCGTGCCCGGGTCAATTGTAACAGGGCTTTGGGACAGTTGTAATATGATGCTTTTAATGAAAAGTACAATATATATGGCATGGCAAAACAATATATATGGTTAAATAATACTGATACTACTACTAATAATAATACTGATAGGTTTAACAACGGATGGAGACAACAAACTAAGAGTATAAACTACATCCTCAAATTTAAAATAGACCTATTTAAAAATATACAATTTCCACGCGTCAACAAAATACATGAACGATGAGTTACTTGTTACTGGTACCGTGCCACATTATCTCGAAATAACTTTTCTTCGGCCTAACTTAAACATGGACAAGCAAGCCAAGATGAAAATGTGACGTAACATAAAAATTCAAGTCAGTGACGTAACAATGGCGTGTGGCGTCCCTAGACGAAATCTGTAGTGGCACCCCCACACATCCCTAATATGCCCAAGCCCACTGCGCCCCTAGGCAATGCCTACCTTGCTTACTCTATTTTATGTCACTGTTTCAAGTCCTAATGATATTGTACTGATAGACACTCACACTGCATTTGGAATCCCTATACACATCCCTCACACAACGAAACGAATAGAGAATGTGCTACTGTGCGAGAAAGATTAAGTAAAACAAGTGAAAAATTAAATTGTTGATTATTTCTGATAAATCAGAAAGGGAGCCTATTTGACAAATAAGTCTTTAAAAACTTATAGGCTTTTTAAAGACATCAAAGGAAGGAACATATTGAAACATTAGCCTATTCTGATACAACATCGAAAAGCAGTGATCCACAGCCAGCCTCAAATGTTTGTGAGGGTGTATAAAGAAGTTAGGGGAGGCTCCATAATGAAATATGGAGTGAAAGTCTTTTCTTTCCCTATAGTAACTATAATGATATATTATACACTGAGGCCGGCAAGGATGTTTTGGGGGGTTTGGACGCCCCACCCTCCTACGTACTTATGGCCCCGGAAAGGCATACTTAATACGTACACTCATGTCCAAAATTATTGTCGCATGTCTATAAATATGTTGTTGTAGGGATATAATTTGATAACGGATTCGCTCGGTATTTCTTATAATGTTAGTATGTGTATAATCGGTAAAGACATGCATGTGGCAAATTTCATGTCAAAAGATCAGAAATAAGAACAATGAAACGAAAATAAAACTTTCTTGTCCATTTAGCAACATTTTGTTTTACTCATTCTAATTTTCTTATTTATAATTCTTTTCTATGAAATTTACCACAAATATACATTTCCCGATTGTACACATAGTATCAGTATTAAAAGTACCCTGCAAAATCATTAGCAAATTATATATTCTTACAAGAAGACAGTTATAGATATGCGACAATCATTTTGGACATGAGTGTATATTGTTTTATTAATTACATCAATTGTATCACCTTCGGTCATATCTAGTTTATTTTCATAATGGTTCAGTACAACTTTGTCTGGGACGATTGTAATGTGTCGGATTTCGTTCCCGATCGCCATGTTACATTTGTACCCGTTCAACAGTCAGTGATAAATACAGTAGAGCGTCGATTATCCGAAGTAATTGGGGAACATGGGTGTTCGGAAAACTGTTTTTTTCGGATAATCGAACTGTACATGTTTATTTGCAGAAAGAAGTACTGTACAGTAAATTTATTCATAAAAGGAAGTGTGCTGATTGTTGAAACACAGCAACTGGCGGCTTGGCCGATCGGCAGCGCCTTATGAAGGCCCCATTAGAAGCAATGTTCCGCCAGTGGTGGCTCAGTGCGGCGACTACTGTGGGAAACTTGGTTTGGGAGTGAGGGGGATGATGGACGGTAGGGTGGGAGAGTACCGACGTTCGGATAATCGACGCTCTACTGTACCATGATTTCTCATAATTGCATTGAGTCAAAGCATCAAACACAATATCCACGTTGTCAAGGAAAGAACATAGATTACACACGCACAGGGTCTTTGTTTACAGTAAACGCATATCTATCAAGAGAAAATAGAACATTTCAGTTAAAAATTTACTTCTGTCAAAATCACGTTTCTCCTTGTCCAGTCTTCCAGACTTTACTAAGGACGCTCTTTTTTTCTTCCCACATACACCTTGCATGAGCGACTCTAATGACGTACAAAAGATATTTCGAAACTCGCTTCTACAAGTAATGGCCAATGTTACAATTGACCTACGTTTCAATTGTTCCCGATCTCTCCGACACGCGCAGTGATATTGAATACATACTTATTTAGAATTAAATCTGATTTAAACTACTCTCTGAGCAAACCCAATGCGCTTATTAAAACAGAAAAAAAAGTTAACATGTAACAGTTTGCTAGCTCTCCACTTTGGCTTTGATAGTTGGCGCGAAACTTTTACACGTATATATATATATATATATATATATATATATATATATATATATATTAGAATAAACGTGTTGTTCTACTCAGGGAGTAGTTTAAATCAGATTTAAGTCTATTAAAAGCAAAGTTTGTACAGTACAATGAAAATTATTTAGAATATTTGCAAAATGGTTGCAAATATTTCCAAAGTTACTTTGTGGTTTTTAGTAACATAGGGGAGACCGGGGCACATTTGCCAACTTTTTTTTTTAATTTCATGTGTGGTATTTTATCTGAAATCTATTTAGAAGTAAACAGGATACCATTTTCTTCCTTATACTTTATGAACGAAGTGGAACAGGCATTTTTTTCACAAAATGAATATTGAGTTCACTACCAATGGTTAAGTGTGATCATGTGACGTTGGAAAATGTGCCCCTATGCGGGGCAAGTTGGCCAAACTGCTAAATATATACAGGGGCAAGTGTTCCAACTACTTCACATGCTAATAAAACACAGGTAATAAATCGTTGCTTTTACTGAAAATGTACCTTTTGTTTATTGCTTGGACAGTATAGAGAAGTGAGATTATGGTAGGACTAATCAACAAGTTAACAAAAGTCCTCATTGTCTGAATCACAATGAACGCGAACAAAAAAAATACAACATCTCCCTTTGTACAGTTTCGTGTGCCCAGTTCTTGCATTTTGTGTACCTGACCCACTTTTCCTTTGCCTGAGTGTTGGAGAAGGGTTCAAAGCAATAAATGCATAAACAATCTTCATCATCTACATCACTCGAATTAAAGTTTTTACACAATAGACTATATGGTCAATGGCAAGCACGTATTCAATATTGTTTTCTCTTTTTTGGGGGGAGAGGGATAGGGCCATAGCCACTTCGATATTTCGAGGGGGTTGTTCGGACGTCATTTTTGAAAAAAAAAATGTCAGCATAGAATAACATTAGCTTTTTTACGTTGCCCCTGGTTGCGTGCCAGGTCACGAGCTACGTATTGTGTACCGTAAATTTTTATTTCGGAGATTTCTTTACACAGTAGGCCCTACATGCATTTGTTATAGTCCTACTAAAATTAGAGAAACTGACTGAGACCGAAAAAATATTGGAATACGTGCCCCGTGTGTTGTTGGAAAACCTGCCCCATCGCCATTTTTGAACTTCAACATAACCTTGACGAGTAATGGTGTATATTATTTGCAAAACAAACACATCATTACGTAAAGGAAGAACACCATCTTTAGTACATGCAATGTCAAAGCAGTACGTTTGACACTAGTACATTTATTTTAAGTTTTAATGCAGACCTGCTACTTTACTCATTTTCGAAAAAAATGATTTCACAAGATCTCCTGCCCACGACAACGCAGCTACTCAGTTGAAGCTTGCGTAGATGGCGTGCCAAGCATTGCTGCTTCAGCCAGTCCACCCACAGGAGCGATCTACCAGATCCTTTCAGAACTAAAGCCAGTTGGAAAACGTGCCCCGATCTCCCCTACTTCTTTAATGAGAAGAGCATACATACTCAAAAATATAAAAGAAAATGATTAAGCTATACATATAAATTGTATTTTTCGTTCTCTCTCTCTACATATATATATATATATATATATATATATATATATATATATATATATATATATATATATATATATATATATATATATATATATATATATATAAAAGGTTAATGTGAGATCAAACAATCACAATGCAATGTAATGCTAAAGCATACAACTCATAGTTCAAAGAGCCTTCCTTTTGACTCAAAGTAACGATGCATGAGCTTGTGGGCATTCTTTAACAACAATTCCCCTTTAAAAGACTTCCGTTTGAATCTGGTTGTCATTTTTAATCACTCAGAAGAATTAAGAGTTTTTGTTTGGAAGTTATCACACACAGACTTGTTTTCTGTTTAATTTCCATGTTTTGTCCTGTTTCTTAGTATATATACAGGGTGTTAATGAATTATACCGACAAACTATTAGAGGTGATTCTTCACATCAAAATAGGAAAAAAAAAGTTCATATGGACCTATGCGAAAAGTGCATATTTTCAGAGATAGGGTTGTCCAAAATCGCGAAAAAGCCAAATTTAAAGAGGTCCTATTTCGAATTCGAGAGACTGTGGATTGTGGTCTTTATCAGCATAAAAGAAGTCAAGCATATACAATCCAAAAATGCATATTTCATTAATGTTCAATGGGTGTACAGACTATTCTCTGCACGGTGAAATTCCCAGATATGCCATCAACCGAATTTTGAGATATGCTCTGACTTATGATTGGTCCAAAGCAGACAAACGATAAGCCTTGATAGCAGTGAACACGGAATCCTTTGACGCGATGTCGGAAGTGTTAAGAATTTTCAGCACCACGGTTTCTCGTACTTGGGAAAACGCATGATACGATGTTTTCTTTCACTCCTATAAGTGAAGATATCGTGAAATATACCGTGACGAAATACATATCATCACACGTTATTCCAAACACGAAGAAACATGGAGCTGCCGGTTATTAACACTTCCGCCTTCCCTCCAAAGCATTGGATATCCATTGTTGTCAAGGTTTACCTTCTGCCTACTTTGGACCCTTCTTGAAATCAGGGTATATCTGAAACCTCTATTGGAAACATATCTGAGAATTACACCCTGTAGAGATACCTTCTACACCTATTGACAATTGGTGAAATATGCACTTTTGGACTGGGTATGCGTGGCTTCTTTTACGCTGATAAGAACCACCATCCACAGTTTCTGGAATTCGAAATAGGGCCTATTGAAATTTAGCTTTTTCATAATTTTGGACAGCACTAGCTCTGAAATTATGCAGTTTTCGCCATAATTCAATATAAACTTTTTCTCTTATTTTGATGTGAGGAATCACCTCTTACAGTTTTTCGGTATATATATATTGTATTGTTATTATTATTATTATTATTATTATTATTAGTAGTAGTAGTAGTAGTAGTAGTAGTAGTAGTGCTATACATTGTTGAAGCGAGCTATGCTCTGCCTCACTAATTTTAACCCCAAACTGTAGGGGTAAGTCTCTAATTTCACAACAATATTCTATAAAAATCTCTAAATAAAAGCACAGAAGATATTTTATAAAAATCTGAGTGCTGTTAATGAACAGTCAGGAAAATATATTGTATACAATTGGGGAGAACACGCTTCCTCATTATTGGTCCATTTCAACTACAAGCAATTGAGACGATTTAAACATTTTCAAATATATATTGATTGATTTTAATCCCAAGCACTGGGGATTACGGAAAAAGTTCAAAGAAAATGTACATGGTATTTTATCAAAACCGAATGAATTTCAGAAAGTTTATCGTGGATCTCTAAAAGAAATTAAGGAGGAAGATAGGAGGGTAAATTTACTTCTTTATTCGTTACCAATTTTTAACTACCTGCCTGCAGAGGAGATGATCGGGGACCCTCAAAAAATGAACGACATATTACATCTTAACAATATGTTTCATTTCCTTCCTTAAGTCTCTACTGAACCCGGAAATGGTAGAAATGTACTACGACTTCCGGTTTCAATATTGATCTACAAATATAGCAAAAACGATAAGATACAGCGACAGACGTGTTTTATTGAATCGATTTGGCGTTCTAAGAATAGGTGTCAGTTTCTCTTTGAACCTCCTGTACAAATCGAAAGTGGTGTAAATCAACTAATTCCGATTTTAAGATTGATTGTTTTACAGTGAAATCAATAACAGATAGCGAGAAGTGGATTTAAGTGTCCCAAAAATACACCATGTGATCAAAAGTATCCGGACCCCCCAAAAACATCATATTAGGTGCATTGTGCTGCCACCTACTGCCAGGTACTCATTATCAGCGACCTCAGTAGTCATTAGACATCGTGAGAAAACAGAATGGGGCGCTCCGCTGAACTCACGGGCTTCGAACGTGGTTAGGTGATTGGGTGTCACTTGTGTCATAAGTCTGTAGGCGAGATTTCCAGACTCCTAAACATCCCTAGGTCCACTGTGTCTGATGTGATAGTGAAGTGGAAACGTGAAAAGACACGTACAGTAAAAAAAAAAGCGTACAGGCCGACCTCGTCTGTTGACTGACAGAGACCGCCGACAGTTGAAGAGGGTCGTAAAATGTAATAGGTAGACATTTATCCAGACCATCACACAGGAATTCCAAACTTCATCAGGATACACTCCAAGTACTATGACAGTTAGGCATGAGGTGAGAAAACTTGCATATCATGGTCGAGCGGCTGCTCATAAGCCACACATCACGCAGGTAAATGCCAAATGACGCCTCGCTTGGTGTAAGGAGCGTAAACATTGGACGATTGAATGGTGGAAAAGCGTTGTATGGAGTGACGAATCGCGGTACACAATGTGGCGATCCGATGGCAGGGTGTGGGTATGGCGAATGCTCAGTGAACGTCATGTCAGCGTGTGTAGTGCCAACAGTAAAATTCGGAGGTGGTGGTGTTGTTGTGTGTTCGTGTTTTTCTTGGAGGGGGCTTGTTGTTTTGCGTGGCACTCTCACAGCGCAGGCCTACATTGATGTTTTAAGCATCTTCATGCTTCTCACTGTTGAAGAGCAATTCGGGGATGGCGATTGCATCTTTCAACACGATCGAGCACCTGTTCATACTGCACGGCCTGTAACGGAGTTGTTACACGACCATAACATCCCTGTAATGGACTAGCCTGCTCAGAGTTCTAGCTTGAATCCTATAGAACACCTTTGGGATGTTTTGGAACGCCGACTTCGTGCCATTCCTCACCGACCTACATCGATACCTCTCTTCAGTTCAGCACTCCGTGAAGAATGAGCTGCCATTCCCCAAGAAACCTTCCAGCACCTGATTGATATGCCTGCGAGAGTGGAAGCTGTCATCAAGGCTAGGGGTGGGCCAACACCATATTGAATTCCAGCAGTACCGATGGAGGGCGCAACGAACTTGTAAGTAATTTTCAGCCAGGTGTCCGAATACTTTTGATCACATAGTGTACATTCTAACTTTACTCCTAAAACCGAAAGTGATAGATTTCCTATATATCTACTATTACTTCCGGTTTAAATAATAACTGAAAAAAATACCACACCATCAAACCAAACTCGTTCACGTGGTGTACACGCGACACTGCTAATTGATCATTATATTATGGGAGAGATATTGATTCGAGGAAGAGTCCTTTGTGTGTGTGTGTGACGGAAAGAAATAAAATAGCATATAATCATACTTTTTTTAAAAAAAAAAAGAAGAATATTTTATCACCTCACTTCAGTCTATAAGTGGAAAGTAAAAAAAAAAAAAAAAAGACCCTTGCACTTGACCACAGAATTGAGAAGCCTATTATTCCTTCAACGCCATCATTGATGCAGGCAGTTACTGAAAGATAGCGCCAAATCAAACCAATACTAGCCGCGGAGAAGCTGTGCTTCAAACAAACCATACACCACAATAATAAAAGAGATTTCTCGAAGATAAGAAAGAAAGAACATGGTATTATTCCCACACATCACCTTATTAAAATGTTTTTCACTTTGCCACAATCTTCTCAATATCAAGGCACACGGAGTTGACCAACACCACAAGCACTGACTATAGAAAATAACTTCCCAGGCAATTAGCCACAATACAACCCTTTCCTAATCTTCTTCTTTATTTTATATTGCAATATTGGGTAAACTAATGTCTAGGTTTCATCCTGGTATGGAGGCTAGTGTTAGCTACTTAATAGTTATTCAAGTATATATTTAAAGTAGTGTCGTAATGACTTGTAAGGCTTTCTATTGTAAAATTCTGGTTTGTCATCGTATAATGAAGTAGACCTATACCGTAATATACTACAGCATACTTTTTTTCGAAATATATTTTCAAAATTTGGACAAATATAACATACAAATCAGGATTGATTTTCGACAAACTTATAAAGTTCGTTACTGAATTCTTTATGTCTGTATGTGTGTCTGTCTGTCTCTGTCTGTCTGTATGTCTGTCCTTTGCATTTTTTTAAAATTTTTAACCCTGCATTGGATAGAGCATCAAAAACTATCAGAGGAAGTGATTAAATTTTTCGCGTCACTCTTACCGTTCCCGAGATATTGGCCAGAAAATAGACTATTTCCAGACATTTAAGGAGCCATATATCGGAAACCATAAGTCATAGAGAGATCATATTGGTGTTGATCAATATTCTATTTAAAAGAATGGTAAATATTTTGTTACCAAATAGTAACTGGTGGCCACTGTCCAACTAGCCAGTTTTGACCAATGGCCAGTTAGCCAGTAGCCACCAATTAATATCGGTACCAAAATGTTTACCATCCTCTTACGTATTGATTAACACCAATATTATCTCTCTATGACTTACCGTTCGCGTGATATTGGCCAAAAAATGACCGATTTCTAGATATTTAAGGAGCCATAGCTCGGAAAATATAAGTTGTAGAGAGATGATATGGATGTTGATCAATACCTAAGAGGATCGTAAATATTTTCGTACCATAATAACCGGTGGCCACTAATTAACTGTCTACTAGCCAACTGGCCACCCTTCCCCAGATATTGGCCAAAAAAGTTCGAATTTCTAGGTATTTAAGCAGCCATATCTCGAGAACTGTAAGTCATAAAGAGATGATATTTTGCTACTTTTTGAGAGAAAGAGAAGAAGGTACGGATAAAAAGATTTACTTTTACATCTAGGAACAATGGCAGTTACCCTTCCCGCTCCATCTCTCCATTCTTTTTAAGTTTGTTCTGACAATGCTCTTGGAGCATTCTCAATTTTTTTTTTCTTTCGAGAAAAATGTTTGGGTCTATAATTTTCACAGCTTGTGTTTACTATAAATCAAACTTAGTTTGTCATTATTTGCTCTTGTAGGCTTTAACTTGGTTTATGTTTGTCTCGTTAGAAGACCGGTAAACCAGTGTGTTTTAACAGTCACGAACAATATCTTCACTCAACTAACGTACAGTTTAGAGAAAGCATAGGTTATCATTGGAACGATATGTAGAATTTCCACTGCTGTGTACACTCGTCTCAGATCATTCTGTTGACTCTTTATCTTGAAATTGAAAGCTGAGGATGTTTGTTTGTTGGCCTCCTTTCTTCCCAACATAGTTTTGACTTCATCTGATACTCTAATCAGTTAGGAGCAATCGAGAAAAATCTTGTCATTGTATTCTTTCGGGTTATTTTTGATACCTCCCAAAACTTTTATTCTTCTGTTTTTCGAGATTGTGTCTAATCAGATTGCAAAACACAAAATTATATGATTTATTAAATACCTGACTTCCTTTCAGGAATTCAGTCCATACATCTGGATGCTTCTATTTTATCTGCTCCACTTCGGTAGAGTACCAAGATATTTGATCAGGGCAAGGGCGAAGAAATATTTCACGAATTCTTCCAATATGAATGAACAACTACCAGTTTTCACAGATCGTATAAAAGGAATAGGCCTAATAAAATTTACCATCTCCACATATTGCCAACTTCAAACACTCTCAACTTCAAAACAATATGAAGACGAGCCAATATTTGTGTAGTCTTTTCGTGACTTTTCTTCACTAATTCGTTATTCGAAAGCCATAAAGTACTACACCTACCATTACATAAAAGAGGTTAGCTATGTTATTTTCAAGATACAACAATGATATATATCTCATTCGAAAGTTCTTGAATAGTTAAACAACGTTATTTCTGGATGGTTTCACCTGCATGCAACAGTTTCAACATTATTTGACTTTGAACATAGGGGAAACGGATCGAGAACACTTAATTTTGTGATTAAATGACATCATGTTTAAAAAATGACATTGCTGTGACAACTGATTGTCTTAAATACTTTTTCTAATGTGTTATATATATATATTGACGCAAACACAATATTTTAATTTTAAAATTTGTAGAACATATATCAGTTTTAAGCAAGAGACGAATTCCGCTGGCAGTCATATTGATGACTGCTGTGACATTGCTGTGACAACTGGTTGTCCTAAATACCATTTTCTAATGTGTTATCTATATATTGACGCAAACACAATATTTTAATTTTAAAATTTGTAGAACATATATCAGTTTTAAGCAAGAGACGAATTCCGCTGGCAGTCATATTGATTCTCCTATTTTCCCGGGCCCCTGCCACAATTTTCTGAATA